>NW_026555342.1:21989988-22357488 GCF_029017545.1 Prosopis cineraria | reverse complement strand
AAACTCATACTCTTTCTCCTTATAATCCCTACAACAAATCAACTATCGTTTAACTTCCCCATGTTTAAGCAAGGTGATGTGAGGCTAGATGGAGATGCTTCCCTTATACGTACAGAAATCTACGTGACTGTGAGTACATCTGACCAGACAAACAAATACAGTGTTGGGCACGTCATGAGTTTCCAAGAAGTGCACCTCTGGGATATGAACTCAAGAAATCTCACTGATTTCTCCACCAACTTCTCATTTGTCATATACTCAGAGAGAAGTCTGATTGGAGATGGGTTAGCTTTCTTTCTTGCTGACCCAAGTCTTCCTCTTCTGAAGAAAATTAAGGAAGGAGGTGGTCTTGGACTTGAAGACGGCGACCAAGTATTGCACTCAACACATCCTTTTGTAGCTGTGGAGTTTGACACTTACAAAAACTCATGGGACCCTGTTGCTTATCCACATGTGGGTTTGAATATCAACTCTATGAATTCAAGCATATTCAGTTGGTGGTCAGATAGTATTAAACATAGGCATACATATAACTGCAGTATTGAGTGCAATTCAAGTACTTATAACTTTAGCATCTCCTAAACTTGGTATGATTCTGATTCTGCAACAATGACATAGAATTATCTTTCATATGAAGTTGATTTGAGACAGTACTTACCGGAGAGGGTTATCGTTGGCTTCTCATCTGCAACAGGAGATCTTTTTGAAGTTCACACCCTACAGTCTTGGTCTTTTAGTTCAAGTTTAGAAAGCCAGGGATCACCAACAAAATCAAATGTTGGACTTTTTGTGGGGATAGGGGTTGGTATGCCTGTGGCTGTTGGGTTCATAGGGCTTGTTCTGTTCTTGTTATGGAAGAGGAAGAAGGCGAAGAGTAAAGAAGTAGTATCAGATTCTGATCTGAACATGGATGATGAATTCCAAAAGGGTAGCGGACCACAGAAGTTTATCCATGATGATTTGGTGAGCGCAACAAATAACTTTTCTGAGTCAGAGAAGCTAGGACATGGAGGTTTTGGAGGTGTCTATAAAGGTTTCTTGAAAGAGAAAAACTCCTATGTTGCTATAAAGAGGATATCAAGAGAGTCCAAGGAAGGGATCCAGGAAAATGCAACTGAAGTGAAGATCATCAACCAATTGAGACACAAGAATTTGGTGCCACAAGAAGAAAGATCTTCTCCTTGTATATGAGTACATGCCAAATGGTAGCTTAGATTCTCATCTATTCAATTGAAAAAGCTTCTTGACATGGAACGTTGGGTATAACATTGCTTTAGACTTGGCTTCGGCATTGTTTTACCTGCATGAGGAAAGAGAACAATGTGTGCTTCACAGGGACATTAAATCCAGCAACATCATGCTAGACTCGAACTTCAACGCTAAGCTTGGTGACTTCGGCTTAGCTAGACTGGTGGATCATGAAAAAGGATCACAAACAACACATGTAGCAGGAACCATGGGCTACATAGCTCCTGAATATGTTACCACAGGAAAGGCAAGTAAGGAATCTGATATGTACAGCTTTGGGATTGTTCTGTTGGAGATAGCAAGTGGAGGAAAGCCCATTGTCCTCAATGTGAAGGAAGGTCATATGACTATGATTGAGTGGGCTTGGGAGTTTTATGGATCGGAGAAGTTACATGAAGTTGCAGATCCAAAGCTAAATGCAGAATTTGATGAGCAACAAATGGAAAACTTGGTGGTTGTTGGAATTTGGTGTGCTTATCCAGATCATTCATCAAGGCGCTCAATAAGGCAAGTGATTCAAGTGCTTAATTTTGAAGCTCCTTTGCCAGCTCTCCCTCCAAAGATGCCTGTGCCAACCTATCTTCCTCCAACATTAAATGCTTTCTTTACTTCAGTTTCACCTCTCGATCATACAGACAAATGATGGAACTAGATCCATGTGTTGAATAGAATGTGAGCATACATTCTTCGTTTACATATTCATGTAGACATTTTAAAATATACAATTGAATTTTTAGCATTGAGAATCACTACCAAAAAATTAACTTCAATGATTTGCAACAGTGCCTTTTTGAAAATGAATAATCTACGGCAATAAGAAAAGTCATTGCTGAAAATTTGACCTTCTACAGTGACATTCAAAATCGCCATTAAAAGACTCACTTTCTACGGCAACTCTAAATAGTTGCCGTAGAAGGTTAAACTTTCAACAACGACAAGTGTATACCGTAGCTGAAGGTTTAAGTTTCAGTGGCAACATAAAGTTCACAATCAACGATGATTTTTAAAAGTCGCTATAGAAAGTGAGACTTTCAGTGAGGACTTTGAATATCATCATTGGAAGTTTGATTTTCTTAACAATTAATAGTAACCAGATATTATCATCAAAATTTTTTATTTTTTGTTTAGTCCAATATTTAACATTTTAAGACATTGATTTTGATGTATTATTATAATTTTATAATGAATATATAAAATAGAATAATGAGTTTTCATTTAATATATTTGATAGTTAAATTATAACTTTAAAATAATAAAATTATTTTTAGATAAGGTTAATTTATTATTTAATACTAATGAGGTGGACTAAAGAATTAAGCCAAACTGTATTATTTTACGTCAATTTTTGTTATCAAGTAATTTTTAATTTGATTTGATCCAACTATTTAAGCAATTTTGATTCATTGATTTTGGCCAATTAATACCAAATCTAATTGAATTGACCAATGCATGCTCCTATGTGAAGTAATAAATTCATTCAAAAACCTAATATTTGATATTTTAATTTGGAATGCATATAATATTTTATGATTAAATTGATATTTTAAACAATAACACTACTTATTTATAATAATTAGACATGTGATAGTTAAATTTATTCATTCGTAGAATGATATTTCATCTAACCTAGTTTTTTAATTCAAATTCTACATTTAATACCAATAACTTTAAAGCTTAATGTCAATCTATATGTTCCCAGTTCAATGGCTAATGATAGGGAAGAGAAAGATGAAAAGAAGATAAATGAGAAATTTTAAAATTCTACTTTTAATTTTTACAATATATATTTATGTATATGATGCTATATGATTTTTTTTTTGTTTGATGCTATCTTGCAACATAAATATAAAAAAAATAAAATAACACAATGTACTTCTTCTGTTAAAAAATGTAAGGCATTTTTAACCAAATCTCACTCCCAATGAAGTAGTTACCTATTTTAAACTAACCTTATCTTTTTATATTTACCACTATTAAATACCATATAATAAATATAAAGTCACTATAAATAGGGGCACTTTTGAAAAAAAAAAGGTAATGGTTACACCTCGGAAGACTAAAAATATCTTATATTTTTAAACATCCAACTCTTCAAAAAATGCCTTACATTTTTTAATAGAGGGAGTATAATTTTTTATAAAATTATAATTTAAAAAATTTAAAAATGAAAACTAATTAAAAAATTAAAATGTAATGTAAAAACAAGCTAACTAAATTACTTAAGAGTTATAGTTGATTAAAAGTAAAAATAAAATTAGCCAAAAATAAATAATTATGATCTAATGTATAATCATTTATATTTTTATTATTTACTCTTAGATAAGTTTTATATTATAATTACAAATATGAATATTAAAATAAATAATACCATAACCTTGAGAAGTAAAAAAATTAAAATAAATAATATAAATGATTTGTATCAATTATATTTATAGTTTATTTTAGACAAAATAAATAATATAATTTGAAATTGTGATACATTAAAAGAATTAAATTGAAGTATTTAATAATAGTAATGGTATTTTATAATATTTAATATTTAAGATATATGTGTGTTTGTTTAGTTTAATAATATATATTTAATTATACAATAATAAACTGTAGGTTCATTCCAACTCAATGGCAAAATAGTGGGACATAAAAGAAGGAGTTCATGACTTTAAATATTAGAGGTTGCACTTTGTGAAATGAAAACATAAATTGGTGACACAATGACACGTGGAGTGAAGTAGAGGCACCACGTGGAGGGTGACATGGCTACGTGAAGGGTGATGTGGGTGACACATGGAAGGTAACATGGGTGACACGTGGGAGGTGATGTGGTGCCATGTAAGAGTAAGAGGGTGATATGGCACCACATGGTTAGGGAAATTAGCATTACTTTTTTGCAATAACAAAAAAGTCACTGCTAATTGATAGTTTCTATGTCGATAAATGTTACGTCTCAAAAATAGAGGATGACTGACACAAGATGTGAACCATTGTACATCGTTCAAGCCTTGGATCAATTAATCTTTCCATGACTAAAACCTAATTATGTTTATAGTTCAAATTAGAACATGCATAAACATTTTTGACATTAATAAAAGTTTTAATATGTTTGTATAAATTTCGACAGACCCTCCTCTTTAAACAAGATCTCACGAAAACTCTACACTCAATATTTTACACCAAATATCATATTAATTAGGAATTCAATTCCTTCCAGCCACCAAGCAAAAAAAATATGACAAAATAAGGTTTTAGCTATAGACTATGTGGAGCACATAAACTAAGCTTACAAAATAAAATTTCATAATTTAAAACATTATATCAAAAGAATACTTAATCCTTAACTTGTCCACCTTTAGTCAATAATAGACTTGTCAATAGTTGGCGGATAGTTCAGTGTCAGCTACATTATCTGAGACCAAAAATATTTTCCAGCGAATAACGTCCCAATAATAAATAATTAAATACGAATAAATAAAAAAATTAGGAACAAATTATGTAAGTAAAAAAAATGATCTCCATAGAGATTCAAATAAGCGTGGAACAACAGGATTCTATATAACTTTAAATGAAATCTTGAACTATTAAATTATCATATCAAATATTGTCATAACTTAATTTCAAAGAAACAATTAAACCAAATAAGTAATTAAAATATATTGCTAATTAAAACAAATGGAATATGAAGTCATTAAATAATCAATTTCATATTTATAGGGACTTATCAGAATAATTAACAAATATGGACACACAGTCCACGAGGGCAAATAACCAAACGCGACTTATGCTACAAAGACAGACGTGGACACATAATCCACGAAGATAAGTAACCAAACGTAGCCGAAGCCACGAAACAGACATGGACACACAGTCCATGAGGGTAACTAACCAGACGTGGTTGAAGCCATGAAAACAGACACAGGTATAAGACCTACGAATAACAGACGTGAGAACAAGCTCACAAAATTCAACTAACTAGTAACCGACCATGGCGCGCCAAGGGCTAACGGAACTGTTGTTAGCTACCAGTGTTTTGTCTAAAGTCCCTTAAACAATTAATTTTCAAACATGCGAGAAAAATAATCATTTTCGAATTAAAATTTTCTATTTTCCATATCAGACTCACATGAATTATGTAAACACCTGTTCTTTTCACTGTAAAAACTTACAAGCTCTTTCACAAATTTTCCTGATTGTCCTTTTCGAATAAGGATTACTAAAACTTGAAAAAAAATGAGTTGATCAATATTGTAAGCACATAACATGGCTTAGGAAAATAGAGTTATTCAATCAACAGAAATAATCAATGCTTATGAAATATATATACATATACACACATATATAAATAAATAAAATTGTGAATTGTTGAAATCAATATCTTTGATGAAAAGAAACTTTGCTAATAAATTATTTTGGGACGTTATCCACTTACCTGAGACATTCTCTACCCCTAACTAGTCCTCTTGCAACAATGTTTGCTCTTTAAATCCTAGTGCCCAAATAAAAACATCGTTATTTTATTTTAAAGATTTATTTATTTATTTTATTTATTATTATTTTTTATACCTTTTTAACTCTAAATCAATTCAGAAAAAAATAACAAAGACAATTTCCAACTTTAATTTAAATTTTCTTTTTCCCAAACATTTCATAGATATTTCAAAGACTAATATTTTGATAATCAATTGGCTCTTGCATTAATAATCAAAATTACTCTTTCCAAGCATCCCTATCTCTAATTCCACTTCCTTATGGAGATAATTATCTTCTATAATTGCTTAATCTGTAATGATATAACTACTACAAATAAATATATATTTAATTAACTTTCTATACAATGTCCAACTCAAATCATTAGATAATAGCATCCAAACCATTTATATTTTTCCCAAGAGTTTAATAAGATTTTTAGTAATACTCGATCAAGTAACAACTTCTAACAAACATTTCTAACAATTATCTTATCGGTATCAATTCCTAGCTCAATCAATGATACTTCTTAACCTCCTATCAATTATCCAAAATTTTCCAACATTAATAATAAGATCAAATAAACAAAACTCAAGCCTAGCCTAACATTCTCTTGTTCTTTATACATTACAATTTCAACTTCATAATTTCTCCTTTTTGCTTAACAAATATGGTAATAAAAGGAAAAATTTCCAACCATTTTATCTCTATATTCACCCACGCACATACAGAGCAACCAGGAAGAGAAAGATCAAAATTTCTCACCTCAATTTACAATAGCAGAAAAGGGAACAAAATTTACAGCATAAAAGAAGGATGAAGTTTTAGAATCAAACTTCCAAAACAACAGCTAAGTCTCCCCTCTTCTTCGGCACCCAAAAATGAAATAAATGAGAGAAGAGAAAGGAGGTTCAAAGCTCTCTATGGCAGTGAACAGTAGTGTCGTGTTGCAAGAGAGGAGGAGATTTCTGACTCACCCTTATAGTTACTCGAATAGATCAAAAGGAAGAGGCTTCGATGATGAAAGACAGAGGAAGATGAGGGAGGCTATAGGTTACACACAGCCATGGCAGACAAAGCAACGACAGCGACTACATGAATAAGAAATACCCATATCGGCAAAGGCTGTGAACAAGAAGGGAAAGAAACTTAAATGCTCAGATCATCGCTCGATAGAGGAAAGAAAAAAAATGACCTTACTGATTTGAAATAGAGAAGGGAGGAAAGAGCACAAACATGGCAGAGGAGTGTCGGACGGAACTCTCGCACACTCACACGCCAGCGATGCTGCGGACGGAAGTAGGAGGAGACGGAGAAGGCAGAGAGTGAGAGATGAGAGAATCTAAAATTTTCTACAGAGCCCCAAATGCTGAATCGTGCCAGAAATAGAGAGGAAAAAAAAGGGAAAAAAAACTGTAGAGGTAAGGGTAGTTTCGTAATTTCACGGTACAAAAGTAAAAAAATGGTTTACTCCTTTTTGGCTTCAACCAGGTTCGAATTCAAGACCAAATATAAGAGATATATGCATACTCCCACTATACCAAAACCTCCTCTTGTCATAATTGTTCCAAAATTAATATAACTACAATTCAACCACAATAATATATGCATTTATATTATATATATATATATTTATTTATTTATTTATTTTTACTTAAAATTTTTGGGTTATTACAACAAAGGTTGCCGCTGATGCTCAATATTCAATGGTGACCATGTAGTTGCCACTTATGTGTGGTTTCTACAGTGATCAGTGATGGCTATCTTTCTGCAGCAATAAATTTTTCTTTTTGTATTGATTGAATATTTTCAACAGTGAAATTTATGGTCGTTGCAAGTAGAATCAGTGACAAAAGCTCTCACAATGACTTTTTGTCGCCGTTAAAAGTCAATTTTTTTGTAATGTTTGTTTATGCCAAAAAAAAATTGTATAATTAATGGCTGGAATTTCTAACTTAATTAGCTATAGTTTGTGCCATAGCTGGTGTAGCCTAACTTACAGTTTTGAAAACCACAATTGATTGTTTTCAAGATGTGACATCCAATTCTTTCACTACTCTCTATCCATTTGTTCTCTCCCTCCATTTCTAGGCAATGCAAAATCATGCTCCATTCCTAATTGTTTTCAAATTAAATGTTAAGATAAGATAGAACTAATGCAAATTTTTAGAGAGTTAATATGCAATTTGAACTTTAAACTATAGATGCAGGGGCGATTTGAATTATAAACTTTTAAAAGGTATATTTTGAACCTTAAACAATTAAAATTGTGGGCAATTTAGTACTCACTATTAAATTTTAACAAAAGTCCGTTAGTTTTTTACAAATTGCGGCCTAATGTGCTGTTTTCACCACATTTCACTCTCCCTCTCTCCCTTATCCTCATTTAGTGAAAATAACATATTAAGCCTTATTTTAACGGACATTTGTTTAAATTAATGTTGGGGGCAAAATTGCCCCAACTTTAATTATTTGATATTCAAAATATATTTTTTAAAAATTTAAAGTTCAAATTGCCCTTGGACCTATAATTTAGGATTCAAATTTTATATTAACCCATTTTTGAAAGGCATCATTCGTTTAATTATTTTATTGTTTCAATTTCTGTCATCTTTTCAAGAAACTAGCCATTACTATTATTTAGATTCTTCTAGAATATAAATGCATTTAATTATTAGGGTTTAACGATATTTATTTATAATTTTTTAGGTTAAGGCTAAGGCTCTGTAATTAAGTCTAAACACATCTTCTTTCGTATGCCTTGCTTATAATTAAAGCCTTGAACAAGTTAATTTGCTTATAATCAAACTTGACAATATAATGCAGTTGTGTGTGCGTCCTTATATATGTGAACATTTTCATAGAGCCATCCAATGTTCATATATGCATCATCTAATTGAGTTGTCTACGCATGCATGGTGAATCCATCTCTATCTCTTTAGTTTGATTATGCGAAAGAAATGTTAGCTTCTTCAAAGTAATTTCTTGGCTATTTCCTTCCCTGTTCTAGATGTCTAATCAGCAATGGAAAAAAATAGTTGGAAGCAAATTGATTTTTCTTTGGCTTGAACTTTGCCATTTCTAGGAATTTTCTCCTGCATTAGAATACTTCATATCATGTGAGCAAATTGCTTCGCTATATATAGAGTGGACCTCACTAGAATATTTATATGGCTCTTTCAATAAATTCAAACAACTGAAATTAAAAACTGATGATTATGTGGCTTTAATAAGATATATTCATTTATGAATACTAAAAAAATTTCAAGTTATTCACTTCAGTTTGAGCTTCATTTAAAATTGATTAATGACAGCTGGAATCATTTGATACACTTTGACAAACATCGCTAAAGATGAATCCTTGTTCAAGAAACTACCAGTAATTACGTCGTATGAACACAGATTTCATTAGGAAAAATTCATGCAGAATTAGAAAATGGCCATTCAAATAAAAACTTAGCCGGCAATTTGTTAATCAAGAAAATTGACTACCATAATGGGACAAATAACAAAATCAAATCTCTAGTTAGCATTTACTTGTCAATCATATAGCTGGACTTAAATAATTATAAGCCTGAAAACGACTGGAAAAGGTAAACGTACGTATACCAAGAAATAACTCTCATAACTCTTATCCCTAATACATTATCCAATATATATATATATATATATATATCATATGAGAGGGATCATCTTACCATGGTCTAGGACTGCAGAAAAGCAAGTGGATTCAACATGGATCAAATAAATGAAAATTAATTTAAGAAAAAGAAGAGAAAATAGAAGATAATACATAAGATTTAACATAGAAAAAAACCTCGGTGTAAGGAAAACGAGCCACGTGCAAACTGTTGGAATATTCTTTTAAATGAAGAGATTCCCTTTTTAAAAGTCTAAGTTCTTTTGAAAAGTTATGTCCTGATAAATTAAAGAATTTTTATTAAGGTTTGTGTAGAAAGATATAGTCATTGAAGCCATATCTCTCTAAATTATAAAGGTACCTTTGAAGGATTAGAAAACTAAAAGGTGGCACTTAGTAAAAGAAGATGTATCTCAAGAAAACTTTACATATTAAAAAGATGTTTCTTTTCATTAAAAAATGACTAAAAATTTGACTAAAAAAAGGGATTAGAAATAACATAGGGTTGTTCATGAAATAATATAGATTATATATAATTTTTAAGTAGAGTATTATTATTTAAAAGGTACCACTTCAAGGCACTTTCTATAAATACTCTTCTCCATCATTGCCTTTGTCTTTGAGTGTACAAAAGATATAAATCAAATTATCATTTTGTAAAAATAATTGCTGCATTGGCTTAAGCTTTAATAGTACGAGTCATACTCAAGGGCCTTCATTGTATCTTGAAGGAACGTTTTCATCAATCCAATTGGCACCTGAAAACAAAATAGGTGAGGGTGAATTACGCCTAAAAAAAAGTACACAATGGTGTCAAGTTTCTCCTTGAAAACATAGTGCACAACTTTCTTCTTCACCCTTCTTCTACTCCAAAGAGAACCATTCCCACCAACAACAATGAAGAAATTCCACTATAACACATTCAAATTACTATAACTCTCTCATGTATGACTAATTAAAGAAGCTTGTAAAAAAATTAAAAATTACTAACTTGACCAACAAGAAGCTAAGCATGATCTCCCAAAATCTCATTCATGATGGCTGTGATGTATTTCAAAGCCAAAATCTTAACTTGGTCATAACTTAATGAGCTATAGGCAAAGCAAAACTTAATTTGCAGCCATAGCCATATAAATAAAATAATCATAACGAGCTATATAGGAATTTGACTTCAACATCCAGCACCTCCATCCACCCAATTAACAAGAAACCAACAAGACTAAGCCTTAATGGCTTGAGCCAGTTGATGTATCTATATATTGTACGAAGCCCCCGAGAAGCTTACTTTATACATAATCCCAATGCCAATGTTGAGTGCAACTAGCCAATTAACATGAGGAATTGGTCTTCGTACGTAACACTTTTTCTTGTAAAAGAACCAAATGCCCTGCCCATCTTTTATTGCGGACAAGCAATATGAAGATTCATTTATCCAAGTTGGAAAATTTATCCATGCAAATGTAGCGTGGAAATTAATTATTTATTTATATATTTTTTTCAAAATATAATGATTGCATGTAAAATAAAAGCAATAGTGTAGAGTAAGAATTAATTTCCCACATATAGCATATCAAATTCAAACATCTTTTGAGATGCGTTGTTAGCTTCCATTTTCCCGTCAATCTTATTCATTTATTTTAAGTTTATTCACTAAAAGAAATTACTTTAGTTTTTGTTTTTCTAAAACATTGAAATTTTAACTTTTACTTTTAAATTTAATTATAATTCATTTGATGTGTAGATCTTTATATACACTCACAGACACCGATAGACACAAAAACAAATATAGTTAAGTGGCTTATTTATGTGTTCAGTTTTTTTTTTTTTGGGACATTATTTATGTGTTTAGTTTACTGAAGGAAATTATGCGTATAGTTGGTGAATATCAGCGGCTTCTTTCATAAATAGAGTAAATTGATGTCCATGCAAGAGATGATGCAATCCAATTAGGCAATTACAAATTTATAGAAATTAAGAAAACAACAAATTTTTGAGAAAATGAGACGTGCATGGAAGTGCCAGCAGACTAACAAAGTATTGAAATTTTCTAAAGACAAACATAATGCCCCAGGAGTTCGTTAAAATAATTTGTAGAATCACAAAGTTGCATAACTAATAAAATCACAATTGTGGTAATACTATAAACAAAAATTGGTTAGTTGGTGCGTCCAAACCAGCTCATAGACACTGATCAAATCCTCATCCAAATTCTAAGCCTTTTATGAATGGCATCATCGAGATTAGGGACCCTAATGTGGACGCTTCATTCTGTCGCTTTCCAAGAAAGAATCAAGAAAATGACAAAATCCAAAACTCACAATAAACAGGGAAAAAAAAAGGAGAGTTGACTAATAACTAATTAACGAATGTATATACACACACAAACACAACTAGTAGGCTCAAGCTTAAAGCTGTACCCAAATCATGGCTTCTTGGCATGATGGTGATCACGCACCAGAACTTCTCGTTTATAAAATGGAACTTATATTCTTTCTCCTTATAATTCCTTCTGCACATCAACTATCGTTTAACTTCCCTCGGTTTAAGCAAGGCGATGTGAAGCTAGATGGTGATGCTTCTCTCTTACGTTCAGAAATCTACGTGACTGTAAGTGCATGGGACCAGAAATCAAATTACAGTGTAGGGCGCGTCACGAGTTTCCAACAAATGCATCTCTGGGATAAGAACTCAAGAAATCTCACTGATTTCTCCACCAACTTTTCATTCATCATACACTCGCAAACCAATCTGTTTGGAGATGGGTTAACAATCTTTTTTGCAGACCCAAATCTTCCACTCGTGAAGAAAGTTAAGAAAGGAGGAGGCCTTGGACTTGTTGATGGCGACCAAGTTTTGCACTCAAAACATCCATTTGTGGCTGTGGAGTTTGACACGTACAAAAACTCATGGGACCCTGTCGATCGTCCACATGTGGGTTTGAATGTCAATTCAATGAATTCAAGTGTGTTGAATCGATGGTCAGATAGCATTGGAAATAGAGATACTTACAGATGCAGTATTCAGTACAATTCAAGTACTCATAACTTTAGCATCTCTTACACCAGGTATGATTCTAATTATGAGCAAGTTAGATGGCGTCATCTTTCGTATGAAGTTGATTTGAGAGAGTACTTACCAGAGTGGGTTATCGTTGGCTTCTCAGCTGCAACAGGTGATTTGTTTGAAGTACATACCCTACAATCATGGTCTTTTAGTTCAAGTTTATTAGAAAGCCAGGCATCATCACCTGCCTCTTCCCCAACCTCCAACAATAATCACGTATCACCTGCCTCATCCCCAACCTCCAACAATAATCACATATCACCTACCTCATCCCCAACCTCCAACGATGATCATGTTGTGCTTTTTGTGGGTATAGCCATTGGTGTCACTATCATTGTTGGGTTCATAGGGTTAGTTCTCATGTTGTTCTGGAGGAGGAAGAAAATGGGAGGTAAAGAAGTGTCAGATTCTGATCTAAACATGGATGATGAATTCCAAAAGGGTAGCGGACCAAAGAAGTTTATCCATGATGACTTGGTGACTGCGACAAATAACTTTTCTGAGTCGGAGAAGCTTGGGCATGGAGGATTTGGAAGTGTCTATAAAGGTTTCTTGAAAGAGCAAAACTCCTATGTTGCTATAAAGAGGATATCAAAGGAGTCCAAGCAAGGGAAAAAGGAATATGCAACCGAAGTGACGATCATTAGCCAATTGAGGCACAAGAATTTGGTACAACTCATTGGTTGGTGCCACAAGAAGAAAGATCTTCTCCTTATATATGAGTACATGCCAAATGGTAGCTTAGACTCTCATCTATACTGTGGAAAAAGCTTCTTAACATGGCAGGTTAGGTATAACATCGCTCTGGACTTAGCTTCAGCATTGCTGTACCTGCATGAAGGAAGAGAACAATGTGTGCTTCACAGGGATATCAAATCAAGCAACATCATGCTAGACTCAAACTTCAATGCGAAGATAGGTGATTTTGGCTTAGCCAGGATGGTAGATCATGATAAAGGATCAGAAATAACACTTATGGCAGGAACCATGGGCTACATAGCTCCTGAATGTCTCACTACAGGAAAGGCAAGTAAGGAATCTGATATGTACAGCTTTGGGGTTGTTCTTTTGGAGATAGCCAGTGGGAAGAAACCCATTGGCCTTATTTTAAATGAAAGTCAAAAAAGTATCATTGAGTGGGTTTGGGAGCTATATGGATCAGGAAGGTTACTTGATGTTGCGGATCCAAAGCTAAGTGCAGTGTTTGATGAGCAGCAAATGGAACGTTTGGTGGTTGTTGGGATCTGGTGTGCGCATCCTGATCACTCATCAAGACCCTCTATCACTCAAGTGATTCAAGTTCTTAAATTCAAAGCTCCTTTACCATTTCTGCCACAGAAGATGCCTGTGCCAACTTTCCTTCCTTCCACAGTAAATTCAATGTTTTCTTTAGCTTCATCTTCAACTGTCCTGTGCGAATGTTAGTACTTGGAAAAGTGAACTTAATGAGTTACAGCTTATGTATAGAGAATTTCCATTTCTTGTTCTCCATAAAAATCATGAGATCATAAAAACTCTAAACTTGTAAGCAAATCAATCTTCGCATGACTTTCTCAATTGGTTTGTTAATAGCTAGAATTAACTGGAGTTCATTATCATCATCATCATCATCATCATTCAATGAGAAGGTTGACCATGATTATATTTTAGCAATAATGATATAAGATTAACTAAGTCGAAAGATAGACTAAGTCGAAAGTGAGAACCTCCTATAAGATTGACAAATAACACTAAACTTGTACAATATGGTTTCCGGCTAAACAGACAAAACATGTCAAACAAGTATATATGTTCAACAAAGGAATAAATGGCTCTAGAGTGTGAAACCATGAGCTAGGAAATAATTAAGAGTGCACATATAGTAGTCACCTATCGTTTGGAAGAACAGACTAAAAACCATAGGCATGTTAGATATCAAGTGGCATCCAAAATACCAGAATCAAAATGTTAGTTTGTATTGCTACAATCAAAAGAAGCAAGACTTAAAAAGGAAAGAAGAATACAGAACATATTAGTTATGAGGAAAAGATAACGTATAACTCTACCTAGTGCTATATTTAAGATTAATGTACGCTAGAAAAAAAAAAAAGTGTTGAGCGAAAATAGAAGATTGTGAATGACCGACTTACTTCCATTTAACAAATGGCAGGAGACAAGAATGAAAGATAATAGAAAAAGCGAAATTGATAGAGCACCAACTGTAAAATTGTGAAGAAAACAAAAATGCTAAGAGTGACTAAAATTTCAAATAATTAGAGTATGATATAAATTTGAAATTATAAAAAAAATAATAAAAAATAGATTTGGATCAAATTCAAATGCACATATTTTTAAATATCTAAATGGAGAATTTAACTCAAATCCAAACTCCAACTAATTCAACCGCAATTTAAAGGATAAGGATTACGTGGATAACTCTTAAGTATGCAATCTTAAATCATGCAAATAGATATAATTGATTGGCTGAAGGGATATAATTTTGATTTAATTTATATGTTTTTAAAACACACCTTTTTTTTTTAACTGTGCAACAATATATATACTCTCTTGTTAAGAATTGGGTCCAATATTGGTATGGGTGCAAATTGCTTTATAGAGGGTAATAAGAATAGAGGCGGAAATTGACTAATGGGCTTTGGAGAAATTCAAATGGGCCGGCACGAGGATTAATGGCCTAGGATATAAAGGAAAAATGTGCTTCGTGAAGGCATAGAAGAATATTGATGAATTACCTCCCTATGATTGCACTTCTCCTATATGATCTTTCTACTATATTCATTCGGTTCCAATGAATTTCGGTTGTTAAAACTTTTATTATGATTGTTAACTTCAATAGTTGACATATGAGTAATTTCCATCTGAATATTATATTTTCTCCAATATTTTTTATAATCTTTGCCTACCAGGATTGGTGGTTGTGACATTACTTCATTCCAAAATATAAGTCCTATTTAAAAAGTTTTTTTCTTGATATAAGTCCAATTTAGATAAGCGAGAATTACAGTTAAGTCCTACATAAGGGAATTAATTACTGCAAGGTCCATTGACAACTGAACTAAACTGTATTGACAACTGGTTATGTTGTCAATACAGTTTAGTTCAGTTGTCAATAGACCTTGCAATAATTAATTTTCTTGTGTGGGACTTTAATATAATTGTCCCTTTAAATAATGTCTACGGCATAGCTTTTCCCTATCTATAATTTATCATTATCAGAGTTAATTGATATGGGAAACGTGCAACCTTGCTTTAATGAGGATAAAAGTGAAAAGTAATGTAAGTTTTAGACAAATTTAATTAGTTAACATGCTTTTAACTCACTTCCTTCGATTTTGTCAAGTTATTTACACAGGATTTGTATATTTAAGAATGAGATATTAGCTCTTTTCATTTCAAATTATAAAACACTTTTAAGGAATATTTGACATCCCAAAATCTAAGACACTTAGAAAAGATTAATGTTTCATTAAGTATATTTAATAAAATTTATTGGTATATGAGATTTTATCTAATTAAAGTCTTATAATTATGAGATGGAGAAAGTATATTTTTTTGTCATGAGTGAACAAGAATGCTTTTAAAATACCTTTATAATAAGACAATGACTATTTTTAAAGGGAGAATTTCAACTAAGGACTGGGGATGTGACTTAATTGTTAAAGGGTTTCAAAAAAAAATCTAAAACTTGAATTTAGTCCTGGAGGATTGAAATGAAAAAATTTTTAATGGTGAAAATAATTTACAATTGATGTTAATAAATTAATAAATAAAGTTAGTAAATTTACAACTAATGTTATTGCTTATCTGACAAACTAATTGAACAATTGATATTCAAGTATTATATAATTGATTACTGATAGGTCAAGTCATGTAATTTATAACTTATATTGATAAATTAATAAATGAAATAAGATAATTAATAGCTAATGATTCTGTATCTCAAACAAAATTAACAAGTAAAGGGTACTTTGATCTTTTTATTGTTAAAATTATTTTCACTTTAGCTTTCTTGGACTCAACTGAAGTTTTAAATTTTTTTTTGGAACTCATTAATAATTAAGTCACATTTTTAATCCTTAATTGAAAATTCTCCTATTGTTAAATACCTAGTTCTATGTGGAAACATCATTGTTTGCAAGTGTGAGTGCAAGGAAATTGATAGTCCCAGGGGCCAAATTATCCAGAAGATTCATAGCAGTTGGCTTTGTGGACTGGCGGGACTTTAAATTGATCGCTTCCTTAATGTTGGCCCATTTTTGGGAATCAAGGACCGAGAGAAATAGTAAACACTGATAGGTTAAGAAAATACGTTCAAAATTATAATTATATTTTTCTTAGTTTTTTCTTTTAAGTCAATAAACATTATCTCGATTACTGAGCTCAAGACGTACTCCCTTTATTCCCATATATAAAATAATTTTTAAACATTTATTTTATCCTAAATATAAGAGATGTCAACAATATTTTTAAGTAATTAGATAATTTTATCTTTATCTTAAAAAATTAAATGGATCATTAATTGTGTGTTTCTCTCACCACCATTATAATATTAATTGCAATATTATTAGGGGCAAAAATTAAAAATCATTATAATTTTATGTCATTTTAACTAAATAATAAATCTTAATTAATATGCAAAATTTAATTAAAAACACATTATACATAGGGATTAGGGGAGTATTACGTGCATTAGGTTTATCAGAAATTTTTTTTAATCTTTTTGAACTCGATAAACATCTCACACAGTAAGCTTGACTACAATAAGTATCTTAGGAATTTTAGGTTTCTGATGAAGATATTATTGCGATTATGAATTTTCGTTCTGTTGATCCTAAAGGGGAAAAAATCTTCTAAAAAAGAGATGCTTGCGTTGTTATTTTTAAACATGATGAGAGTGAGAAAAAATAAAATAGTAAGGAAATTGAAACCTTGTACTAATAATTATAAGAAATAACTTTTTTGGAGAAAACTTAAAACAATATTTACGTTAAAATAGTTGGGGGGAATAGTTGGTATTAACTAAAAAAATTCTTATATTTTAAATTGAAAAGATTACATTCAAGTAGAAGTAGTGACATCATACAAAAACATCCAAAGTTTATGCACTCTAACTCGTTTACTTCATTGCATTATTAATCTCTAAAAAGATTGTTATTCTGGTTTTAATACAATAAAAATACAACTTTAATAGTGTGTGTGGTTGGAAGGAAACGAGGTGAGATGATAGAAGATGGGGAAATTTTAATAAGTTTGATTTTAAAAAAAAAATATTGAAGAAGTAGGAAATTGAAGAAGTAGGTTTATTCATTTTGCATACTCTTTTATCTTGCTGCTTTCTTTATTAAAATTAATGTTCTAACTCCACTTATCTATTTATTTTAAATCAAATTTATTAAAATTCCCCCCGCAGTCCTTCCAACCAATTGGATTAAGTCGTCGTTATTCAAAATTGATAGCTTCCCAAATGGGTCCAACTTTTGGAAATTAAAGCATAGACATTAAGGCCTCATTTGGTGGATAAGAATTTTCAGTATAAAAACGAAATTGAAAATGGATTCTAGCTTAGAGCATGTTTGGTAGACTATAATTATGATTCTCAAGAATCTGATTCAAGGTGAAAAGCCTGAATTGAATTCAATCCTTAAAGCCATGGAATTGGTGAGATTCCATGGAATTCACGTCTTTACCCCACATCTGCCACTCGTCTCCTCTCTCCACTTTATTTGTTCCTCCTTCTAACTCTTCTCTTTCGGTAACGACCAACGAACCAAAAGATGACCGGCGAAGACTGGTGATGACGATTCTGCAAATTCCGGCGAGAGGAAAGTGAACAGTGTCTGTGCAATGATGGATCTGCAACTCTGGGTCTTAGAACATGGGCGGAGATGGCGGTCGAAATCGGACCGTGGGAGAGAACTCACCGGAACAGGAACATGAGGAAAGGCTACCAAATCGATGAACTCACCGGAGGAGAGGCCAAATGAACTCACTGGTGCTAGGGGCAAGCTCGATCACTGCAAGTGCTTTTACTCTTCATGAGTCTTCTTTTAGCATTGCTGTGCTTATATGGTGCTTTGTATCCTCTGCAATCTAATAATCAATCTTTAAATTTAATTTAGAGTTAAGATGTAATTTTATTTTTAAATTATTTTTTGAAAGAACAATATTATCTTTAAACTATTTATTATAACAATATCGCCCCTCAATTAATTAAATCAGAGCAATGTTACTCCCACCGTTTAAACGTTTATTATTGTAGTTAATGGGACTCAATTTTCATGAGTTAAGGTGTAATTTTACTCTTAAATTATTCTCAGAAAAGCAATATTATTCTCACCATTTAAAAATTATAAAATAAAATCAAAATAAAATTATAATAATATTAAATAAAATAATATTAAATGTATATATAAATATAAAATTATAATAATATTAAATAAAAATAATATTAAATATATATGTAAAATAAATATAAGAAAAAACTTATAGTAAGTTAATAAAATGTTGTAAATTAATAACATTATAAATTAAAATTTTATAACTTGTCAAATGTAAATGAATCTTGGTTAAATTATATATGAATAGATTCAAAAGGATCTACATTTATATCTATAACTATCAATTGAAGCCATTGTTAATGGCTCTATTTGGACCAAAAAAATGTTTTATAATTAAGCTAGAGTAGACAAGAGTTAAGCTACTAGTAAGTCAGAAACTGAAGTTGAATTGAAAACCTAAGCAGTTTTCAGAAAACCAGATGGTTTTAAATATAATATTAAAAAGGGCTTAAATTTTTTAAAAAAATAAATTTTTTTAAAAAATTAGATTCTACTAAAAGTCAACTTTATTTTTGAACAATTCATATATATAAAATATAATTTGACATCATTTTTTTTATAAAGATGTCGATAATTATAGATCTAAATGTAGATACTTGAGTTTATTTATATCTAATTTAATCAAGATCTACTTATTTTTGATAAGTTATGAAATTATAATTGATATATTTTTATATATACATTTAATTTTATATTTATATATACATTTAATATTATTTTGGTTAATATTATTATAATTTTATTTTTATTTAATTTTATAATTTTTAAATGGTGAAGGTAACATTGCACATCAGAAAATAGTTTAAGGGTAAAATTACACCTTAACGTATGAAAAGTAAGTTTCACTAACTATAATAACAAATGTTTAAACGATGGGGACAAGATTGCTTCAATTTAGTTAGTTTAGGGGCAACATTACTATAATAAATAGTTTATGAGCAATATTGCTCTTTTAAAAATACTTTAAGAATAAAATTATATCTTAACCTTTTAATTTATTGATAAGATTGTCTTCAATTGTGTTGGCCATGGTGATTTAGTAGATGCAACAGGAGGTAGGTGGTGTCGATGGGTTATTGGCTTAATAGATGGGGATGTATTTTGCTTTTTTAATTTTAAAATGGGCATTTTTGTCCTTTCATGTTTTAAGTAAATATACTTATTAAAATTATATTAAAATTTTATCTTTATATCAAAAACGTATTTTTAAAATTTAATTTCATTTCAATTTTAATTGTGATTCTCATTCTATTAAAAAATTTTCTATCATGTCAAAAGAAACTTAAATATAGCAGACCAAGACAGAAATGGACCAGGACTCTATCCACTCCTGGTCTGCTTCCTCATCCCCTTTTGCCCTCACATAGTGGGGGTGGGACCCACAAAGGAGATCAGGAGAGAATCCCCTCCCCGCAGAAATGCATTGATGGAAAAATATTAAACCATTGTGGGGGAAAAACCACGCAATTTTCATTGATTTCTTTGACTCCATAAACATCTAATACTTCGAAAAGTTTGAGAAGATTAATTTTCAAGTGAAGATACCTCATGCCTTTTCTTTAAACATCTCGCTATGTTGCTAGTTTCAGTTTTCTTCCTCTTGATTCCCCACACCTTTTCCTTAAACTTTAACTTCACCAGTTTCCAAGATAACAAAATACACTACGAAAAATCTGCTAGCCCTGGAGAAACATTCATCGACTTGGTAAAATATGAAAACATTGTTGGTCGAGCCACATGTCGCCAACTGATGCACTTATGGGACAAAGCCACGAGGAAACTCGCAAATTTCAACACCAATTTCACCTTTGTGATTGCTTCACAGATCAACACTAGATATGGAGATGGGATGGCCTTCTTCTTAGGCCCTAATGATTCAAAGCTTCCTAATATCACAAAAGTATAAGGAGCTGCAATGGGTCTGATTATTGGTGGTCAAGAAACGATATTTAACTCAATAGATTATCCATTTGTTGCCGTGGAATTTGATATCTATCCCAATTGGGATCCTAATGCCAAAGAAGGCTAGGATCCTTGGTATGAAGATGTAGGTGTCAATATCAATTATATTAATTATACTATTATTATGCCTTGGTCAGTTAATAACACGGGAGGGGCCGAAAATGAAGCTTTCATCAGCTAAAGTTCAAGTACACATAATTTAAGCATCTCAGTCTCTAGTTTTATAAATAACACCATTCAGATGCAGCAACTTCATTAAATAGTTGACCTACAAGAGTACCTACATGAATAGGTCACTTTTGGTTTCTCGGCTGCCACAGGATCTCTTTTCACAGTGCACAGGATCAGTGCATGAAGTCTCTACTCAGAGGAACTCCCAAATGTTCCTCCCAATTCAAGTCTAAGTCCATGCATGAGCAGAATAAGTAGAAATGCCACAGAGCATGCAAATGGGATAGCGATTGGAGGGTTTGATTCAATTTGTTGGGTGGTATTTTTTGTCTTGTGGAAGAACAAAAGTAAAAAGGAAAATGATGTGTCTAATGAGAAGATGAGTGATGATGATTTTGAAAGTGGAATAGAACACAAAAAGTACTCATATGATGAGCTAGCAAGTGCTGCATATTATTTCAAAGATGAGCACAAGCTTGGACAGGGAGGATTTGGCGGTGTCTATAGAGGTTTTCTCAAAGATTCAGACTCCTCTATTGCCATAAAGAGCATATCAAAGGATTCTAAACAAGAGAAGTGTCACGTTCCAAAAATTAGACGTGACTGATATAAGAGATATATACAAACATATATTTCTTAAGCTTTGGTAAAGAAAACTTTAATATAATATTTTAATTCATTTAAAATTGGATGGAAAGTCATTGTAACAATTTCATATAAATAAAATATTCTTAAACTTTATGTAAAAATTTTAACAAAACTCTCTCTATAAATAGGATTTTCTGAAATCTTTACAACAAGCAATCCAAATCTAGAATACGGAGTTTTGCTCTTCCACAATAGATAGACAAATAAATCATAGATCAGGATTTTATCTATAGTTAATATGGAGCATCTTATTATAATTTTAAAATATAATGCATAATTAAACATTTACATCAAAAGGAATGTATCCTCAAACGATTTTCTAATCAATTCAGCAATGAGCCCTTAAAGGTTAGTAGAAGGCATATCGTCAGCTATGTTATTTGAGATTAAAATATTTTAAGTGAATAACGTCTCAATAATAGAGTAAAAGGAAAAATATGAATATTTTTAGATAATTATAAATGAATTAAAAAGAGCCACCAAATTAGAGAATTTAAATATCTCGACAACTTCACAAATGTTGAATCATTAAATTTTAAATAAATAAACAATTTATCACTTGACTTTAAGAAATCAAGTAAATTAAATAATTAAGTAGGAAGAGAAATATTTACTAATTAAAAACAATGAAGTTTATTTTTCACAAATCCAATAAAATTAATTTGTTTATGAGGACTTTACAGAATATATAACAGCTATGGATACACAATTCATGGGGCAATTAACCAGACGTGGTTGAAGTAATGAAACAGACGTGAACACATAGTTTACGAGAGTAATTAACTAGACATGGTCAGAGCCCTAAAAAAGACAAAGGTACAAGGCACACAAATAATAGATGTGATAACAGAGTCACGAAAATTAACTCAGCTAGTCATAGACTATGGCGCGCCAAGGACTAACGGGACTGTCATTAACAACTAGTGTTCTATATAAAGTCTCTTTTTAAATTCACTTTTAGACATTTGAGGAATTAATTACTTTTTAAAATATAAATTCATTTTCTTAGTATCAAACTCGCATAAATTAATTTAAAATAATCAATCTTCTAAATGTGAAAAATTCATAACTAATATCTCATAAACTCTTCTACCAATTTTTCATAGTTGGCTTTATCAAATAAAAGACTACTAAAACTTGTAAAAACATTTTCATCAATCTTTTAAATATAAGTCATGACTTTAAGAAATAAAATAATTTAATCAACAAAAATAGCTAATACAAGATAAATACATATAAATATCTGTAAATGGTTGAAAATGATATTTTGATAAAAGAAAATTTATTAATATATAAATTGATTGGGATGTTATCTACTTATCTAATGGCTTTTTAATGTTCAAAATTCACTTCTCATAACTTCAATCAAGTTTCTTTTCTTTTAAACACCCTATAAAAATAATAGGGTCTAAATAAATTTTCAACAAGTTAAATAAACCTCCTCCCAACATTAACACAACCATTACTTAATCCAAGCAATTTGAAATTCCCAACATCATCACTTATCTTACAAAGTTTCCCCCATGGTTAATTATTAATCAAGAGTTTGTTGCACCACCAACCAATACTCCATCAAGTCACTGTTCTTCTATTACCTACTTTATTGAATACTTTATCTCCATTCCAAAGCCATAAAACAATAATATAGTTCATAATCATCGCTTATGATTAAATTCATTATATTTTATTCACTCATTTTATCAAACACCTTAATTGCATTCTCAAAACCAAACAATAAAACAATACCATAGTTATAAATTATCTAACATAAAATTTCTAAGAATTCAACGAACCATACAATAACTTTAAAATTAAGTTCTTGACAATGTTCAAGTTAAAACTCAACTAAATAGTATTTCAATCAATCATGCCTCTCACCATAATTAATAAAATTTTATTAAATATATAATCAAGCAAAATTCTTTTAATGAGCATTTTATCAAACATCATATGAGTATTAATCTTTAAGTCTAGCCCTTTACTCCCAATCTCATCCTTACCCTTTTCCATAATTCTCCAATATCAGTATTTAAATAAAAAGAGCCTCTCAATAGCATTCCTTCAACATATCTCAATCTTAAAACTCACAAAACTCAAATCTATCAATTATCATATTTCTCTTAACATTTAAATTTCAGCTTGAATCAATTCCCCCCTTGCACAACCACGAACAGCAACAGCAACAATATAATAAACATTGCAACTTCAACATCACATATACACGCACCACTGAATCAAACCAACAAAACGAGAGGAAAAAATCGAAAATCCTCACCTCTGCCCGCAATAACAGAAGCACGAAGAACGAGAAGATTGTGCAAGGAAAGAGGAGGAGGAGAAGAAATCAACGCACCCCACGGCCACCAGAACAGCGACGACGCAAGGTGACAGGTGACAAAGCAACAGTACTACCCGAAGAAGATCTAACAGCAACAACACGGTACCCTGAACAGAGGAGGAGGCACGACAGACAGAGGGAAGAAGAGGATTCTGCAACAAGGACTAGAAGCGGATGAACAAAGAACAGAAGGGATTGAATGACTCATTCTCTAGTCATAGCCACCGCCAAAACAAATGGAAAGGGGGAGGTTTTCGACTCTCTCCCTGACTCCAATAACAGCTCGACGAAGAGGAAGAAATTGGGGAAGGAAGAGAAGACTCGGCGATGATGGGCGAAGCTCCTACAATCGCTAATGTTGGCAATGAACTGGGAACGGAGGAGGAACGCAGAGGATGAAGGTTTCTGGAGAATTCTCAAACGAAAAAATGGAGAAAAGGCAGAGACGTGTTCTAGCTTCCAATTTTATTATTACTCCCTCCGTCCGTCGGTATTTTTAAAGGAATTTTTTATTTTAAAATATAAAATATTTTAAATAGATTAATATAATGACTTTAAATTTTAAAATTCAACAAAATTTTATCTCAATAGGTTTTTTATTTAAATAAATTTTAATAATAATTATAAAAAAAATATAGTGTTCTTTTTGTAATTTTATTGGACCTTTTTTTGTTGTTCTCTCATGCTCTTTCTTGTGATGTTCCCAAAACTCCTTTTTCTTCAGTTTTTCTCCACGCAAAACACAAAAACAGAGCACTATCTTTTCTATTCTTCACCGCCATTATACACTCTTCTAGGTCCTCCCAGTCGGTTCATTCCCCTGATTCTTATTAGCTTTCTAAATTGGCTGCTGACCGAGTACAGTCTCACTGCCGTTGCTTCGTCTCTGATGCTCTTTTCTCGTTCACATTGCCAGCCATATATAGTGGGGTTGCTGCGTTTCTTTCCCTATCATCGTGCTGATCTGAGTCAAGAGAAGGTGAGCAATACTCAGCTTGTTTCTTGCCATCGGTCTGTCATGCTTGCTGTCACTTTCTCCCTCTTCTCTGTCCGTGTTCATCCGCCACAGTAGAGAGAGGAAGTTGTTATCTCTGTTCTTTCTTCTGTCACGAGGCTGTAGGTGGTGGTTGAAGTTTTCTTTTCTTTTCTTTTCCTTGTGCAGTTCATAAGGTGTGTGACAGTTGTTAACGTGCGTTTTGGTCACTGTGAGAGCGTGGAGTTGCTAGAAATTCCTTGGCTTGTTATTTCTTGCTGCTGCTCTGTTCCTGGTTGACAGCCGTGAGAGTGCTCATATTCAACATGTAAATTCTCTTCCTCTTCAACTGTTGGTGCATGAGTGTGTATGAAAACTGGTTTATTTTCTTTGGTTGGCCGATTTTTCTATTTTTGGCTTGTTGGTGCTGTTAGGTTTTGGAAGGAAGATGTTTGCTTATGGTTATGGTTTCGTGATTTAGCCAATGAAGAATACCCTCAACATGTTTGTATAAAGGCGGGAATGAGAAATATTTGTGCTATTTTACTAATGCTGAGCTAAGAATTAATGAAAAAATTAAATGTTGAAAATTATTAGACTTTGCTTGGGTGTTTGCCTCAGAGTTTAAATTGATGATGAATATTCTCTCAAAGCTGGAAAATATGCTTAAAAGATTTATTTATAGATATAAGATTGTTAAATTTTATAATAAAGTCTGAAAGAATTATAATTATTACTTGAGAGAGTAATTGTTTTTACATGCAAGTAGTGAAGTTAAATTACTCATTAAGAATTGTGTAGCACTTGAAGGGAAATCATAGTGACATAAAATATGTTGGTTTACATGTTAGATTAATCTAGGGCATCATTAAAGTAAGCAAGAAATTGAGAAAGTCTAACTATAAGATTTTTTAAAAACTCAAGTGAGTGAGTCGCATTCCGAATGAATTTTAAACAATTGTTTATAAAATTCCTTTATTTAAATTTTAATATTATTTCTTCATTAGTTATGTAAACATTATTGTCAATACTATTTTTTTAATAATTATTTTATTATCAATGATATCTTGATTTTTACTAATGATTTATGTTATTGATAAGTAGTAATTAAAGTTGATATATAACAAATGGCGTTACTTTTCAAAAATAACTAAATTGTTTAACTTTATTTTTTATATGCAAACTTTTAGTATAGCAACTTGTGCATGGAAGAATCGATAATGAATATAAGAATGGAAGATGACAACTGAATCATATATTTTAAAAGTGAAAATTTTGAAATTATTTTTCAACTATTTGTGCATGCTTGATTTTAAGTAGGGGGACTAAGTTCAGAACACTGATTGCTAAAAACAGTTCCGTTAGCCCTTAGCACACCATGGTTCACCTAGCTAGCAGGATGCTTATAATAGGTGCTAGCCTCATACGAAGGTTAATGCAAGTGGATCGAAGGGATGGTATTCGTGAACATTGTATTCACGTTTGTTTTCATAAGCTTTATGCCTGTGCTTGATTCGTGGCTTTTGTCACACTTGATTCGTGGCTTTCAGTCGCACTTAATTGGTTATTTACTCTCATAGACTGTGTGTTTACACTTGTTATTCGTTCTAATAAAGCTCCCTTAGATTTAAATTAAAAGTTATTATTTTTGAATTAGTTATTTGAAAAAGATTCTATCTATTTGTACTAGTACTTGAAATGATTACATTCTATGAGTTGTACAAATTTTGACAAATTTACACTGTTTTATTAGTATTGTTCAATTTCAGAATTGTATCATTGAAAAAGTCTTGTTCTTTATTTTAGCTCAAGTATGTACTTTAGTATTTAATGATATTATTTTAGAATAAAGTTGTTAGTTATATCTATAAAATTTTTATATATAATTTAAATTGGAACGTTATTCATTAGAAATTTCTTTGATCTCAATATTGTAGTTGATCCTGTGCCTCCAGCAGATCGTTGAGGGCTTTTTGGTTTCTTTTTGGAAAAATAGGAAACATATTGCAACCATTGTTTTGGTAAAACTAAGTGTTGTATTTTGTGATTATAACTTAGTGCTCCACGTACACCATAGTTAGATCCTAATTTTATTTTGTTATTGTGAAAAATTGTTGGAATGGAGCTAGTTTCCTTGCTGGTCTGATTGGTAGGTTCTGTAGTTGTTGTGAAGATTTCGGGAGGTCTAAATTATAAGGGAGATTCTGCCGAAATTTCTACAAAAACTTTACAAGCATTAGGAACTTTACTAATATATAAATTGCATATATCGCTAATTTGGCTTAATTTATAGAAAATCAAGGCTTATAAAATGTGAATACATATCATATTCCGTGTCGATCATACTCTTAGTATTAGGGTATGACAATTAAGGTTTCATTAAATACACTAATTTTAATATTACCCTTTCTCTCTCTATACTTTTATTAGGGTGTGACAATTAAGGTTTCCATCCTTTCTCTTTTCAATGTATTAAATGATGAGTAGTTTTTAACATTTATATTTTTAGTTTGGAAAGATAAGGTTGTTAAGTGTATTTAATGACGTTTATTGATATGTGAGATTTTATCTAAAAGTTTCTTATAATTTGGGACTAAGGGAGTATTATTTTACGGTAGAAATGGAAATTTAATGTACATGGGGCAAAAATAAAAATTTCCCCCTAGCATTAAGAGAACTCGAACATAGGACCTGATGAATGAGGACCCGAAGGAATTCCTCTAAGCTGCTAATTCATTTTATTAATCTTTTCCAAAATATATATATTTAAAATATCTCATTATAAATTTTAATTTTAATCTTTTTAGGTACATATTTAAAATATCTTATCATCAGTTTTAATTAAACTCTTGGGTCATCACAGGAAGAAGGAGTTTGCTTCAGAAGTCAGAATTATTAGTCAACTAAAGCATCAAAACTTGGTGTAACTAATCGATTGGTGTCATGAAAATAAAAAACTGTTGCTGGTTTATGAGTATATGCCTAATGTAAGTTTAGATTTTCATCTCTTCAAGGACCAATGTTTGCTAACATGGTCAGCAAGATTTAAAATAGCTCAAGGCTTAGCCTCTGCATTATTGTACCTGCATGAAGGATGGGAATGATGTGTTGTTCATAAAGGCATAAAGTCAAGCAATATCATGCTAGACTCTAACTTCAAAGCAAAACTTGAAAATTTTGGATTGGCAAGTGTTGTTGACCATGTGAAAAGTGCACCAACTACAGCTGTGGCCGGGACTGTAGGCTATATGGCTCCTAAATATCTTTTTATACCGGGAGGGCTAGTGAGGAATCTGATGTGTATAGTTTTAGAATTGTTGCTTTGGAGATAACTTGTGAAAGAAAATCTATAAACAAAAAGTGCTCCAAAAAATGAGATAAACATAGTGAATTGGGTATGGCAACTCTATGGAAGTGGGAGAATTTTTTAAGCGGTTGATTCAAGACTCCAAGGAGGTTTTGACTATTATGAAGTGGTTCAGAGAGAGAGAGAAAGAAACTAAAAGAAAGAGAAATTGTATTGATATGTTGATGAGTTACAATACTTATACAGCAAACACTTGGCTTACAATATACGAATGTCTGACATGTGTGTCTTGACTAATCTTGCTAAGCAAGCTATAAAGTTACCATTACTCTAATAGCCACCCGTAGTCCCAAGGTGAATAAATTTATTTCTTCCAATAGCCACCCGTAAACCCAAGTGGATTAACCAACATAAAAAACTTTAAGTTTGGTCTTGAGTGTTGTGAATCAAGCATGAGATAAAGGTTTAGTAAAGATATTAGCTAGTTGATCAACAGAAGGTACAAATTCAACATTGATCTGTTTTTAAAGAACCTTATCACAAACAAAGAATAAGTCTAACTCCATATGTTTAGTTCTATGATGGAGCACTAGATTGTGAGCCAATTGTACTATGCTAATATTATCACAGAAAATCATGGGAACATGATGATTGGAGATTCTTAATTCAGTGAGAAGACTCTGAAGCCATGTGAGTTTTGCTGTGACATTTGCTAGACTTCTGTATTCAGTTTCTGTGCTAGACCGAGCAACAGTGGGCTGCTTCTTAGCATACCAAGAGATGAGATTTCCACCAAAAAATACATAAGAACCAGAAGTAGAACGGCGATCATCTGGGTCACTTGCCCAATCAGCGTCACAAAAGGCTTGTAAACTAAGAGAAGACTGACGAGAAAAGAATAAACCATAGGTGATCATGCCTTTAAGATAGCGAAGAATCCTTTTGACTACTTGCCAATGATTCATTCGAGGAGATTGCATGTATTGGCAGACTTTGTTGACACTAAAGGTGTGTGATGGTTACATATTGAAGAGCACCAACAAGAGATTTGTACAGTTGTGGATTGGAGAAAATAGCAGAAGATGATTTGGTTAACTTGGATGCTGAAACCATAGGAGTAGCAACACTTTTAGAGTGCAACACTTTTAGGTCACTTTCATCTTTCGACTATTAATCCTTCTCTTCCCTTACATCTCACAAATTTACTTGATGTTCCATCTGTCACTAATAATCTTCATAGTATACCTCGTTTAACTTATGATAATGATGTCATTGTTAAATTTGGTCCTCGTCATTATTGTATAAAATCACAGACCACTCAACAACCTCTTCTCACAGGTAACCATAGACCTGATGGCCTATATACTTTCTCATCATCAAGTTCACCATCCAATACTTCTGTTGGTTTCACTTCTACTGCACCAGCTGCTTTTGTTTCTTCTGTGATGACTGGTTCTCTTAATGTTACTACTGTACCAGCTTATATTCAGCCTACTTTACTTTCTGCTTCACACACTTCGTCTAATATTGACTTGTGGCATCAAAGACTGGTGCGTTTTCCTAGCTCTTTAATTCCTGCTTTACTCAAAGGTTGTACTCTTGTATCTGCACCTCAAAAATTTAATAAAACTGATACTAGTTTTTGTTCTGCATGTTGTATGAGCAAGTCTCATAAACTCCTTTCACCACCTTCTATATCTGGTTACCATTCTCTGCTTGAATTAGTTTTTGTTGATTTATGGGGGCCTGCTTCATGTCTTTCTATGCATGGTTCTTTATATTACATTTCCTTTGTTGATCATTTTTCTCGATATTGTTGGATTTATCCTTTGAAACGTAAATTTGATGCTTTTACTGCTTTCCTACAATTTAAAGCCATGGTTGAAAATCAATTGAATGCCAAACTTAAAGCCTTACAAACTGACGGTGGTGGTGAATTTTGAGTTTTTGAATCTTATCTTGCACAACATGGCATATTGCATCACTATTCATGTCCATATGCTCACTATCAAATGGGTGTAGTTGAAAGAAGACATAGATATATTGTTGATACAGGATTAGCCTTATTGTCTCATGCAAATTTACCTCTTAAATACTGGGAAGATGCCTCTCTCACTGCCACATATGTCACTAATCTCCTCCCTTCTTCAGCCATTAGCAATGTTGTTCCTTATTTCATACTTTTTCATAGAAATCCAAATTATTCCTTTTTATGTGTCTTTGGTTGTGCCTGCTTTCCCTTGCTTTGCCCTTATAACTCTCATAAACTAGCTTTTCAGTCTGAGTAGTGCACCTTCTTGGGGTATAGTATGTCTCATCATAGTTATAAGTGCCTTGCATCAAATGGAAGAATTTACATTTCTAATAATGTTCAATTTAATGAACATTCTTTTCCTTTTCATTCTGTATCCTCTACTTCTGTAGCACCAGTATCTTCTTCAACTTCTCTTCCATAATGTAATATTCCTCTTGTTTCTTCTTCCTCTTCTTTACCCCTTTCTTCTTCACCTTTGTCTACACGTCCTTTACCCTCACCACTCACTCTACCATCATCTTCTGCCTCTTTCAATATTGACCATGACCAAATCAATGCCTCATGATTGTTGGGCTATGATGTGCTTATCCTGATCAAAAGCATAGGCCTTCTATCAGGCTAGCAATTCATGTGCTTAACTTGGAAGCTCCATTTCCTAGTATATTCCTTCACGTTATCCTGAACTAACATATCATGAACACCTAGTGGATCATCATCTTCAATTCCATCCAGCACTAACAATGCTTCAGAGATAAGTCAAAACCAGAATATAAGTTTTAGTTCCGACACAAACTCTTCCGGTTTTAGTGAAGCTTCTGGTGATTCACCAAGCGTTTCGCTCTTGTACTCTTGCAAAAATTAATTGTGGTCATTGTATGTTTGTGGTTATATGCTACACAAAAATTCCTGATGTATTATTCTCATTTCTTGTATGTAAGTCACAATAATATCATAGGTATATAGAACTTATATGATCTTCCTGTATTTTTTCCCCAGAGGTTGTATACTATTGCTTTTTAGGAGCTTCAGCTGTGAAGGAAATTTAGCTTTTTGGTCGGTGAAGTAGCCTTTTCTCATCTTACAAGAAAACGAAAGAAAAAATACAGCCGTAAATACTTTTTTATGTACCAACAGAAGAGTTTGGTAGCAATAGACATGCACCACAGAAATTTGCAGTAGAACCATTAATTGACGCATGCTGGGGGGCGACCCATTAAAGGAAATAGGCCAAAATGACTTGACAAATTAATAGCATAAGAGAAATAATAAAATTATCCTTTATTTAAATTAATATAAAAATTTTAATATTTCATTTGTTCATGATTCTATTTTACTTGTTAATTTATTTATAAAATATTGTTAATTATCCTACTTAATTTATTTTTATTTTAGGCATGTTTAACTCATCTTAAAACAACTTATTAACTCCTATATTATATATTATTTATTTACTTATAGATTGTTATTTATTACTCTATTTTACTTATTCATTATCAAACTTTCATTTAATTTCATTTTAAGGAAATGAATAAGTGAATTTAGATAATTAATAACATTCTGTAAGTAAATAAATAAGTTAAGTATGATAATTAAAAGTGAAATAAGAAAGTTCTGATATTAATTTAAATGAAGTGCAATTTTGATATTTTTTTAAAAAATTTAATATCAAATTAATACCTCTAAACTATAATTAAATTTTAAAAATTTAAAAACATTAAATTTATAAAAAATATAATAAAGAAGTCTTTATTGAAATTCTCTCTCTCTTTCCCGTGAGATTCCATACTGTTGCTTTTCGTTAAAGAAAGAAGAGCTTCAGCTGTTCAGGAAATTTAGCTTTGCGGGTAGGTGATGTTACCTTTCTTATTTTGTAAGAAACCAAAGTTATGTCATATATTACTGTTCATGTAAAACAATTTTTTAAAATTCTCATAAAAAGTAGGTTTTTAAATTGATATACCTCTTGCTAAGTTACTTTAATATTTAAAAAAATAAAGAAAATGAATAATAAAAGAAGACAAGTGACGCCCCAATTAAAGACTAGAAGAATCAGACACTCAAAAAGTAAATGAAATCAAATCAAACCCGCGAAATTATCAATTACCAGACGTTATCATAGAAGACTTGGTTGGCCCCGGCCCAAGAAAATCGTAGAAGACTTGATCCCTATTGGAGGAAGAGGGGAAAAAATCAATAATGCGGACAGAAAGAGTTAATTTTATTGGATTTAAATTTTTTGAAGTTGGGATATGTGAATTTCATTGAAGCTGGCCTTTTAAAAAAAGAAAGAAAATATTTCATATTTTATGACAAATAAAAATGAGAAAAAATAATGAAAAACAGAAAAAAATTCACAAAAATTCATACTTCTCAATTTCTAAAGATTTAAATATAATTTAATCAATTCTTAATTACAAAATTTACATGAATTTTTTTTTAAGTCACATCTTCAAAAAATTTACAACTACTCTGAAAAAACATTCGCTAGCTAGCAAGAGCCAAAAGGAGAAGTATCGGTGTCCCTCCTGTTCTTATTACAGAATTGAACATATATGTTTATCAAAATAAATAATAAATGTAGATAAGTGAGGCCTCACATAGTAGGTGGGGACACACTCATAGAATAAAATAAAATAAAATAAAATAAAATAAAATATAGGGCTTGCTTGATATGATAAATGGGTGGGATGAATATGGATATGGAAATAAAATTTAAAAAAAGTGATTGTTTGATATGATGGAATTGAAAAATTTCATCAAAATTGGTGGAATTAGCTTCAGTGATAAAAGTTTTAAGCTTGGTTTTTCAACGTCATGCTCCATCTTTCATTTTTTACCCCTTCCTCTCATATCGTATAACATTCTGAAGTTTCTAATGCAAACTAATTTCTCGATTGAAGGTATAATTAGTAAATAAGTGAATTATTTTGATCAATCATGATTTGAATAACAAACTAGTGTTTCAAACAATTAGATAACTTCCAAATAGGACTGGGAAGGAATTGGAAGCAATTTAAGATTAGATTGGGAGATAAATGGTGATGGCATATTATCTGTGCGATGCACTGCAGTGCATGACACTTAAGTTAGAATAATAAGTCATGGATCAGGTGGAAAATTAGAAGGGAAACATTGAGAAAATAGGGAGCACATGAGGAAAAGAGAAGGGCTATACTAGGGTTTGGTGTACTGGGATATCGAAAGCAATTTTCAGACTATTGCGTGTCTAATTTCACTAAATCTCTCCTCTCTCCTCTCTAATTCTACATCATGGATTTCAAGGGTTTAGAGAAAGAGAAAGATGTGATATGTCTTGGAAAAACTAGGAATCTATACTTCATATGTTGGTTGTGGTTCCAAAAGCTTGGTTTAAGTTTTTTGGATCAGGACCAAGTGGTTATAGGAAGAGGAAGTGAGGAGTGGAGAAATTGAATTAATTTGTGGCTTAATTTTTAGAGTTTGAGTCTTGTTTAAGAAGTTTATGTTGTGATTATGCTAAGTAGGGATTAAAGGTGATGTTGTGAGCTAGATGTAACTTGGACTAACTCAACTAAGAGGATTATAGGTTAAGAATGATGAAATTGGGGTAAATTTCAGTTAAAATGTATAACATCTTAAAAATTTAAGATTTGATTAAGTAAAGTGGAGTAATTGAGTTAATTAATGTGATGTGTGGTTAGAGAAGACTAACAAATATGTTTGAATGTGATTTCAACCCTAAATTTAAGTCTAAATAAAGTCTACCCACTCAAGTATTAAAAAAGTGAAAAAAATTTGAAGGGTATGTCTCTGTGTCACATGCCAAATAATAGATTACTCAACCAAAATTAGCAGCATCAAATTAAGACCTCATAAGTTTATGCACTCTAACTCTATCTTGTTGCTTAAGTAATCTCCTATAAATTGTTATAGATTTTGATTTTAATATAATGGTATGAGTGACATATAAAATAGCTTTACTATTATATTTAATTTTTTTTAAATAAGTTCTTTTTTTAATTCTTGTGTTCATAATATTGATATTTCTCAATCCCAATTTCAAGTAGAGAGTGTTCACAAATGATTCTCACTAACAGAATGCTCAATCAAAAATTAATATGTCGTTAATTGAGAGAAATATTTACAACCAATCCAACCTTTACTCCATCTGTCATGCCCCATAAATAGAGGGTGATCGGCAAGGGTGTGAACCTCTCACACATTTCTGTAAGCCCAGAATGAACATTTATTCCATTTTACAAAAGAAAAGAACAAAATTTAATCAAATCACATGATAATTAAAATGACTCCTTTAAACTCATTATCATAAGAAAGTGTCGACATTTTTGTAGAAATTTCAATAGAACCTCCCTTGTAACTAAGATCTCTCAAAAATTTTACAAACAAATTTTTTTTACAGATAATAGTTTAAATAAGGAGCATAGCTCCTTTCAGCCAGCAACCCATATACAAACCAAAACATAGTATATCAACAATCTATGTGGAGCATCTAATCTTTCTTTTAAATCAAAAAGACATATGAACTATATATTTACATTAAAAGAAACAATACCAATCCAAAACTTTCACCCAGTATAGCTATTCTGTCCTTTTGAGGTCGATAGTGGGATTGGTGTCAGCTAACAAATCTAAGGCTAAAATAATTTTTTCAGTGAATAGCATTCCCATGATAAAATTCTTAAAATTTAAATCAATAAACTCTAATATTAGTGTCAACTAATTCAAAGTAATTGCACAAAAAAAATTTATAAGCCTATAAGTCATAATCATATTTGTAAAATAAAAGTAAATTGAAACAAATTATATTATCATGCTTAAAGAAAATAATCTACTCACATATAACTCAAGTGGTACAAATTACTAGCCAAAACTATGTAAGTTTCGAAAACGCATATTAATCAACATTTAAACTTTTGAGAACTCAACAGAACAGGTTAGAAACGTGGACATACCAGTCCACTAGGGTAAATAACCAAACGTAGCTTATGCCATGAAAATGAATGTGGACACACCAGTTTACGAGGGTAAGTAACCAAATGCAGTTGAAGCTACGAAACAAGCGTGGATACACAGTCCACAAGGGTAAGTAACCAAATGTAGCTTAGGCCACGGAATTAAATGAGGGTATAAAGCCCACAAATATCAAACGTGAGAATAAAGCTCACAAAACAAACTAGCTAGTGTTTAACCACAGCGCGCTATGGGCTAACGGAATTGTCGTTAGCAGCAGTGTTTTGTTTCAAGTTCTCTTAAAATCACGCTTCAAACATGCAAAAAAAATAATTATCATTGAAATAAATTATCATTATTACTACCAAACTTGCATGAACTGTTTCAAATCTTAATATTTGTCAAAATCATAAACTTGGATTAACTAAGTATCCAATAAATTTTAAAGTTTGACAACTATACAAGAATGCTTTCATCAATCTTGAAAATATATTTTCAAGAATCAATAAATGCACATATCATAACTCATTTGCCCTTCATTGATATTTCATAATTTTTGAAATTAATATAATTCATAAGAATAAAATATTTCAAGAAAAGGCTATTAAAAAAAAAATAAATTAAATAAAATGCTATTCACCTACTGGTTAGAACTTCAAATTCTCAAGGATATTCTTTCTTTTAATTTTGATTAGGGTCATGTTCTTCCTCACCCCCTATCAGGATATAAATAAAAAAAAATAATTTCATAGATTCCCAATCTTTAGTACAATTCCAAATTAACCATCCTCATCTAAAGTTTAAAGCCAAATTTATGATTTAAAATTGGTCCAAGTATTATCACTAATTCAATCACTTTCCTTGGTTATACAACTACAATATCCATTTAATTTAAAATACTCCTTTTTATGTATGCACATGTAATCACAAGGAAGGATGAATTTCTAAAATTTCAACCCTCAACCCACATTTAACATATATTGTCACTAAGTTTAGATAAGTTTCTTGCTTAAATTTTTGTCTTCTCCTCTCTACGTAACAGTATAGGCGACAACAGAAAAATCTAAACATATATTCTCTGCACAGCAACAGAAGCCTACGTTCACAACCCAGCAAAATTAATGATACAAGGATTGAAACTTGAAAATCCCTCACCTTATCAACACCACATACTAAGAGAAAAGAAAATAGGGATGTTGGGTTTATGGTTGAATAGGGGAGAAGACAAACAACACTGTCACTATGCACAGTAGAGGAAGGAAGCTTGACTCCACAGTACCAATACTAGCTCACCACAATAGCCCCACCCCAGTTTCGATGCTTTATGCTTTCTTGGCTTAGAACAACACAGATGGTGCAGCAGAGAGGGAAAAAATAGAAACAGGAAGCATGGACTAGTGAAGCAACCCACGAAGCTCACGGTTGAGTTGGAAAAGGAAGAACTTACGAGTAGAATCCTCTAGCTCCAATGACATGGTCCTTTACTCCAATTGCCACTTGAACGTGAATAGCACAGGGAAGCAACAGACTGGAAAAGAGAAAAAACAAAGTCTACATGCATGAAGGAGCGTCTAAACGTCACTGAGTAATGGTGAGCCTTCTCCGTCGTCGGTGATAGCCAAGAGTAAAGAGGGGAGAGATAGTCGGTTATGGTAGAAGATTGGAGAGCAATATTGAACAGTCTCAAACTCTCTCTCTGTGTGTATGTGCATCGACCGGATAAGAAGAAGTGAAAGAGAATTTATCAAATGAGAAGGAGGGCAGGATGGTAATTTCATATAGACAAAAGAAATAAAAACTTCTCCCTAGCATTGGTTCAAACTTGAGACTTGATATTTACAAGACCAATATCGCCTCCACTGAACCAACACTTCTCCTTACTAAACATGTTTTTAATTAATATAACTACTATTAAACGCCAACTTATAAATATATACTTATACTTATACTTATTATTATTATTATTATTATTATTATTATTTTTTTTTTCTTGGCTACTGCACCATCGCTCCTTGGGTGGATGATACAATGCAAACATAATAATACAACTTTGAATAAAAACACACTCTAATTTGGTTACTTCTTTTCATAATTAATCACTGAAAAATTGTTATTCTGGTTTTGATACAATAAAAATACAACTTTAATAATATGTTTGGTTGGAAGGAAATGGAGGTGAGATGAAAAAAGAAGTGGAGATTTTAATGATTTGATTTTAAATGAATAAGAGAGGCGGGGTTAAAAGATTTTAATTAATTTTCCATACTCTTTTATCTTACATCTTTTTTTTTTTTATTAAAATTTTCTAACTCCACTTATCCATTTCTTTTAAATGGAATTTGTTAAGATTCCCCCCTCTCCCTCCAACCAATTTGATCGTATTGACGAAATGCAAGAAAATTGGCACATGACTTCACAAATCATAATTGGTCGTTATTCAAAACTGATGGCTTCCCTAATGGGAAGCTTTCGGAAATTAAAGCAAAAAGTCAAAAACACATGGATGGAAAAACACTAAATCATTGTGGAAAAAGAAAACACCCACGTAATTTTCTTTGATTTCTTCGACTCCATAAACATCTTATGCTCTGAAAAGATTGAGCAGAATATTTTTCAGGAGAAGATGCAACGTCTCACTATGTTGGTGGTTTCAGTTTTCTTACTCTTGATACCCCTTGCCTTTTCCGTAAGCTTTATCAACACCAGTTTCGTGGATGACATAATAAATTATGAAAAACTTTCTGGCCCTGTAGGAACATACATCGACTTGGTAAGATCCAACGACACTGTCGGTCGAGCTACATGTAGCCAACCGATGCACTTGTGGGACAAAGCCACCGGCAAACTCGCAAATTTCAACACCAATTTCACCTTTGTGATTGATTCACAGGGCAGCTATGATTATGGAGATGGGATGGCCTTCTTTTTAGCCCCTACTGGTTCAGTGCTTCCTAATATTGTAAAAGTTGGAGGAGGTGCTATGGGTCTGATTATTGGTGGTCCAGAAACGATTTTTAACTCAACAGATTATCCATTTGTTGCTGTGGAATTTGATATCTATTCCAATTGGGACCCTAATGTCAATGAAGGCTGGGATCCTCGGTATCAACATGTGGGTGTCGATATCAATTCCATTAATTCTACTGTCACCGTGCCATGGTCGGCTAATATCCCAGGAGGGGGCACAAATGAAGCTTTCATCAGCTACAATTCAAGTACACGTAATTTAAGCATCTCAGTCTCTAGTGTTATAGACAACACCAAGAAGATGCAACAGCTTCATCAGATAGTTGACCTACGAGAGTACCTGCCTGAATGGGTGACTTTTGGTTTCTCAGCTGCCACAGGATCTTCTTTTGCAGCACACAGGATCAGCAGATGGAGTGTCTACTCAGAGGAGCTCCCAAATATTGCTCCCAATCCAAGTCGAAATGCCACAGCACTTGCAATTGGGTTAGGGGTTGGAGGGTTTGTTTTAGTTTGTGGGGTGGTATTGTTTGTCTTGTGGAAGAACAAAAAGAAAATGGAAGACGATGATGAGTCTAATGAGAACATGAGTGATGATGACTTTGAAAGAGGAACAGGACCCAAAAAATACTCATATGCTGAGCTAGCAAGTGCCGCAAATTATTTCAAAGATGAGCACAAGCTTGGACAGGGAGGATTTGGTGGTGTCTATAGAGGATTTCTCAAAGATTCAAACTCCCATGTTGCCATAAAGAGAATATCAGAGGGTTCTAAGCAAGGGAAGAAGGAGTTTGCTTCAGAAGTAAGTATTATCAGTCAACTTAGGCATCGAAACTTGGTGCAACTAATCGGTTGGTGTCATGAAAGGAAAGAACTGTTGCTGGTTTATGAGTATATGCCAAATGGAAGTTTAGATTCACATCTCTTCAAGGACCAGAGGTTGTTGACATGGTCAGTCAGATTCAAAATAGCTCAAGGCTTGGCCTCTGCATTATTGTACCTGCATGAAGAATGGGAACAGTGTGTGGTTCATCGAGATATAAAATCAAGCAACATCATGCTGGACTCCAACTTCAATGCAAAACTTGGAGATTTCGGATTAGCAAGACTTGTAGACCATGCAAAAGGTGCACAAACTACAGCTCTGGCAGGAACTATGGGCTATATGGCTCCTGAATCTGTCACAACTGGGAGGGCTAGTAAAGAAACTGATGTATACAGTTTTGGAGTTGTTGCTTTGGAGATAGCTTGTGGAAGAACACCGATCAACCGTGAGGCTCCAGAAAATGAAATAAACATAGTCAAATGGGTATGGGATCTCTATGGAAGGGGGAGAATTCTCGAAGCAGTTGATTCAAGACTAGAAGGAGATTTTGACCAGGATCAAATCCAATGCCTAATGATTGTTGCGCTGTGTTGTGCTCATCCTGATCATACTCGTAGGCTTTCAATAAGGCAAGCCATTCATGTGCTTAACTTTGAAACTCCTTTTCCTAGTCTTCCTTCAAGTTATCCCATACTAACGTATAATGAATTTCCAGCATCATTTTCTATTCTGTCCAGCACCAATGCTTCAGAGGTAAGTCAAAACCAGAATATGAGCTTTAGTTCCAATACAAACTCTTATGGTTTCACTTCAACTTCTGGTGATGATGTTTCACCAAGTGTGTCACTTATGTACTCACGCAAAAACTAATTATAGTTATTGTATTGTATGTTTGAGGTTCCTGCACAATATTCGTAATGTATTATTCTCATTTCTTATATATATGCATGTTACAGTAATCTAGAACGATAAAACATAAGTTGAGAACATTCAATGATCTTGTTGGATTTTTACCTTGAGATTCTATATTGTTTCTTTTTTGTTAAAGAGGAGCTTCAGCTGTTCAGGAAACTTTAGGTTTTTTGGTTATGACATGCCTTTTCTTATTTTGTAAGAAACCGACACATTATGTTATAGTATTGTCCATTTGTGTTCAAGAGAGGCTTATGAAAAGTGAGAACAATGACCAACACTAGCAACAATATTATGGATACAATATATATATATATATATATCTCACAAAGTCTAAAGTAGCCGTGCCTAACTCTAAGTGGCAGTTGTATGTAGGGTCATCTCTCATTTCTAGATATAATAAATATTTTTTTAAAAAAATTGATAGCCTTTTTTATAATTTAATGATACTATCATTTAATGGAAAACAATTTAAAAAGATATCATACATATTTCTTAAAAATTAATGTTTTTCCTATATTAAAATGCGAAAGCAGCATATATGATTATTTTCAGGCGAGAGCTTGGCTTCGTTGCATGCAATAACACTCATTCTCGTCATATAGTTCTCAGTCGCGCATGCAGACGGAAACTTCCTCTGTTTTTGGATGCAAAAACAGAGTATGCTGACTTCGGTTTTCATGGACTGCAACTTTAGTTTTAGTTTGTTGTATTTGTGTTCTGCTTTTCTGGGCTCTTTTTGGACTGTCTGCCTGTTTTTGTTTGTAGCTACACAAGTTGGGCCTCCAGAAGTTAATCCAAGGGGCCTCCAGATGTTGACTTTGTTTTTAAAAAAAAGAAGCTTTCGATTTTGGCCCAAAAAAATAGGAAGCTTTTGAGGCCATGTTGTGTATTAATTAAAGAATGTTGTAACAAAATAAAAAACGGAAAAGAATACCATATATGTTTATAATATTTTTAAATATATAATCATCTCACGCTTTTTTAAAAAATAAATTAAGTGTAATAATTATATTTAAAATTTAAAAAATTGGACTGAATTATTCTTATAATTGATGAAACAAATTTATCTTGTGAAAGTAAACATTAGTTTTATGAGAGACACATAAAAAAAATTGATAAATGATCCTTAAAATTTAAAATTTTTCTTATAAAAAACAATGAGACATGCATATGACAATTTTTATAATAAAAAATGGAGTGAGTATTTGGTACATGAAAATATATTTTAACAACGACCAAGGTAGTCAGGTAAAAAAATGAAATATGTGTATTTTGTATTTTCTTTTTTTAAAATTATTTTTTACTTATTAAAATTAAATTTTGAGAATATATTATCCAAGGACCCCTGTAGTGTTTTAATAATATCAAAGAATGATCCTAAAAATCTGAAATATTGCTGCACCTCCTGACACATAAATGAGAATAAGATTTTGGAAGAAAAGACCTAATTACCCCTTAACATTTTACAAGTCTTGCTCTAATATAAATAATAGAACATTTGGCTATTGATAAGTTACTGTATGTAATTAACCTGTGAACATTAGTTTATGAATAAATTACCAAAACTTATAAGCCTGGTTTATTGTTTATACCAGAGTAAGACTTGTAAAATTAAACTAGGTTTATTAGTTTTGGTAACTTATCATGAACAAGTCGAATGCTTTATTATTTATGTCAGAGCAAGACTTGTAAAATGTTACAAGGTAATTAGATCTTTTCTAATCTCCTAAAATCTTTATATATATATATATATATAGGTCTCATGGGTGCAGTGATACTTTAGTTTTTTAAAAGTCTTTCTTTGCTATTAAAACACTATAGGGGTCCTTAGATGATGTTTTCCCTTAAATTTTTTATCTTATGTTTGCTTTCGGATTGTATCAAAAGAGGGTTGTGAAGTGATCAAAATACTATATAGGCTCTGGAATCGAATTCGTGTGGAAATCAAACATCACTATTTGCATTCAACCCAAGGCCCTGGTGGTTCCGATCCAAGTGTGAATGCAATAAAATTGACAGTCGTCTAAGAAAATTACTCACCAGATTCAAAGCAATTGTGTACTCGCTGGTCTTAAAATTGATGATGACTTGATAGGCTTAGAATTTAGGAAAGACATTTAGAATTATAATTAGTTTTTCTTCTTACTAGTATTTTTTGAACACGAAAAGAAATACAATATGTTTGGAATTTTATGTTTCTGATCTGATGAGCATACTATTGCTACGGGCAATCATGGAGGTGGCAATTGCACCCATGAAGTTTACAAGAAATTACATTTCTTTTTTTAAACAAAATTACACTTGCCTCACCTTAAAATTATCGTTGCCCTCATCTTAAAAAAAATCAATTATTCCACATTCTCTTTAAAATTATTAAGCATACATATTTAAAAATATTGTTGATTCTTGTATTTATTATAAAAATAAATTAAAGATATAAATGAAATTTACATATATTTTAAAACTTATCATATCATTTATTTATATATTATTTTAATTAATACTTAGAATTATATTTTAAAAAATATTAATATTTATGTTTGGTATAAATACTTTCCCATTATTAAAATTTTCTGGATCCGTTACTACTGGCAAATTTTTTCTGTGGATCTCAAAAACTTCTCCTGGCCAAAAGAAGCTAGTTGTAACTTCTAATCCTGAGATTAAAACCTTATAATTTGTATTAACATTTTTTGTGCTAGCTAGATTAATACTTGCTAATGTCATAGGAGGATAAATTGTTTGACAGTAAATAAATTACATGTTTTATCCCTTCTAATAGAATGCAGGTCTGCGTCCAATAAGTTTTCTGTTTTCCCCCCAATGAAGTACAATTGTAAAACATGTAATTTTCTTTATTTCTATTACATATATCGTTTTGTGCCGTTTGAATTTCGAGGCTTGATTCCTGGATATTATATTGATCTGGTGCCCAGATACCTCTACGGCGACGAAGCTCATAGAATACATCGCAGACACATGAAGTCAAGAAGTCATAGTGAAGGAATTTTAAATCGGCACTCGGCAGCTTCAATCGTAACCAAAATAATTGTTACGGTTTGATAGCTGGAACCTATAGGAAGAGAATGAATTAAAAAAAAGTTAAAGGTCATTTTTATCTTTGAACTATACATGAAAGGTTATAAGTGCTCATAAATTCAATTATGGGTCAATTCTATCTTTCAACTTTAAAGATTCTCTTCATCATCACTCTGACATTAAAAACACTCAACGTCCATTAGTTATCAATGGGTTTCACTATTTTTTTAATATTTTTTATTAGGTTAAGGGTCATTCTTGCCCCTCAACTCAAATATTTTATAATAAAAAATATTAAAAAATTATAATATGGGGCTCATTAATGGTCAACTAATTATGAGAAAATGGTAAGGTGATGAGAAAGGAAATTTTTAAAGTTGAGAGATGGAATTGATCTATAGTTGAGCTTAAGACATTTGTGACCTTTCATTACAGTTTAGAAACAAAAATAACTCTTAATTCATTAAATTAAAATAAGAGAATAAAAATAAACTAAATTATCCAATATATCCTTCATGGTAAACATATGAAAAAATCTAATACTACATACTCTAAATGTGAGAATCATGACCTTAACTTATTATTCTCTCCCCCGTGACTATGATTGACTTATCTTTTCACTACATTTGAATCGTTGTTTGTCTTTTCAGTATGCAAAACACGAAGAAAACTTATATACTTCATTTTATATATTTAATTAAGTCATTTGTTTCTAATTAAATTAAGGCATGTGAATCCTTTATATATTATTTATTTTATAACAGGTTCTTGATATTAATATTATTAACACATTAAAATTCACCTATTTTGATTTGATTGAATAAAAATATATTAAGTATATAAGACTTACCTAAGTCTTGCCCTTATTTAAACTAAAAGTAATAAATGGTTAGGAAAATGACACATTATTAGATGAATAATCTTTAGATTATAGATTTTAATTTCACTAAGTAAAATGATGATAATTTTATGTTTTAGGATAGTATTGTTTAAGTTTCTGAGGAGGAATATATACATGTTATATGTTGTTGAGTGATATGCCAAATGTGTAAATAAAGTTATGGACCGAACTTGATTCTTAGACTCACAGGAAATGCACGCTGAGAGGATGAGGATGAAGAAAACTGAGAGAGTGAGTTATTGACTTCTGTTTGTTAACCAAGAACTGAGAGAACTGCCACCCATAAGCGAATACAAATACAAGAATGTGTAGATATGATTATCTCAACTGTTCCCTCTCGAATTCAAAAGTTAAAAATACAAAAGGTAGAAAATTACATTTGAGGATCTGAGTAAATTGCACATTGAATCCAAGCATTTTTCATAATTGTGACAAAAATCCCATTCCTCAATTTGGACTTATATATAGGCTTGATCCACTAAGGATACATAATCCAACATCTCTCACTCACACTTGGTGGAGGAGATAATGTCAATCTTGTCTCTTTCTCTTTCCTCTCTTCATACAAGTTGTTTTGCCTTGATCGCATAGGCTTGACATCTTCATTTTGGGTGTTCGTACTAGGAATCCTATTAAGGACTAGCATAAATAACTCAAAAGTTGAATTTATTCTTAGTTGAATTCGTAACTTAATGTCCTAGATTTATCAATATACACTTTTCTTATTATGACTAATCTGATCCCTCTTGAGTCAGTTTAAGACTCAGATAGTCTCTCTTATATGCATAGTATCCACACTTATGAATCAACAAATTGTTTCATAAGGGACATATCTTGAATATGAACATAAACATGTATATTTAAGATAATCTTTTTTTTGCCCATATATCACTTTGATAGGAGACAATCGCTATCCTAACATGATACCTTTAGGTCACATCAATCATGACCATAGGATGTATGTTAAAGTAGCAGCCACTGTGACATATTTCCATAATAATGTCAAAGTGAAAGAATATCATTAAAAGGATTTTTCCTTTTTGGGACTCACACATCAATGAAGTAAGGATTTATTCACTTGCTTCCCATTGTGATTCTTAAGTACATGTGATATCAAACACATGTTATGGTGTTATCTTGCTTGTAAGAGCGTACGTCATTTTCATTTATTATTAACACAATACAAACCTAAGTTCAAATACTCATTGTACCCAAACTCAAATTCTTCCTTTTTATTGATCTCGTATGATGTCAATTTAGAAGAATTTGTTGTTTGGCTATAGGTATCATGGATATGAGGATCCATAACTTGAAATTTTTTTGAAGATAAGGACGTTGAAAAGAAGTCAGTGTCGGCTTTATTCTGTTCTACGTGCCTTTTTCTTTTTCTGTTTTTTTTTTTGATAAAAATAAGGGAGGTAGCTTTAGAAACTACCTACATAGTCCCTGAAGAAGCCTGAACCGGCCAATCCCTACAAATTACTTTCTGAAGAGAATCGAAAGGATGTACGAATAAATGTAGCCCAGGCATAGCGTCCAAACCATATTTGGCCAATAAGTCTGATGCCAAATTTCATTCTCGACGGACATAATTCATTTGCACTTCCCAATTTCTGCCAAAGAGGCTAATAGCTTCCATTATAATGCCGTGATCATGATGTTCTGGATTAGGCTCCTGGCGCAATAAATCAAGATTACTAGTAGAGTCAGATTTGAGTTGGATCTTTCTAAAACCAGAATCCCAAGCCGTTTTGAGACCAATCTAACGAGCCCAGATTTCTGCATTCAAACAATCCCCATCCTCTAAGCGACAGGTAAAGCCTTGAAGGAAATTTCCATGCTCATCACGAAGTAAGCCACCACACGCCGTACTACTAGACAAGCTGGCGTAAGCACCACCAACATTAAGCTTCACCCACCCCGTCGCCGCCGGTTGCCAACGATCAAAGGCATGACTATGCTCTGGAACTCTAATGGTATTTTGAAGAAAAATCTTATTCGCCTCCACAAGGGATTCCATCATGATTTGAGCAGAAGAGAAGACATCAAACAACTGAGTGGCTATACGTTCAAAGACGAAAGTGTTACGACGTCTCCACAAACCCCAGCAAAGGATGGAGTAGAAAGCAGTCCAATCACTCGTCGAATCACCTAGTCGCTTCTTCGCGATATTAAATGAGAGCCAAGATTTCAGGTCAGTATTAACAAACCGAGACCAGCTAGATTTAGGAACCCATTTTCTCCACATCCTCCTCGTTTGTTCACAGTCACGCAAGACGTGAAGAACGTCCTCACATCCCTCATTACACAAGAGGCATCTATCATTAGAGCTCATACCTCTCTTACATTAGTATAATTAGTGAGCAAGCTGTCGTGGTAAACTATCCAAAGGAAAATACGACAGCGTTTCGGAGCTTTAACCATCCAGATCCATTCCCAGATCCGATCTTCGCATTGAAACTCTTGCGAGATCATGGAGTAAGCAGATTTCACAGAGAACAGATTTCACAACAGGAATAAGAGGCTTTATAGAAGCATCATTCTCACTCAATTTACCCCAATAACTTATATTCAGCATTCCCAGCTTTTGGGCATTCCGTAATATTTAATTAATTTCACTGTAGCAATATGATTATTAATGTCACGTTCCACATTAATTTCATTATCTAGTTTCAAAAGATTTGTTAACTAAATAGAATTAGCACTAATAATTGTGCAAACTAATTATCCCACCATGTACTTCTCCAGTCCTCCTAGCCTTAATATAAAGTAAATAAATTAAAATTGACCTATTTCGTGTTTATTAAAAAATATTTAACTTATCAATTTTATCCTTTTTTTGTAATTAATAGTCATAATAAATTATTGTCTGAGAATTCAAATGATAATAAATAAATAAGATGTAAAATAGGAAAAAAAAACATTAATTACTTTATGCCTCTAACCTTTTCTTATACCACTTTCGTTCCAAATAATAAGACACTTTTAAAAAAAATTAGTGTCACATAAATATATATAAGATACTTTAACAAAAATAAAGTTTCATTAATAATACTTTTCTAGTATTATCCTTCTTAAATTCTCTCTCTTTAATATTTTTTCACAAATGAAGTATTAAACGAAAAGAATTTTTAAAAATTTATATTTTTTTCTTGACAAAATAAGATTATAAAGTATATTTAATAAGCTTTATTGTTACGTATGATTTTATGTAAAAATATCTATAATTTGGGATAAATGTAGTATTAAGGAGCCAATTTTTTTTTAACATTGTCTTATATTAAAGACAGGATGGAATACATCATATTGATTCGACTTCAAGATCTTATTTTCCTCCCCTTGCATTGAAGGAATCTTTTGTTGCACGGCTTGATGCTGTCTATTTGAAAAATAAAATAAAATAAAATAGTTAGACCAGGACATGTGAGAGCATCTATTGGCCTTTCAATCATGATATTATGCTTTAAATATGCTTCGTAATCTTGACGAGATATAATCAATGGTGGAGATGGTAAACGACAAGCGAAAGAGGAAATGAGACCATTAAAATCTTCTATGTAATGATTTTTTTTCATTTTTTTTATAAGACTAAAGCTCGTCTGAGGAGGATATGCCTCCTGGTTCCCATAGTGTTAATTACAGCATTATTTATAAATTGAATTCAATATCTTGAAAGCTACTATCTGACTATCTCCATCCCAAATTTAATGTATTTTTTAAAAAAATTTGGTGTCCTAAAATATAAAGCACTTTGATCAAAATAAAGTTTTATTTTTTTTAATATTACCCTTCACATTATATTCTCTCTCTTCCATATCATTTCACAAATGTAGCATTAAATAAAGAGCATTTTTAAAAGTTTATATTTTTGTTTGATTGTAAAGTATATTTAATGAATTTTATTAATATGCATGATTGTATCTAAACATGTCTTATAAATTAAAATAGATGGAGCATGAGTTGCATCCTTATCCATCGGATCAAAATTCGGTGAGGCTGTATAATTAATATTTCATAATGCAAAGAGAAATGATAGGTCATATGGGAAAAGAGAACATTTAACTTTTCATCAGTATTCTCGTAATTTACAATTTCATGATTTAAAATTTGTTCACAAATATTTGCATATTAGATTCCTGTTTTTAGTTGTTTTCATAATAAAAGTGGTGTTTTGTTTGATAAGCTTTCCTTTTATTAATTAATGAAATCTCACATGCAAATTCTTGTTTTGATAAATGCAAATAATGGAATGAAGATAGCAAATCATGCCAATTCACTTTTTGTTCCAAATGAATCTGTTAGTTAATTTTAATGTCTTTAGTATAATATCTTTGGTCTTCATTTCTGATTTCCAAATCTTTTGATACGTATTAATTATTAATCAAATCTTTTGGTGCTTGATGTCATTCCCCCGGAAGATATTATATTCTCTTTTAACTAACTTGCAATTGAACAAGCACGGAAGACATGAGGGGTTATTTATTACGATACGGAATTGGACAAAATGAAAATTATAATTACAATTGTAATTATTGATGGAACATCAACTCATGCTTTAAATATCCTTCATAACTTCCATAATATATATATATATATATATTTCATAATCGTTGAGACAAAGAAAGCTTCCATTGCCATTGTATTTGAATCTTACCTTTATGTTCAGTTTGAAATTATTTTTATGCTCTTCTCGTTTCAGAGGAAGGATTATGTTTTTGTTTTTTTTTGCGATTTCTTAGAGGAATCAATTTTCATATGTTGTACCCATTCATCCCTTCATTAACTAAATCATTCTTAACAAATCTTTTATTAATTAGATTTTTTTTTCATGTATCTACAAAGAGTGTGCGTACATCTTTTTGAGCTGAAGGTATGCCTTGCTCTTGTTATGCTCTCCAAATCCAACTCGTCTAATTTTTTTGTAATGAAGAGTGAAAAAAAAAATCAAGACTAATTTCCTTGAGAATAAGGTAAGAAAACACCAATATGTGACGACAATGACGATGATGATGACGATCAAGAACTTAATTACAACACACCTAGTAGACTAAAAACATACCTTCATTAAATAAGGTAGCTAGGAAAGCACCAATTTTTGAGAGTATCCTTATAATGCTCGTTTCATGCCTTCATTGGTATTACCACAGCTGCCTCTGATTTTAGGACGCTGTAAAGACAACTTGTCTAAAGCTCAACCTCATATGAAGCGCTTTACAGATAAGAAACGCTCAGAGGTGCTGCTCGAGGTTGATGATTTAGTTAAGCTCCAATCTTACCAACAACATTAAGTTGCATGATGAAGGCATCGGAAGCTTTGTCTAAAGTATTTTAGATCCTGTTTGTGGTGTTTTTTTATGCAGGCATGCCAGAGGAGCATATACTCAAAAGGTACAATGTTCTTGACTTTTAACATCAAACAATGAGTTCCTAAGGTTACTATAAAAAAATAGCAAATTAAAGACGGAATGTAGTGACAGAACATTCTGTCACTAAAATTCTATCATTATCCGTCACTAATCCGTTAGAAATAATTTATTGAAGAAAAATTTTATTGCTAATTTTCATGATCTCTTATTCTAGTTTAGTGATGAAATTTGTGATGAAAAATTTCGTTACAAAGCTTTCATTGCAAATTATTTTTAATTTAATTTTATTATTTATAACATATATTTATATATAATTTATTTAATAATTTATTATTATGCTATAAATAAATAATTTACAAATTATAATTTAAACTAATTTATTATTTAAATTATTTTTATATCATTAATAATAATTTAAATTTTTTACTAATTATTCTTATTTAAAAATAAAAATAATAACTAAAAATTTAAAATATTATATATTACATAGATACAAATTATAATATAATATAATATATAATGATAATAAAATATCTTTAAATTTAATATTAAGTTTATTATCAACAGTATTTTTTTAAAATAAATATAATAGAAATAATTGTTATGGATAAAATAATTTTTTCATATTAATAAATAAATATAATGTAGAAAAATAAGTAAATTTAAATAATATATTTAATAATAATTTAAATAATATATTTACTAATAATTTAAATAATATATTTACTAATATGTGTGTGTGGTTAAGTATTATATATTTAATTTATTAATTAAGATTGAAGATTCCTTTCAATTCAATTGGAAATAAGATAGAAGCAAAGGCCCTAGAGAGTATGAGGTTGCATGTTCGAGCTTTGCTAAGGCATAATTAAAGATAATAATATATATTTGACATGACAATGACAAACGATATGGTGGTGACATAGTGTTGAGGTGGCATTGGTCCATTGGTTGATAAGACGGTGGTGAGGTGGTATTAGTCCACTAAGTGACATGGCAATAATATTTTGGTCCACCTAAAATTAGTGACAGAATACATTCCATTGTAAAATTAGAATAGCTTATCTTTATTTAGTGATTGAAATTTTTTATTAGTATTCTGTTGTTAATTAGTGATGGAATTGCAAATTTTGCAATTCTGTCGATAATGTATTAGTGATGATGTTTTTATTTTGTCGTTCACTGATCAGCAATGAAAATTTCATCACTAATAAGCTATTTTTTCGAGTGACAAAAAATTTCTATTAGTATTCCGTTGTTAATTAGTCATGGAATTGCAAATTCCGTCAATAATGTATTAGTGATGATGTTTTTACAGATAGAAATATTCTGTTGTTCATTGAGTAGCAATGAAAATTTCATCGCTAATCAGTTATTTTTTTGTAGTGGGTCCTTACCACAATTTTTCCTAATACAAGTGCTTAAAAATAAAAGGAATGAAGAAATAAAGATAAAGGAACATGCAAGACTTGCATGGTGAGAGCATACATGATATTAATAATGATAAAGAGAAATTATTGGAAATATAAGATGGAAAACTAAAAGGAAAAGGCACTAGCGTGTTATTACTACTGTTCTGTTAAGAGTTGGTACTCTATTAGTTGCTAGAGAACTTATTATTATCTACTGGATGCATGGCATGTTAAGGGCACTGTGCCAAATTTGCTAACGGAAAATGTATCTGGTTTGGTAAGAGCAAAGGTTGAAGCAATTAGAATATTGCTTTTGGGTTGACAGGAATTGGCATTATTGAAAAAGTTGGCAGAGTGATTGTGTAGAGACATGTGCGTATAATTGAACAGTTGACAAGAGGTCCTTCTATATGTGTGTTGACTTTCCTTTTATAGGTACAAAGTGGCATTTTTCACCTTGCTTCATCTTCTCTTTAGGGCCATTAGCTGCAGCTTTCTCCATGACTTCCTCCACTCTTGCTTTTCTCAAATGTTGCGTTGCTCGACAAGGTCTCTTCCTCATCCACCTCTTTTCTAGAAGTTCTAGGTGGATTTGGGCCAAAATGACTCATTTTAACCCAAATAGTTGGGCTTGGGGCCAAATTTTAGCCCAAAGAGACCCTTTATTTCTTATTACACAAAAAATTAATTAAATAGCTTATCATTTGCACTTTCCTCTTGCTGCTCACATTTTCCCAGTTTTTCAATTTGTTTCATTACTTAAGAAGTAAGGGCTCGAAAGCTGTTCCTCACATCCCATTACCATTATTGACAGATGTGTGTTGTTCTTTTCTTTGACCCCTTGTTTTTAATATGTTTTAGAATACTGTGGTTGAAAATACCTTTGATATCAATAATAAATATCCAAAACTTCATCTATATTTGCCTTTACTGTTATTTTGAATTGTAAGTTCATTGTAATACTTTTGTAATCGTTTTATTGAACTTGAAAGTATGTTTTGGCCTTAATGATTCTCGAGATCCAAATCTCCTAAACTTTTATTTACAAAAAAATAATACCCCTATTTTTATTAAAAAATTGATCTTGTTTGTTCGGTTCTGATTACAATCAATTTAGCTGGAAAGCCTTCTTTTTATTTCTAACCACAACTGATTTGGGAAATTTCCTTTGTTTTTCACTATGATCTCATTATGTTATTCTTTCTTCTGCCTCAAGTCTCATATATCTCATATTGTTTAATATTCTTTAATTTCTGGTCTTATTAACTTTTTATAAATGAATTTATTCATAGCATTCAATTTATATTTCCTTAACTTTGATTACTTGATTCTATATATATATATAAATGGTGTTCGTGCTGTTTGTGCGTGGAGCTATTACTGTAAGATTCGTACCTTGCCTTTATTTAATTTGTTTTGTTTTTGGCCGCTTGCTTGCTTCTTATTAAAAGTAAACTTCCTTTTTTCTTGGTTTGAAGATAAGTACGCTGAAAACAATTCAGTGTCGGCTTTATTCTGTTCTACGTGCCTTTTTTCAAAAAAGGAATAAGAGGCTTTATAGAAGCTTCGTTGTCACTCAACTTACCCAATAATTTATATTCAACATTCCCAGCTTTTGATCATTCTGCAACATTTAATTAAATCATTTTAATTAATTTCACTGTAACAATTTGATTATTAATGTCACGTTCCACATTAATTTCATTATCTAGTTTCAAAAGATTCGTTAACTAAATAAAATTAGCACAAATAATTTTGCAAATTAGTTGTCCCACCACGTACTTCTCCCATCCTTAATATAAAGTAAATAAACCAACTTCATGCTTATTAAAAAAATATAATTATATTCTTGAAATTGTTAAAAAATATGTAATTTATCAAATTTTTTTTGCAATTGATAATCATAAAAATTATTGTCAAAGAATTCAAATAATAAATAAATAAGATGTAAAATACGGAAAAAACATTAATTACTCTAGGTCTCTAACTTTGTCTTATACTAAAGACCAGATGGAATACATTATATTGATTCGGACTTCAAGATCTTATTTTTCTCCCCTTGTATTTAAGGAATCCTTTGTTGCACTGCTTGATGCTGTCTATTAAAAATAGAAAAAGAAAGAAAAAAACTAGACCAGGACATGAGAGCATTTGTTGGCCTTTAAATCATGATACTATGCTTTAAATATGCTTCGTAATCTTAACGAGATATAATGTATGGTGGAGAGGGTAAACGAAAAGTGAAAGAGGAAAGACCATTAAAATGTTTTATGGAATGATTTTTTTTTTTCCTTATGACTAAAGCTTATCTGAGGAGGATATGCCTCATGATTCCCATAGTGTTAATTAAAACATTATTTATAAATTGAATTCATTATCTTGAAAGCTACTATTTCCATCCCAAATTATAATTATGCTTTTTTAGAGAGATTTGGTGTATCAAAATATAAAACACTTTGATATAAATGAGGTCTCATTAGTTATGCATTTTAAATATTACCCTTTTCATTATATTCTATCTTCCATATTATTTCACAAATATAGTATTAAATTAAGGACATTTTTAAAAATTTATATTTTTATTTTGTTAAAATAAGATTGTAAAGTATATATAACGAACATTATTAATACAAGTGATTTTATCTTAACAGGAAGAGATGGAGTATGAGTTCCATCCTTGTCCATTGGATCAAAATTCAGTGAGGCTGTGTAAGTAATATTATATATTAATGCAAAGAGAAAAGATAAGTCATATAAGAAAAGGAAACATTTAAATTGTCATCACTGTTCTCGTAGTTTGCTACTCTTATTTCTTGATTTACAATTTGTTCACAAATATTTGCATATTCGATTCCTGTTTTTATATGTAGAAAAAAGGGGGGCATTTAACTTGTCAAATATGTCACATGTACTTCTTCGATCATTTTTATAAGTCATTTTTATCAACTTTATTAATATCAATGCAAAAAAATATAAGGAATAAAAATATGTAGAATTTCAAATATGCCTTTATATAAAAAATCTAAAAAATAATATTATATTATTTTTTTTCTTTCATGAAGGGTAATTTTAAAAATATCTTTCAATTATTACCTAAAAAATAAAACTATGACTTATAAATGAGACCAAATAAATATTCTAAAACGTGACTTATAAATGAAACCAGAGGGAGCGTTTGTTTAGTTGTTTTCATATAAAGTGGTGTTATGTTTGATAAGTTTTCCTTTTATAACTGATGAAATCTCACTTGCAAATTCTTGTTTTGATAATTGCGAATCATGCCAATTCAATTTTCGTTCCAAATGAATCTTTTGGTTAATTTTAATATCTTTAGTTATAATATCATCGATCTTCATTTCCGATTTACCCCCGAAAGATATTGTATTCACTCTTAACTAACTTGCAACAGAACCAGCGCGGAAGACATGAAGGGGTATTTATAATGATGCGGAATTGAACAAAATGAGAATTATAATTATAATTATTGATTAAACAACAACTCATGCTTTAAATATTCTTCATAACTTCCACAATATATATATATATATATATATTCTTCATAATCTTTGAGATAGAGAAAGCTTCCATGGCCATTGGATTTGAATCTTTAGTTTATGTTCAGTTTGAAATTATTTTTATATTCTTCTTGTTTCAGAGGAAAGATTATGTTTTTGTTTTTTTGTGCGAATCAATTTTCACATGTTGTATCCATTCATCCCTTCATTAACTAAATCATTCTTAACTGACCTTTTATTAGTTAGATTTTTTTTTTCATGTATCTAAAAATATTGTGCGTTCAACTTTTTGTTTCACATCTTTTTGAGCTGGAATACAATTCGTCTAAATTTTATGTAATGAAAAATGAAAAAAATAGAGATATATTTTATTTTTTATAATCTTTGATGAAGATGACAACGACGACGATGATCGAGAACTCATCGTACAACATACTTTGGTAGACTAAAAATATAATTTCCGAAATAATATTACCGTGAAATGTGTGTGTGTGTTGGTGGATGGGAATATAGGGTTCTCGAATATGTTTGGTTTGGTTGTTTCTTTGTTTTTTTTTTTTTATTGAACTCCCATGCCAAATCAATTCTTATTTATTCATCACACCGAGATTTTTTTTTTTGGGCCAACCACCATATGAATACGTTAATTATAAGGTAGGCTTTTTTAAGTAAAGTAAGTTCCTTTCATGTGAAGAAATAAGGAAAGATCCTACAACGGATTTAATGAAAGATCCGTTTTCTATCCTTCAACAAATGAATCAATATCAATATATGATATAAATCTACAAACCAGCAGCTACAATATCTCTAAGTAGCAAATAAATTAATAATTATATTCATTTGTTAAATTCCATATGACATATAAAAAGGTGTCAAAATTGTTAAACTTGTAAATTTAAGTAAATTCATGACAATAATATAAATTCGAATTGTAAACTCATAAGATTTTACCTTTATTAATAAATAACTAGAAAAAGAATATGATTAAATAATTTCAATATAAAACATGATCATAATTTGATAAATCCATCTACATTAATAAATTATCATACTCAATATTCATAATAGGGCAGTTTATTTTTAGTATTTCATGTTTTTTTTATTAATATTAGTTTTTGTTTCTAAAGTTTTATTTTTCTTTGAATAGAGTCATACCACTCCTATGAATCAAAATTTTACACTATATACTTAATTTGCTCAACTAAATAAAAAAAAAGACAAGTTTAACAGAGTCATTTGCAAGTTTAACTGAGTTTGCATTTAGTCTAATTTTGTGAACAAGTTAACATGATTTCATAACTTCAAATGTGAAAATGACAAACTTTGAGAATGCACTTACGAGTTTCATAATAATAGTCCATATAGTATCCAAAACAATAACCGCACAGTATAATTAAGGAAAGTTAATGAAAAAATTGAAAATAAAACCCAATCAAGAAGGTATTAAAGAAAGGAAACATACGACAAATTAATAAAACTATAACTATAGTTTCTTTTATGTTACATCACAGGGAACCCTGGATGTCCGTTTACATTTCACACCTTATCATTGCCACTTGAGTTAGTCTCAAGAGAGTATATAATAATAACTATTATATTGTACATCAAAAGTGCACACATGCATGCAGTATGCTATAACCACACAGCTCAAACTTGAAACCATGCACTAAGTAGTGTTATTAAAAAAAAAAAAAAGGTGATCATGACATAGGAAAAGAGCGTCTCTCTCTCTCTCTCTCTATATATATATATATAAGACCCATCTGGCCTTCAGCTTGAGCTACAGTGCTGCCATGTATATCAGAGACTACATATGTTTAGCATCGTACCATTTCATGACATAGTCAACAAGCAAGTCCATCTCCGACGACGAGAGGCTGATTTTTCCGTCGTGGTTGCGGTCGGCGTTTTGCATGCAACGCCAGGCTCTGTATAGTGGCCAGTTTGAGCCAATCACTTCCAATGCTTTCTTGAGCTCCTTCATGCTCAGATACCCGTCCATGTTAATGTCTGCTTTCTTCAATATGTCCCTCACTTGCGCTTTAGTAACGGCAGGTTTTGGTATGAAAATTGGCATTTTAACTGATTTGATTTCTCTCTGAGTTTTCTTTGCCCAGCTTCCGAGTTATATGTTATATATAGGTTGAAGTCGGGCCTTCCAAACATGGGTCGTGGATCTAACCAAACCCGTTTAAAGTTGTATAAGCTTCAGAGGATAAATGGATATTTTTCTTATTCTTACATGAGAAATGCTGGTTTCCAGATGCTAGCCTAGCCAATTTTGGAATCTTAGCTCAATTATTTTGTGAAATGCCGGCCCACTACAGTTAGGTATATGATATCTAAATACATAGTTAGGGACCAACCAAAAGAATGCTCATAATTTTCCCCTTTTTGGTCAAAGAGGAATATTTTAGAAATAATGAATAATCTCAACAAGCTTTATCCTATATGGAACAAACTATGCCTAAATTTTATATTCTGTCCTAAATCTGGATAAAGAGGTTTATTCCTTTGATAAAAAAAACATGTATGTTATAGGAAAAGAGAAATTTTTGCATGGCTATGTTGATAAATAAAAATATGTCATGTTTTATCAGTTCATTTAAATAAAATATTATGTATAATTATTTTTAATGATTTTATTTTTGAAATAGAATACTCTTTAATTAATTTCTTGTATTTTTTTCTATATCATCATTAATGACATAATCAATTTATATTTACAACTATATGACATGACATTTTTTTTATTAGACAAAACATCGATGACGTGATGTACCAGATGTTGTAATACTATCTATATGTGTCTCAAAAGAAACATCACATTCACCAAGATTGAGGTAGCCTTAGTGTATAAATGCTGAGATGAGAGTTTGAGTAAGTGAGATGAACTAAGAAGAGGAGTGAATGTGCTCATGCATTGTATGTGAGTGGGATGTGGCATTGAGCTCTTTTATCAAAATATTTTAAAGGATCAAATTGAATGTTCAAACCTTTAGAATTTTGCAATGCACAACGGTGATTAATTATTCAATGTATTAACCTTTAGAACTTTGTAAGTAATTAATGATAACTTGTTCAAAACTCTAACCTTTTGAAATCTACAATGTCTATTGATGAGTTTCTTAATCTAAATTCAATGTTTAAGTGCTTGGAAACTCTAAAGACACCAACTTTCATGTACATCCATTGCCTATATAAGTTATGCTTGTGGAGTGTTCAAAATAGATTGCTTTTGAGCTTTCGAGCATCCCTCTTCCATTTCTTAAGTTCTTCTTCCACATGTGTGTATTTTTGTTGTTTTGGCACCCTATTTTACACAAGAAGGGTTCATTAAATCCTAGGAAGTTGCCACATTCAACTTGTGTGGTGGAATAACTTTTAAGGACAGTGTCTTTAAGTACGACTCAAATTAGATTACCTAACATAATTACCTAGCAATTGTCTTTGATTGATCTAATCATTCACATCATTATAGAAGACACGAACCGAAAGGTGGTCCATGTAGCTAAAGGTAAAGAAATGACAATTAAAGCTAACCTGGTAGAGACAAAGGTTCACAACAAGAGGCTGTTGGATATGGAGGCGTAACGAAAGATTAAAATTTTAAAGTCCCTATATTAATATGAACCGAACAAACTCGTTTAAGTCAAGGTGAATAGAAGAATTACCTTTTAATTCTTTAAACTTGGTGCACGTTCTCTTCAAGAGTTTGGATCTCAAGAGCTGACAATGTAAATCTACTCCCTCTACTAGTATCCATACAAGTAGCTCTTTAACTCGAACAGCATGCTAGCGCTCTTAGCGTCCGTTCTTCTTTGAATATTAGTTTTCCTTTCTATAGGGTGTTTTGTGGCTCTTAGAATGTTTTTGCCATCAGAACTTTCCTAACTCTCTCCATCCTCATGAAGCACGTCCCTATCTATATATATAATATATGGATCAAGGTTTTCGTCTTCCACTTAAAGAGCCCACGAAAATTTAATTAAATTTATCTTATAAATTTAGTCCATGATATCATATCTAATTTGAATTAATTTTATAAATTCAAATTATAAAATTGACATAATATTCTCTCATATCATGTTAATTATTAAATTTAATCTATTATATAAAATTAAATTTAAAACTAATACAATATAATATATAGTATATATCACATATATATTATATTATATATATATATGAATATATATACATATATATTTTAAAAATATTAAATATATATATATATATTTAATTTTATATATCATATACACATATTATATATATAGATACACACACACACACATATGAATATATATATATATATATTTTGAAATATATATATATATATATAAAATTATATTTTAAATTTTATATTTCATATAAATATATATAAATATTTATCAAATAAATATTCAAATATATATATATATATATAAAATTCATTTACCCTATGTTACATTCATTGAATCTAGACATATTTCAGATTCAATGAACTTGGACATTATAGCTCGAGTTGGGTTGTTCTTGTGTGCAATCTTGTAGGCTCATATGAAGTTGGCAGTAAGCTAATTACACTATTAGCTCACAAGTTATAAGTGACCTCTAGCAAGACATTATAACTACATAATTCATATGGGAATCAATGATTCAATATAATCTATTATGCAACCGTATTAGAGATATGACTCTAAAAATAAAGATAAGAAAAAGAATAAAAAATATGACTAAAAACCTAGTTCATTTAATGTGATGATCTTAAATTTTAAATTGAATGAAACTTATCTCTCAAGGAAGATTTTATTTAAACAAGTTTTTAGCAAATTTTATTTTATTTTGTTTTAAAGAAGAATTTGGGGCCTTTTTGTAATTTTTCTTGCTGTCTTGTAAATTTCTTTATTCTTTTCTTGTAACTTTTCCAAACTTCTTGATTAGCTTACATTTCTTCGCGTGACAGTAAGAAAACAGAGCATTCCATTGGGCCTCTTCACTGACTTTGAGCTTTTCTCTCTCCTCACCGTTGAACTCTTTCCTCACAGTCAGACTGATCTCATCGCTGTCAATCTCCCCCTCAGCTAGCCGAACTCGCCGTTCTTGCTCGTGTCCTCCCCACCGTGAGTCTGTTATGATTCCTATTGTTGCCTCATGTTCCTCTGTCTCTTTCTTTCCTCATTGTTGGTGTGGTGTATGTGGGTTCTGAACATTAGTCTCTTCTCTTCCTTCTCTATTCTTGCTGTGGGTTGGGTTGCGTCGGCCATCCTTTCTCTTTCTCCATGTTCGATCTGCAACTTCTCCTCCTTGTTTCTGTCGTTGCTGATGGGAGCTGCTGTCGTGCGAGCTTGTGATGGGTGGTGCACTCAGCTTTCATCCATTCTTCCTCCTTAGTTGTTGGTGTTACATGTGTGCATGAGATTATTGGGAGAATCACTGAAGTAAGATAGAACTTGAAGGGGGTCAAGTTTTAGAATTCTTGAAAAAACTCTTAGGTGAGTGGGAGGCATTTCGAATATATTTTTAGTAAAGTATTTATAAAAAAATTTTCTTTATTTAAATATTATTATTGTTTTATAAATTATTTACATATTCTGGTTAATTCTATTTTCATATTAATAGTCTTATGAATGACCATTTCCTGAATTTTATTAATGAATTATATTGTTGATAGGCAATGATTAAAATGAATATACGATAAGTGATATTATTTCTCATAAACAGTTTAATTATTTAATTCTATGTTGATATAAAATTTTTATTGCAACGATTTATGTATGAAGGAAGTGATGCTAATTTTGGGTAATGGAAAATGATAGTTGAATAATATTTGCAAGTGAGAATTTTGAAATTATTTCTCTTTTTCCATACACATTTGATTTTAATAAGGGGGCTGAGTTCAGAATGCTAGATGCTAACGGCAGTTCTGTTAGTCCTTAGTGCACCATGATACACCTAAATAGCAGGGTGTTTATAGGAGATGCTAGCCCTATGCATAGGCCAACACACATGGAATCGAAGGGATGATTATTTGTAAACATTATACTCATACTTGTTTTTGTGGGCTTCATGCCTACACTTGACTCGTGACTCCAGCTGCGCTTGTTTCATCGCTTTTAGTTATACTTAATTAGTTACTTACTCTCATAAACTATGTGTCCACGCTTGGTTAGTTACCTTGTGGGTGTGTGTTCACGCTTGCTATTCATTTTGATAAAGCCCTCCTAGATTTAAACATAAAAATTATTATTTTATATTATTTCTTCAAAAGCATTCTACCTAGTCATATCATTGCTTAAAATTTTTATATTCCATGAATAGTATAAATTTTAATAAATTATTTTGTCTTATTAACATTGTTCAAATTCATGATTCTATCATGGAGAAAACTTGTTATTTATTATTATTATTTGTTCAAATCCATATTTCATTATTTTAAAATTTTTAAATTAAATTTATTCATTAATGTCTTCATATATTTATATACATATATGTAACTTAGAACGCTACTCACCAGTATATACATATATGTAACTTGGAACGCTATTGACCAGTAACTTCTTTGCTCTCAGATATTGTAGCTAAACTTATGCCTCCAACAGATCATTGAGGGGCCCTTTTACCTTTTTGGAAAAAAAGAAGCCTATTGTGATTATTGTTTTGAAATAAATTATGTACTATATTTTGTAATCATAGCTTAGCACTCCATGTACACCATAGTTAGGTCTTGGTCTTATTTTATATCCCGTAAATTGCTGGAATGGAGCTAGTTTTTTTATTGGCTTGATTGATAGGTTTTGTTGTTGTGGAAATTTTGGCAGGTCCAAATTATAGGGGAGATTCTGCCGAAATTTCTACAATACATTTAAAGTTTTATAAACTTTATTATTATATATATAACTTACATCTATTGATAATTTCACTTAATTTCTGATTAATGAATGGTTATGAAATATGAGTTTACCTCATATTTCATGGTGGTCATACCCTTAGTATTAGGGTGTGACAGATGGTATCAAAGCTTAGGTTTCTATGGTTGCGTGGAGTAAGGATTCTTCTTTGGAGTCTTAGTTATTATTATGAACTCAAGCATAATAATAATTGAGGCTTCATTGAAGGTCCTAATAGGATGTCCCAAAAGAGTCATTCCCTTCCTTATTTATTGTGCTTCCTATATAACTACTACGTTTTGAACAAAATATTCCTTTATGTTTCTTTATATATAGTGAGAATTCCACTTAGGCATCATCCTATTGTAAAATTTTTACCAGTAGCAGGACATCTGATAGGTTCTCTACTCTGTAAAATGAATCACCCCTTTATGGTCAAGAGCAGGGTCTTAGGTGAGCCAGGATTAAGGGTGGTTGATTCCATAAGCATATTTAAGATATTTTATTTGAGATTGAGCCTTTAAATTTTAAATCTCTTAAGAATGTTTCGTTATCTATGCATGGTATAGGAGAGAGAACTTATAGTACTTGTTATGACTATGGAAAGTTGGTTATTTCAAAAGAAACTGTCTTCTTGTTCAAATGGTATCTAGCTAGGGATCTATTTGATCTCTTCTATGCTCAACTACTTCTATAGGAGCCCTTTTATTTTTTTATTGATAAGGGTATGTTAGGAAAAACATTTGGAAAGTGAGGACAATTTTCTAGGTAAAGATAAGCACAAGTTTATGTTATGACTCGATAGGAGCACAAGCTACAAATAATGTAAATCGCCAAGCCTGATAATCATCTCATAGTCACTATTCTAATAGGAGAATCTTTTAGTCTCTTAAGTATACAAGTCTTGTAAAGTATCTCTTGAAAATAGAGAAACTCTAATTGAATCGATAACATTAGATATGATGGATTTTGATGTAATTTTAGGCATAGATTATTTAGCCTCTTGTCATGCTATTGTTGATTGCAACTTAATAGTGGTGAGATTTGAAATTCTTGGAAAAAATCCATTTGTTTTTGTAAGGGAACCAAACAGAAAGACTAACCCGTCTAATCACTTTTGTTGATGATATTTTTTAAGATATACCAAAGTGTACTTGTTGAGAAATAAAGATGTGGCTTTTTGACAAGTGATGATTTCTCCATTATTGAATTAGAAAGATGTGTTTATACAAAGCTTGTAAATAATGATTGTGTAATTATATGCTTGTATGTGGATGACATGCTAATTTTTGGCTTTGATATGAATGTTGTGAATGAGACCAAAATTTTTCTTTCATCAAATTTTGGTATGAAAGATATGGGTAAAACCAAAGTGATTCTGGGTATGAAGATCATAAGGAATGAGAGTGGGATTCTACTATCCCAAGAACATTGTGTTGAGAAAATTCTAAAATTGTTTAGACATCTTGAAGATGCTCCTTTGAGTACTTATGATTTGAGTGTAAAATTAAAAAAAAACACAAGGGGGACATAATTGCTCAATTTAAATATGCACAGATTATTAGGAGTTTGTTGCATTTAATGAATTTTACTAAGCCTAATATAGCTTATGCTATAGGCAGATTGAGTAAATATACCCATAGTCTGGGGAGTAAATGTTGGGAGGCTCTGGTAAGAGTTTTGAGATATTTAAAAAGTACCATGAATTATGGTTTATTCTATAATGGATTTCTCGCTATGTTGGAAGGATACAATGATGTTAACTAGATCTCAAATTCAAAAGAGATAAAATCTACTAGTAGATTTATATTCACTTTTAACGGTGGTGCAGTAACCTGGAGGCCTACAAAATAGATGATTATTACTAAATCCTTGAGGGATTACAAATTTATTGTCATGGAGTTGGCTACAACTAAGGTTGAGTGGTTGAAAAAAAAACTTCTTAGCAAGTATACCAACAGGTGAAAAGTCCACTCGATCAGTATCCTTGCATTGTGATAGCCAGTTTGTGATCGTGATGACTAAAAATAAGACCTTTAATGACAAGAGTACACATACTTGATTAAGGCATAATATAATAAGGCAGCTGCTCAAAGATGGAATTATCTCAATTGATTATGAAGATCAGAGTTAAATCTAGTGAATTCGTTAACTAAGCCCTTAGGGAAGAAATTTATCATTAAAACATCGAGGGAAATGGGACTTAAGCTTATTTGAAATTAAAAATGATAGTAACCTAACCTTTATAATTGGAGATCCCATGAAGAAGGTTTAATAGGTAAGAATAAGTTAATTGTTAGTTCTGCTAACACTAAATTTTTTATCTCTTCTTATGACTTGAAAAGTTACTAGAATGCATTGATAGAAGGCTTAGCAAAAATTCTTAATGTTTTCATATTTCTTATGAATGGGGTATTCATTGTAGGTATACTTGATAAAAAAAATACCTATATGAATGTGGAGTGAAGTTGCTCGTATGAGATCATGGCAAAATCTCTGGAGTATTTGTTAAAATTAGGCACGAGCATGACTAATAACAAATAAAACCATTATCAATAGTAGACATTATGGGGGTAAAATCTGGCTAACAAGACCTTTAGTACACAACCAAGACCTGTTGGTTTAGTAACTAAGTTACATCGACTTTTTATGTGCTAAGTTTTATTGGTCCAAGTTTGGTTTAAATTTAAAGACATCAAATTCAATTTGGTTATTCTAATGTTGTAACTTGGATGATAATGTGTTCTCTTAACATATAGGGGATTGTTGTAATATTATCTATATGTGTGTCAAAAGAAACATCACATTTCCTAAGACTGAGGAAGCCTTAGTGTAGAAATGCTAAAATGAGAAGTTAACTAAGTGAGACAAACCAAGAAGAGGAGTTAATATGCTCATACATTATATGTGAGTGAGATGTGACATTGGGCTCTTTTATCAAAATATTTTAAAGGACAAAATTCAATGTTCAAACCTATAGATTTTACAATGCATAATGGTGATTAATTATTCAATGTATTAATCTTTAAAACTTTGTAAGTAATTAATAATTAATCTATTGATGAGTTTCTTAATCTAGATTCAATGTTTAAGTGCTTAGAAATAAAGGTTTCAATGGTGGTGTTTAATAGTGCACAACATTCATGTACATCTATTACCTATATAAGGCATGCTTGTGAAGTGTTCAAAATAGATTGCTTTTGAGCTTTCAAGCATCCCTCTTCCATCTCCTGAGTTCTTCTTTCTTATGTGTATATTTTTATTGTTCTAGCACCCAATTTTATACAAGCACTATAAAAAAAAAAGACTTTCAATGGCGACTTTCACCGGCAATACTATAAAGTTGTCATTGATTCTAAACTTTTAGCGGCGACAGCAGACATTGTTGTTGAAAGTATGACTTTCAGAGCGGACATTTGATATTGCCACTGAAAATGTGACTTTCTACGGTGACAAGATATAGTCGCCACTGATTATTAGACTTTCAGCGGTGACAAGTGTATGTCGCCGCAGAAAGTCACACTTTTAGTGGCGACGTCTGCTGTCGCTGCTGAAAGTTTAGAATCAGTAGTGACTTTCTAGTGTCGCCATTGATTGTTGGCATTTTTATAATTTTTTTAAAAATTATGTTGTAAGTTTCAGCAGTGACATGTTAAAAGTCGAGAATCAGCGGCGACTTTCTAGTGTCATCGTTGATTGTCAACATTTTTATAATTTTTTTTAAAAAATTATGTTGTAAGTTTTAGTGGTGACATACAAGTCATCGCCAAAAGTCAAGAATCAGCGGTGGCTTTTTAGTATCGTCACTGCTTGTCAGCATTTTTTAATTTTTTTAAAAAATTATGTTGTAAGTTTTAGCAACGACATTAAAAAGTTCCCGCTAAAAGTCGAGAATCAGTGGCAACTTTTTAGTGTCGCCACTGATTGTCTGTATTTTTATAATTTTTTACTAATGTATAATCATCAGTATTTTCACTATTTATTCTTAGATAGACTACTAAAAAACATCCATTTTGCGACAGATTTTACCCTAATTTTGGAACGGAATTGTCATCACAAATATAGTTTGTGATGGAATTTGTGACGGATAACCTTCCATCACTATTTTGCTGGTCATAAATTGTTTGCAACGGAATTTGAAATTTCGTCCCAATTTGAGACGAATATTTTGAGATGGAACTTATGTCCCTAATTTGGGACGGATCTTAATGTCGCAATGGTGTCCCTAATTTGGGATAGATTATAGTGTCACAGATCTGTCCCAAAAATTTATGAAGGAATTTTCGTCGCAAACGCGTGCCAATATTTGTGAAGGAAATTCCGTCGCAAATGCATTTCAAATTCTGTGAAGGGCTTTTTTGTCACAAATCCGTCACAAATCCGTCACAAATTTATATTTGAAAGAAAATTTTTTTAATTATTTATTTAATTTCAATTGTTATTTCCCCCATCATTATTTTACAATCTCAACCTGTAACAATAATTTTATATATAAAAATAAGAAAAATTGTAAGAAATTTAACTTAAAGCATCAAGAACAAAATATCTCATTTAGTATTTAAAATTTGATACAATCACACTCAAATGTCAAAGCATAGAAAAATCATTCAAAAGCATTTAAAGTAGTCAAATAACATCATAATCACTAAACAACATCAAACAGAATCATGAGCTTCATCATCTTCATTTTCATCTTTATCCTCCACAGGCGGCGTACGCTTAAGCAAAATATTGATATTCTTTTGGCAATTTTGAAGCTTTTGTTGCTGCTCATTTATTATTGACTCAAGCTTTTTGTTCATCTCTATCAAAGCATCTACACACTTTTGCAGCTCATTTTCAAATTCTGGGTGGAGTCCTGTATGATAAGAGGCATCCACTACAGAACAAGAGCTATGATATGAAGGAGCCTCAGATCCAATACCAAAAATGTGTCCTTTCCTATTAACACCACTCACAGCTTTCAACCATAATTCTATATCATCAGTATAGTCTTCTTTTACTTCTTCAAGAGGTGGATCCATATCTAGGAGCTCTCCTTGATTAGAGGATCTATTAGACCTCTTTAGAGTCATATAATGTTCCTATAAAAAGATAGGTAATTAAATTATAATTTAACTCAATTTCATAACTCAACAAATTGAGTGATAAGCATTTATTTAACTTAACAAATTGACAAGGTAGCTATAAAGAAAGATTAAAATGCAAATGTTTAACATTCCATAAAAAAATACAATGAGAGGTACAATTTTATGTCAATTTCATTCAAATCTAATAACTCATAACTTTATCAAGTATAAATAATTTCAATGATAAAAATGACTCCAACAATAGGTAGTCAAGTCTCCAGCCATTAATATAATCCCAATGAAAAAATCAAAAAAAAAAGAAATATATATACACTTACATATACATCAGCTGACCTCTGATCAACAAATTGTCTAGTCTTTTCATTATAATGTGTGCGCTTAAATAGCTCAACCATTGTTGGCTCTCTTCCAAACTCTATAGTCTACAATTATTAACAATAATTATAAATATTCATTCAATATGAGAAATAATTTGTAATTTGATTTTAAAAAAACTTACCATCCTTCTTTTATGCTCGGATACAGAAATGCTACCACATCTATTCTTCATTCCTCCTTTAGCAGAGGCTCGATTTGCCTTAGCCTTTTGTTTCTTGTTATGATATTCTGGTTTATTCCATTGCACTTCTAATTCTTTCCATACTGTTTCTGGAATCCAATTTGACCTAATACCTGAACTCATGACTCTAGTCATATGTTTTCTCAAGATATCACCACACTTTTTCTTCCAGTTAGTCTTAATTCTTGCATCATTTTGTGGTAGCCATTTGAAAGTTTTCTATGTATAAAATGAAAAGGTCATAAATCATTAATGAAATAAAGAACAAGAACTTAAATACATTAACTCAAAATATTCAAATAGAAATACCATCCATTCAGAGAACCAGTAACCCTGAACCTCAGGAGGTGTATTCCCCATTGTGAAACATGGGTACTCAAATTTAGATTTAATAATGGGAAGGAAACTCCTAATAGCATTAGCAGGGTTAAGCCTATATTTAGATCAACACAGCCAATTGTTATAAAAAAGTATAGAATTGAAATAAACATAAAATTTATAATAAAGTAACATATCAAAATTGTTAGCTTACGTATCATTATTAGGTTCTACCCAAATTCGACCATCTATGGGATCTCGACTCCCAAGTTTTGAAGATGATATGATAGGCTTTGCTGTAGATCCTATAGAGGGATTAGATATGCCAATAGAAGGAGATCGATTAGGAGGAGATAATGATCCAACACCAGTTGGTAGTGTCACGAGGCTGTTAAGCTGACAATAACCAAATTTGATGCCACTATTTGTCATCTGTACAATTAACATGAATAAGTTACATTTGCATAACAATATGTAATATATTAAAAATAAAATCAAATACATAAAAAATGCAATTTTAAACAAACTGAGAATTTAACATGCACTATGAATTCCTCTAAATATCATCTTCTGAATCATCTGCTTCTTCATTTTCAACATCATGTTTGTCATCACCTTTTTCAGTATCATCTTCTAAGTACCAATCCTCATCCTCCTCCACCTCCTCCTTATCCTCCTCCTCCTCATCCTTCCTTCCTTCTCCTTCTTCATCATTTTGTTCATCTTCTTTATCATCTACTTCACAACCATCTTCAATATCTATTAGGTTGTACATTTCATCATCATGAATAATAGAAAAGGGTAATACAAATTGCAACCCATCATCTTGAAATGCCCCAATATTAGTTGTACATGGTGGCGCATTAATTATGCTTTGAGCCTTTACTGTAATGACAACTGCATGATTAGATTTCTGACGAACACAACTTGGATAAGATGTATAATATACTTGCATTGCTTGTTGTGCAAGAATGAAAGGATCGTACTTGTATTGCTCATGAATTGTCATACCATGATTAGGAGTTGAATCAAACCACTCACAATTGAACAACACTAGTTTCTTCTCAAGAAGCCCAGTATATTCTATTTGCACAATCTCTTGTAGTATGCCATAGTACTCACACTCTGATTGGCTATAATCAGAACCCTTAACACAAACTCCACTATTTATAGTAGATTTTCTATGAGTGTATGAATGTGTGTGAAACTTGTAACCATTAACAAAGTAGACAAGCCATGTTGTAACTACCCGTTTTGGTCCTTTAGCAATGTCATGTAAAAGCAAATCAACATTATTGGTTGATGTTAAATGATCTTGAAACCAAATAGAGAATTGGGTTTCAATTTGATCTTCTATGTCAGCATCTGAAATTTGGGGGCTACATGAAGTTAAACATTAAACAAATAACCTGCAAAAAAAGTATATTAATCCCTAAATAAATAATGATGCAAGTTTTTAGTTAATGTCACTTACTCTATATAAGGTTGTACTTCATCACAATTCATTAGAATATATCTTGTGGCAGCTTTTGCTTCTTTATCCTCTAAATAACGAGATTTGCATTCTCCATAAGGTCGTCCTGAATATTTAAAAATGGAAATTGTAGGTAGATCTGATTCTCCACCATCATCATTTCTTGGAAGTCGCATCATTATTGATTGAGCATCTAGCTCAAAGTAATGAGAGCAAAATGTTGCAATCTCTTCTATTATATAAGCCTTACACATAGAGCCTTCCACATGAGCTTTATTCTTCACTTTAAGCTTTAAGGTGTGTAGAAACCTACATCAAGTGACCATGAGCATGGTGACCTAGTTTTGAAATAAAGTAAAAGTTTATTAAAATATATATAGACAACTTTTACTACCTTTCAAATGGATACATCCATCGATATTGAACTGGTCCTCCAACCTTAGCTTTATAAGTAAGGTGAATTGGTAGGTGTTCCATTGAGTCAAAAAACCCTGAAGGAAGAATCCTTTCTAACTTGCACAATGTTTCAATAATATTTTTCTCTAACACCTCTAGTTTAGAAATCATTAAGGTGTTTGAACAAATTTCTCTAAAGAATAGACTCAACTCAACTAAAGGTTCCCAAACAACTTTTGGCAAAGCATAGAAAGCTATAGGAAGCAAACATTCTATAAACACATGACAATCATGACTTTTCATTCCATGTAATTTTGCCTCCTTTACATTAACACATTGAGCCAAATTAGATGCATACCCATCTGGGAGCTTTAGGTTCTTTACCTATTGATAAATAGCTCATTTTTGTTCAAGATTGAATGAATATTGTACTTTAGGTTCCTTGCATCGACAATACTCTGGCAAGTCCATTCGAGCCTTCAAAGTATCTTTAGTTTTCTCCTTTATGTCCATGACAGTATAAAAGAAATTGTCAAACATATTTTTTTCAATATGCATGACATCAAGATTGTGTCGAATGAGATTAGTTTTTCAATAAGGCAACTCCCAAAATATGCTTTATTTCTTCCAATTGTGAGTGACCCCATACCCCTCAATTCAAACTTCTCCACACTTAATTATTCTTAGCAAATTGCATATTCTTTGCCAAACTTCTTCCCTATCTAGCCATGGTAGAGGCATTGAGTTCTCAACTCTATTCTTGTAAAATGATCTTTTATTTCTCCTATATTGATGATCATGTAGAAGAAATTGACGATGACAATCAAACTAAGATACTTTCCTCCCATGCTTCAATGTGAATGCCTTTGAGTTCTCTATACATATAGGACATGCTAACTTCCTTGCGGTTGACTAACCAGACAGCATGGCATACGCAGGAAAATCATTGATTGTCCATAATAATGCAGCACGCATTTGAAAGTTCTATCTTAATGAAGTATCATATGTTAGTACACCCACTTCCCATAACAACTTCAATTCATCTATCAACGGTTGGAGATAAACATCTATTTTGTTCTTAGGATTATTTGGTCCTGGAATAATTAATGTGAGGAACATGTACTCTTTTTTCATACACAACTCAAGTGGCAAGTTATATGGAGTGACAATAACTAGCCAACAAGAGTAGCTTCTTCCATATTGGGCAAATGGGTTAAACCCATCAGCACATAACCCGAGTCTCACATTTTGTGGATCACATGCAAATTCAGGGTAGGTGTTGTCAAACACCTTCCATGCTTCTCTATCAGAGGGGTGAGACAGGATGCCAACATCTTGATGATTCTCATAGTGCCACCTCATTTCCTTTGCTATTTTTTTAGAAGTAAATAATCTTTAAAGTCTAGGTATGAGTGGTAGGAACCGTAATTGCTTTTTTACAATTTTCTTTTTTCTTCCCATATTATTTTTTCTTTCAAAATACCTTGCTTCACCACAAAACTTACAAAGGGTTGCATTTAAATCATCTTTATAATATAGCATACACCCATTCTCACAACAATCAATCTTCTTATAATCAAGCCCTAACTTTGACACTAACTTCTTTGTTTGGTACAAATTTTTTGGCATACAAGTGCCTTTAGGATTCACAGCCCTCACAAACCATGAAATTTTATTATAAGTTTGATGTGACATGTTGGAGTTTGCCTTAATATTTAGCAAGTGTACAGCTGCTGCAAGTTGAGACCAATCATCACAACCTTCCCATAAGGGTTGTTGTGCAGCATGCAACATCTCATAAAAGGCTTGTGCATCAGGATTTGGTGCCTCTTCCAGATTGTCATTGTAGTTATTCATAAAGCTTGGCCCTACTGCATCTATCACCATAGACTCATAGCGTATGAAATGTTCACCAAGTTGATCATAAGAATTACATTCATTAATATTTAGTGGATTAAGGCTTGTACTTGCCTCAATAGACTTTTCACCATGACTAGTCCACTGATAATAATCTACCTTAAACCCATATTTATAGAGATGTGACTTTACATTGTCAAGAGATAGATGATTTAGGCATTCACACCTAGCATATGTATACCTAATTTCTCTTGAATCTATGTAAGGAGGCAATTGACATGTGTGATTAAGAAACCCTTTGACATCTTTAATAAATTCTTTTGTCAAGTATCTATATCTTGAATCTACTCTATCATACATCCATCTATGACTTTTTAGAGCATCCATTCTCCTCCATATTTTATTTGCACTTGACACATAGTTACTGTAGGTGGGAGAGATTGGGAGCAAGAGGCACAAGTTGATTATAGTGGAGTGTTACAACCATATTCTTTGTTTAATTAATGCATGATAATTTGGGAACAAGGTCAGGCTTCTAAAATTTCCATGTATCAAAGTAAAATGCTTTAATATCAAAACAAGCAAGGGAGGTTGAATAATAATGTAGATAGGACTCTAGCTTTTCTTTCTTATGGGAAGAATGGGTGATTGGAAGAACATTAGAGTTAATTAATGAGAAAAAGATGCACGAGCTACAACAATGAGGAAGGTTGTTTCATAAATAGGAAAATGGAGAGATATATTTTATTCTTGATCTTATACATGACCGACAAGAATTTGGCAGCATCATAAGATAAAGAAAGACAAATCCTTTCATAGCAGACCAACATGACCCATAAGGGTACACTAAAATACAAAAATGATGTATTAAAATAAGCATAAAAAAGATAAATTTTGAGAAAATAACAGCCCCACTTTTTTTTCAGTCAATAGCAGCTCTCACATGACAAAATAACAAATATTAAAGTAGAAAAGAGACAAACCTGGGCAAAATCTCAAATAGAACAACGTCACACTTGAATATAAAGCTTGGAAGACTTCAAAAGTGTGTATTTAAAACCCCAAGTCAGATAAAATTATGGAAAGAATCTCTATTATAACTAAGAAATGAAGGGGAAAAAATTAGGGCAAGTTGCTGAAATGAAGAGAGAAAGAAAAAGAGAGTTGTAAAAGGAATAAAAAAAGACTTACCATCGAAAATGGAGAAAATGAATGAGGCCCACTACAAAAATGAGAAGTAACAGGGGAGAAAAGGGGATTTTCTGGCTTTTTTTCGAAATAAACAAGGGAACCGAGGGAGGGAAATATTCTGATATTTGGACTTTTGTTAATTGAAACAATAATTATTTAAATAAAAAATGGAACTTTGTGGTGCTTATATCACATTAGCATGTTAGTTGAGGGAACTTTTTTTTATCCAATGGGTTCGTGTTTGAACCATCAGTTTTTAACTTTTAATGTTTGATTGGGAAAAAAAAATCACACAAGGAAAATAGCTAAGCACCCACTACTCTAAGTATCATCCTTTGACAGTATTTTAACATTAAATATATATGTAATATATTTAAATAATGTCTAAAATATTTAAATTAAGATTTTATAGTTTTATTTACATTATAAACCAATTTTTTAATATAAATTGGATTGAAGATTTTATAAATCTATTGGATGACCTCTCACGTGCTATATCAAAAATAAAACTTTAATTATTCAATAGAATATTTGGTCAAATAAAGATTTAAGAAATGTGAGGTGTATATAGTAATTCTAAGCAAGATAATAATTTGATTAGTAGAGAAGTTAAACAAGATTACTCTTACCATGATGAGATTGTTGAAAAAGGTAAATCACTTATAATCAAAGATTGGAATGTGCCCTTGTATTTTAACTATAAACAGAATAGTGTAATCAAAGATTCCGTTCTACCTATTTTTATTAGCTAATGTCAATAATTTTCAAACTAACAATTTATAAAACCTCGTGTTTCATCATTTTAACTTTAATTATAATCAATAACATATTATTCTAATCAAATAATATATAATTAAATAATACAAATTAATCAACAAAAATTAGTATAAATATATTTTTTATATTATAATTATAAATATGAATATTAAAATAAATAATATAACAACCTCAAGAAGTAAAAAAAATTAAAATAAATAATACAAATTATATTGTATCAATTATATTTATAGTTTACTTTAAACAAAATAAATAATATAATTTGTAATTTTATAAATTAAAAGAATTAAATTGAAGTATTTAAGGATAATAATGATATTTTATAATATTTAATATTTAATGTATATGTGTGTTTGTATAGTTTAATAATATGTGTGTGTGTATATATATATAATTATGCAATAATGGACTACAAGTTCATTCTAGCTCAGTGACAAAATGGTTGGACACAAACGGAGGAGGTCATGGGTTCAAACTTTAGAGGAGACAGCTTCCAAAATGAAAATATAAATTGATTATATGATGACACGTGGCGTGTGGTGAGAGCAACACATGGAGAGTGACATGGTGTCACGTGACGTGAGGTGAGGGCGACACATGGGAGATGACATGGCACCACGTGGTGCGAGGTGGGGCCCTATGTGGAGGGTGACATGGCGCCATGTGGCGTGGGGTGGGGTGCCACGTGGATGGTGACGTGGTGCCATGTGTGTAAGTAAACCAACATTACTTTTCAGCGGTAGCTTTTTGGTAGCTTCCGCAGTGACAAATGTTACCACTAATACTTAACATTCAGCGGCGACAAAAATAGTTGCCGCCGATGTGTAGTTTTTGCAGCGACATTTGTCGCCGTCGATTCTCAATTTTCAGCGATGACTTTTATTGTTGCCATAGATTGAATTAGTGACAAGAGCTCTCGCGGTGACATTGTGGCGACTTTTTGTTGCCGTTGAAAACTTTCAGGGGCAACTTTTTGACTTTCGACGGCGATAAATGTTGCCACAGATTCTCAACTTTCAGCGGCGACTTTTATTGTCGTCGCAGATTGAATCAGTAACAAGAGCTCTCGTGACCACATTGTGGTGAATTTTTGTTACCGCTGAAAACTTTCAGCGGTGACTTTTTGACTTTCAGCAGTGACATTTGTTGCCGCCGAAAGTCAATTTTTTTGTTGTGAAGAAGGGTTCATTTAATTCTAGGGAGTTGTCGCATTCAACTTGTGTGTTGAAATAATCCTCAAGGATAGTGTCCTCGAGCATAACTCCAATCAAATTATCTAAAATAATTCCCAACACCAGACCATGTAATTTTGATCTTGTCCAAAGCATCTCCAATCAAATCCAATGATTTGAATTGTTGTCGAGTTACTTTTTGTTTTAAAAAATGTTTGGTAAAAAGTTGTCCCTTAATTTTATATTTTGTTTTCAATTTGAATCCCTACAATCTTCACCCAAAAAAGAAATCAATCCAAAACTATTTTGAAAATTTAAAATAAAAAAAAAACAATGGGAGAGATTAAAAAATTTCCCCGGCCCATATATTAAGGATGTCTTTTTCACTTTTTCTAGTTGTCCTTCTGATTCGCAAAGGCTCTTCAGTCACGTGTTCATAATTTTGAAATAAAAAATCATTTCATCTGAACCGTCCAATTAAAGATAATCTCAGCTGTGCACTCTTCTGCCCAAATGTAAATTCACACTCATCAGCCGCTGATCAATTCGTTCCAACGGCTATATTATTCAATCGCCATACTGTTCACGAAACAGCAATATTCTTCAATGGCTCTGTGTAGCAATATATTTAATTGCCTAAGCGTTCATTTATTCCCCTAATTCCCTTTAAATTTATCTCATCACTCATTTTCCTTCAAATAAACACATATAAGTTGTTTGATTCGCTGACTCATTGTGAGTCTAATCTCTTCTCACCAGCTACTGGTATGTCTGGATAGATAATGCTTTCGATTTCGTTTCAATCTCAAATTGATTTGGCGGGTGATAGAGAAGTGCAACAGTATTTGCTTGTGATAGTTCTATCTTGTGTTGAACCCTGATTCGAGAAGAAGAAGAAGATCACTTTGAAGTGGTGCGTTATCATATTAGTGATCCTTTGGCAAGAAACCCTATTATGATCAGCTAACACATCATCACCAAAAATTGAAATTTAAATGTGTAAATTATATTTGAATGTAGCTGCGAATTTCAATGTAACTCTTGCCTCATCCTCATTATTCTAACACCAAATTTTTGGATAAGCCTAGCACCTAACCTGAGCCCCCAGGATTGAGTTGGCGAGTTAACCTGCTAGCAAACATGTATTTTTTTTTTTTACATTTTTTTTCTCAACTTTGAAAATTACAAATAAACCTTTTTTTTCTTTTTTTTCTATTTTTTCTGTAGACGTAATCATATTTTTCTCTGAAAAATTTACTATCCAAATAATAATAAAACTCCTTCTAAATTATTAAAAAACACATTTCAAATTTAAAATACATTAATACAATCGAAACAAATATTTACTCCATCACAAATAAACATAATAAAAAGTTTAAGTTACAGTCCAAGCATAATTTTTCAAAGACTTCTCCTAACCAATGATATTGTTTGAAGTATTATCAGAAGCTATAATAACATTAATTTGATTAGACTTCTCCAAAGCTTCATCTACCGCAAACAAAAAATAAAACATAATTAAACATGAAAATATAATTAACATGCTTTGCCAAGAAGGAAAATGAGAAAATATAACTATTACACTAACAAGACATTGAAAATCAAGAATCCAATTCTGAGTACAAATAAGAGCTTCAATATTACTTAGAAAAAGGCTACTTTGATACTTTTTGAGAACTCTTGATCCAATGTTAAAAGCAAATTCACCAGCCATTGTAGTGAATGGGATGTTAAGAATATCACTAATCATCCTTGAAAGGCAAAGAAATTGAGTCGAGTTAGTCTTCCAATATTTCAACACATTTAATTTATTAAACAAGTTAGGATTAAATGTTGCCTCTTCTAGATAATTGTCTAATTCAGATTTTTCTATGGATGCATGTCTTGTCTTTGCTCTTGCAAGTACAATCCTGGAACCAAAAAAAAAAAAAAAAGCAGTATGCATCACTAAAGTTGTCAATCCAAATAACATTAAAAGAAGACATTTAAATATGAAACTTCCTACAAAAACATCCATGTAATAATTATCTTCCTTTCATCCCACCAAAATCAAGAGTGGATTGATATGATGGCATAGGTACATTGGAACTTGATGCACCTCTTCTTCCAATACTAGTAAAAGTATCTGGAGATGATGATATCCCAAATCATTATATTCACTAAACACATAGTACAACTTGCTTCTAATATATTCAAACTTCATCATTAGAGCCATATAAAACTTGACAAGCATTCTTGAAGCCATATCAAAACTAATACAATTTCTTTCTATTGTACTGCCATAATTTCTCTATAAAGTTCCTTAGAAAACCGGACGAAACTAGCAGGAAATTGCTTGCTATGAATTGGGTATATTCTGTGGTGTTCCTTCGGTCTTCTATTTTGTTTAACTTTATTTTGTTGTTCTTCCCCTCCAAAAACCCCCAACCAAACAAGATTGATTTAAGAAAGTTTGTTTCTGAGGAGCAAGACAACCAAATTTGGCATTAATTCAAACCCCCAATTAGAGAAAACATCTAAATAATGTAACTATCATAAGCCAGAGCCCAAGGTTCAATAAACTACAACTAGCAAGCTAGAATCAAGATTTCAACTTTCAAGTATGAGATTTAATAATAATAATACCTGATGGAGCTCGAGGATAAAAGCTAAGCCAAGGGGAGACTGAGAGATGAGAGGGATAAGAATCAGGAGACTTGGGAGGAGGAGCACAATGGATTGATTGACGGGTGACTTGGGTTTCCAATGTGATGAGAATGGAGAAGGGGGTGAACTCGCTAGTAGTGATGGCTGAGGATGCAGGATGGTCATGATTATTTGTCACAGGGCGGAGACCATAGGGACGAGTTACGATTGCTGAGTGCCGAATGACAAAACACTGAAGAGTGAAAGTGAAGGTCTACTGGAAAGAGGTGAGAGAGGGTTTCAAATAAGATTCTGAGAAGTCAATAGTAGTTGTGTGCTTTTTCCTTTTCTGTTTGGCTTTTAAAAAAATTAATAAATTAAGTAGGCCAACTTGCCAACATCTGGGCTAGCCCACCATAGTCTCATGTTATGTGATTTTGGTCAGCATTTAAAAATACCCATTTTCCCAAATCCAACACGCTACTGTTTGATGGGTTGGCAAGTTAAGCCCATATAACCATCTATAAATGATGAATTTTTCTCCAAACATTATGAGAGGAAGAAGTTAGAGAGAATAACTAAATAAAAATAGTTATATTTGTCATGACTCAAAAATTTGATATGACTAGTATGGGATATAAGAATAAAAACACATCCCTTACGCCTTAATCAAGAAAAAACTCTAATTTAATATCTTAATGTATTAAAAATGGAAATAAAAATCATTGCAGCACTTTGTTGTTAGCAAAATAATTCCAAATTCTCTGTAGAAATGTCAACAGAACCCCCTATAATTGGGACCTCAAAAAAAAATCTCTACAACAACCATTTACAAAACCAAATCAAAAATACAGAGCTTTGCTTCATCACACAACTAGACAGTATAAATTACAAATTAGGATCCTATTTATAGTTATTGTAGAGCATCTAAAACATAATCTCAAAATAGTGCATAATCAAATATTTACATAAAAAAGGAAGATATTCTCAAAAGATCTTTTAGTCAATTTAATAATGAGCCTCTCAACGATTCTCAAGAAGTGCAGGCTGCTTACATTATCTAAGATCAACAATATTTTTTTCAATGAATAACATTCCAATAATAAAATTAAAAGATTCATGATAAATAAATTTATCAAGAAAATTGGTGCACAATTAAAAAAGAACATTAATAAAGTATAAAAACTGAATTTGGAGACTAAGAGATTCTAAATAATTTCAAATGTACCAAATCAGTAAATTTACAATGACAAAACCTTAACACTTGATCTTGTAAAATAAAATAAATAAGATTAAGTTAATAAAAATAGTAACATTCACTATTTAAAATCAATAAAGTGTGTACATATATTCATAAATCAATTAAATCTAAGGACTTTGTAGATCAGGTAACAAATGTGGATAATAATCAAACGTGGCTTACATCATAAAAACAAATATGGACACATAGTCCATTAGGGTAAGTAACCAAATGTAACTGAAGCCATGAAATAAACGTGAACACACAATCCATGAAGGTAATACTAACCAAACATAGTTTGAAGCCATAAAAACAAAAATAGGTATGAGACCTATGGATAACAAACATGAGTGCGACGCTCACGAAAGTCAAACTAGTTAGTCATAACCATAGCATCAAGGGCTAACAAAACTACTGTTAGCAGCTAGTGCTCTATGTACAGTCCTCAAAAATTAATTTTCAAACATGTAAGAAATTAATCATTTTGAAAATAAAATTTTGTATGTTCAATATCAAACTCACGTGAACATTTCAAAACCTCAATTCTTCTCAATATCAAATAAAAATTACTATTCAAGCTAGTAAAACTTTTCGTCAGCCTTTAATATACATTTTATAATGAATATATGTAGTTATATTATGATTCCACTAATTTTCACCATACAAATTACAACTTGAAGAGTTAAAACTAACAAAATATTGAACACTTCAAACAGTGCATGAAATCTATTTAAGAAAAATAATATTTTTGTAAAAAGAAATTTGTTAGTGAATTAATTGGGATGCTATTCACTTACCTATCATAGTACCTTATCCAAAGATTTACTTCTTCCAACTCCTAAAACGTTTATCTTCTTCTTGACATCCTATGTAAAATATAAATATAAAGAATTGATTAATGGCCTTTACTCATATCACACAAATTCTTTTCTAAAGTCACTACAACATAATCAACTAAGCTTCAAATCATATAATGTATGCCTTAGCTACTTCAATCCCTTAACAATTGTACAAATTACTTTCTGTCCAATAACTTGATTATACTTTAATTTGTTTTCCCAACATCCACAAAGAAAATAATTGTCTTCTAACAATTGTTTTAATTAATTAATAATATATATTTAGCTTGCCTATTTTGCCATCATATATCAAATCTCACATTTAGACATTTTATCAAATACCTTACAGGCATTAATGCTCAAACTAATATCAAGCTTTTCTCCATTCAATTTCCTTCCTTCAATCTCTATTACACTTTATTTATATCTTTCTATTGAACACTTTGTTTCTATCCAACTCTCCTTAAGCACTTATGTAACTAACCTTGTATCTATCTACACACAACACCTTTAATCACTACACTACAATAGATCTATTAATATATGACGAGGCTTATTGGACAGTTATACACTAAACCATCCAATAAGCTTATACAGGTAATAAATATTGGACAGATCTGTGAGTAACCATCCAATATTTGGTGATATATTAGATGGTTGTCTTTAGAACCATCCAATATAAGATTTGATTTTTAAATTTTTGAAATTTTTTATTTTGAAATTGATATTGGAAGGCTATTTTATATAATTGTCCAATATATAAAACATTTATTGGATGGTTAAGTGTATAACCATCCAATATACATTTAAAATATAGCCTTCCTCTCCCTTTTTAGATCTAGAAAGTTTTAGACCATCTTCTTCGTGCACACTTCATCTCCCCTGTTCTTTTGGTTTCTCTCATCTCGGCCAAGCACGTTTTTTCTCTTGGACTTGTGTTCTTCAATCTTCCTCAATCTTGCATTGGTCTGCTCTTCTCCTTCATTGATTGCATTTTTTAAACTCCGTAAGTTCTTGCCTCTTCTCTCCTTATTTCTTCATATTTTTGCTGAATCTCTTGAGTTCTATTTGAAACCATTTAAATGAATTTTTGTGTTTGATTGTTGGTTGGAATTGATTAGGCATGTTTAATTTTTGATTTGGTTTTGGTTTATTAGATTGCATTATGTTGATTTGGTATTTTATTGGTGCCCACAAGGTGTATGTGAAATGACTCTCAGAAAAAAAATTATCTTTAGCCAAAACCCATATGAAATTTAAGTTATGGATAAGTTCAAGATACATGTTAGACAAATAATATTTGATTAGTTGGGATTTATATATAGTTTTTATTTTTATCCAAATTTATCACCCATTTTTTGTGTAATTTTTGTTTGAACAATATTTAACTCATTTGATTGGAAATTTTTTATCATTTGATTTTTTAATTGATAATTGAGTAGTGTATGAAGTTTTATATTAATTAAAATTGTGTATGAGTACTTTGAGCTTATACAAAATTATTATTCATGTGTGTCTTTTAGCTTAAAATACTATATGCTGTTGTTGATGGTGTTATAATTGAAATGAGGCAAAATGCCTTGAAAATTTTCATTTTTATACCGTTATGCTACTTAATTTTTGTTTGAAATTTTGTTTAATTTTTTTCTTTTAAAAAAGAATAAAACAATTAGGACTATATGTTAATATTAATATTCAAATATATATTTTTCTTATTATAATGAGTATTTTTTTATTGTAACCCAACATAAAACAATTCCTTTTTTTTTAAATCTATACAAAATAAATCATTTTTATAAAATATATAAAGTATTTACAAATTACTTTTTTTAATTTTAAATATAGGGGCCCTAATGTTGTTTGGATTATATGTATTCAAATACAATAGCTAAAGAAATCATGAAAATAAATGTTATAAATTATTTAGAACTTATAAATTAAAAAAATTCACTTATTGGCAAGTTTTTGTTTAAGATAAATTACTTACAATTAGCTTAATATAATTGTAAGTATTATCTTAAATTTAATTAGCTTAGAGAGGGATGATATATATGTGAAAGCATGTGGCTCATGATTGATTGAGTTCATAGTTAATTTATTCATTAACTAACTCTTGCAATATGATTGAGTCACTAATATCATTTCCCTCAATAATTCTTATTAGATTGAGAGAGATCATAGAAAGGAATGGATATTTGAGAATAGAGTCACAAAAGAATATTTAAATGGGGTAAAGGAGTTCATTAGATTTGTTCTAGAGATGAGGCAAATTATAATAGCATTGTGTGCCCTTGGAGCACATCAATCTTAGCAAGATAGATAGTTGCATTGTGGCCTAACAATCTAATCAAATTCTCGAGGTATTCGTTATTCTTTACTCCTTAACTTTGGTTCAGTATTGTTTTATTAACTTATAGTTATGTTTATTTAGGGTGAGCACAAGTGCATTTTTGTGGCAAATAGCCCTGGTCAACACAAAGTGGTAAAAGGCCATGTGTTTAATATCCATAGGGGAAATACCATAGACAATGTGCTAATGCTTGTAGATTATTTGTGAGGGTTGATTCTTAAACTTATTGATGCTAACTACCTACTACCTATTCCTACCTTAGATGCATTCACTATTGGAAAAGCAGGTGGCAACTTTGTTGCATGGCCCAAGGTTTGCTTCTGTGTAGAAGACGAAGCACAAAATCAAGCACAGGTATGCCAATTACGTATTTATGTATATGTTAAATATATTGGTCTCTAACAATATAATTGGTGCGTAATTCAAAGGGAAGGGCATCACCAGACAATTAGACTAATTATCCAAGTTGAGACAACCGTGCTAGGTCAATTGCCAAAAACCTACCAGAGTGCGCTTAAGGCATATGCAAAATTGTTTGCTGATTCTACAGTACTTATTAGCTTTGACCAAAGCATATACGAAAGAGAACAACACGATATGATTAGGGTTAAAATGGTCAACGAAGTCCTCAACCGCATTTTGATCAACCAAAATGTGGTCCACTTTTATATGAAGTACATAGTATTTGCATGACCTTTTGTTATGTTTAAACTTAATATAATAATTTATTTATTTTTTATTTAGGTTCCTATATGAAAATTTTATTGCCCTTATTTGTCTTTATCTGTCCTCATGATATCTTTGCTCATCACAACATCACTAGTGAAGTGCAGCATAGCCAAGTTCAAGCATTAGCAAAATACTTTGAGGCAAAGAAACCTATTGAGGGGGCATTATTTCTAGTAGCTTATGTGCAAGGGTGAGTTCAGTGGTATCCTAATTGATATAATTTGTCTTTTCATTTTAAATATCATGATATGTGCTTTCAAATTGTTTTAAGAGCTGCTGGATGTTGATTGGTATTATGCTTGCTGGTGTTAAAACTGCAAAGTTTTACTATCAAGATTTTACTAGTGGGCAGCGAGATAATAGGCCTGACATGATGAAATTATTTGATATGTAAGCCTATATTTTAATTAACTTTTATATATTTTTATTATTTTAAATTTCTAATTTTAACTTATTTTCTTTCTTATTAGGGCTGTAGTGTTTTATTGCACCCAAAAGAACCTTCCTATACCATTAAGATATAAGTCATATGATTTAGCTTACCTTAATTAGAAGATAATAAAGGTACTTATTGCTACTAATTTTAACAATCAACAATAATTTTTTAATTAATTTAATAACATGTTTATTAGTTTTTCTATGCAGTGCCCACGACAAATAGCATATAGCGAGGATTGTGGATATTGCGTGATGAGGTTTCTCAAAGATATCATTATTTATGAAATGACACTAATTCCCACTACAGTGTGTATGTTATTCAAATTCAATTATATAAGGTTATGAATTTTAATTTCCTTAAGCAATTAATTAACGTTGTTATTATATTACATTATTACAATATTATCCCAATTCATACTATAAAGAATTCAAGGACCGTCACATCAATGAGGTCATTGAGGAATGGTGTGAGTATATTTTTTAGCTATAGGCCAAAACTAAGTAACCTGGACCTTGTTTGTTTCAGTTTTTCTCATTTACATTGTAATTTGGAATAATTTGTTTTTGTACTCAGTATTATATTGAGTAATTGTATAGCAAACATATTTATTTTTTAATGAAATTATTAGTTTTTTATAATTGCTTTTAGTTTGGTATAATTTTGGATAGGACTGGACTTAACTGGATCAAATATTTTATATGCATTGTACTGTTGCAGGGGGCTACAAGAAATGCAGCCGCCCTATTATAAAATTTTTTTAAATATATTGGACGCTTATTATCAAGAACCATCCAATATTCTGCTATATATTGGACGGTTATGATTATAACTGTCTAATATATCTTTACCAATTCGCACTTCTTTCAATAACATATTGGACATTTTGTTGAATCATCCAATATAGTAATATTGGATGGTTATAATAACCATTCAATATTTGTTTTTATAATATATGACGATGTCATATTGGACGGTTCATAGACAAAAATAACCATCCAATATTGCCCTTTCTATAGCAGTGCTATAAAATTTCAGAGTTCTTCTATCACCCATTTTATGAAATACATTTGGTGCATCCCAAAATCAAGTCTCAAGACAACATTATCATTTATAATCATCATCCATGTGATTTCCCATAATCCAATTATCTCACAATAATTTCATGATAAAAAAAAGTTTTACACAATACCAAGCTCAATTCACCAAATAATATCATCCAAACCCATTATGTCTCCTAAGGAGTTTAATGATATTTTAGGAAATGCACAATCAAGCACTCCCTCTAACAAGCATTTTAACAAACGTCTTATAAGCATCATTCTTCAAGTTTCATATCTAAGCTCTTCTCTTCCAACTTTATCCTAACTAAGTCTTCAAAATCAATGAATTTAAACAAAAATCAATTCAGCTCAAAAATTCTGACCCAAATATGTCATGATGAAGCTTCAATGTGCATTTCCAGCTTAATTTTAAAATCTTCTTTTTAAATAGTCACGGGCAGCAACAGAACACAAGAAAAACATTGAAACTTCAACAAAGTTGAATCACACATTCACATGCATAGCAGAACCACTAAGGGAAGCAAATTTACTAGCAACAACATGAATAGAGGAGGAGAAAGAAAGGGTCGACAGCACTGCACCGGGAGGAAAACTTCGCTAACAGACCTCTAACCAGCAACCCAGCTTCTTGCGTCCTTCACTTGGCATAGCCCGATGAAAAAGAGGAGGAAGGAAGTTTTGAGGCTTCCATCATGCAGGAGGATGAAGAGATCAATGGTAGCTGAAACAGGGAGGAGTGACTCAATCTGGAACTAACTCCTTGTGATAGCAATGCATGACCAGTTCACAATGAATGCCGGCAACAAACTCAGGTAGAAAAGGCGAACAGCAGACAGGGGTTGATCGAAGCTTCTTTTTTCTCTCTCTCGATGGTTCTTGAAGAAAAATTGGATGAGAAAAGATGAAAAATGATGCGGGATCTCTGTCTCCTATTTCTCTATTTTGTTTATATATATAAATATATATTTTACAGAAGGGCATAATAGTAATTTTGAACTAATTAACCTGAAGTTAAAAGATAAAAATCTCACTTTTGGCATCTTGAAAATTCGAACTCCATACCTCTTAATTAAATGACTGCATAAACTCCACTAGGCTAACTCTTCTTCTTGCTAAATATGCTCCAAAATTATAAAAATACATTTATAATGAAATATTATATATTTTAATTTTTTAATTTTACTTAAAATTCCTGAGTTATCACAATATTGATTTCAAATCAGTTGTAAATACGATTTTAAATCCTTTTTACGTTGATCAGAAATCATTTAAATTAACTGAAATCTAACATATGGGTCAATGGCATTCTAAAACAAGACAATAAGCTAACAAAAGTTCTTGTTGAGACAAACTGAACAATTAGAAGTTCCAAGCACAACATAAATAACCCACCCATAATTCTTTGCAAAATACCATTAGTATACCAATTCCTAAGTAATTTTTCAGAATGGCTTCTGCAAAAACTTTCTATCTTGTGTTCTTTCTCATTATCATTTTATCATCAAGTCTTCTTTTCTTCCCTTCTTACTTCATTATTCTATACTTTTTTTTTTTTGAATTGCATTCAATCCTCATTAAACATGCACTAAATATTTCAGGTTTTTGACGTGAGTTTAAACCATAGTCAAAAAAGAAAAGCAATCCTCCTTTCAAAGTATGCTGTATATCAAATGTCTCCATATATTCAAATAAATAAATCAAGGATAACAATGTTTGCTGCGGTTATCAACTTGATCATTGACGTCTAATTTTTATTAATTAAGTCACTAAATTTCATGGCCATATATAATTAGTCCTCATAGTACTTCAAACCAAAATGACTAGTTATGTATGATTTGGAAACTTTAAGGACTTGGTAATAAATATCAAATTTCAGGGGCTAAATCCATAATTAAAACTAAGTTGGAGACTAAAAAATTCATTATCTCAATAAATTATCCATTGAGAAATTATAAGTCATATTGTTTCCTTGATTAGTAAACAATAGTGACTTATTGTATATTTTATATCTCAGGTGACATGGATGTAGCTGAAGGAATAAAATGCTGCAAGGATGATCACACTCCTAATTGCAGAAACAAAGAATGCAACACAAGATGCCATGCTAGTTGCAGAGGAGGAGAATGCAAAATTAGGAATGGATTGCATTACTGTCATTGTTACTGCTAGATATATATATGTATTTATTTATATACTATATGTATAATAAATATATAATAAATAAAAGCACATCTATATAAAAATTAACAATGAAAATTCAAGTTTTAAATTATTGTAAAATAAATAATTAAAAATTATACAATTAATGAATTTTAAAAATGGGGATAGATTTGTGACAGATTTGGGATGACAATGTTGTTCACAAAACATAGACAATTTTGGGACAAAAATTTCATCCCAACTTTTTGGGCCAGAGAGTTGTGACAATACATATTGTCACAAATTTGTGACACCATTGTGATAACAAATTCATCACAAATTTGGGACGGATATTCTGTCACAAAAGTAGCATGTCAATTTTGTGACAGATTATAGATTTTAATTGGGAAAAAAAATTGTGACAAGCAAATTTGTGACGGACACTCTTTCATCACCAATTCAGTCACAAACAATTTTTTATCTACGGTAAAATCCGTCATTAAATGCCTAGTTTCTAGTAGTGAGGATCTATTTAATATGAATTTTGCCCTTGCAACTATATATATGATATTGCGAGCTAAATTCATGTTTGGGTTTTTGTTTAGAATGTGGAATGGAATATGATGCCTAAAATTTCAACCTTTTTTATGGAAACAAAAAAAAAAACCTTCTCCTAAAAATAAAAAAAATAAAAAGAACTATTTCACTCTGCGTGTACCCTGCTTACTTAAATGACATTCTATATATAGTTTATGATGTTTAAGACCATTAGGAATACTTAGAGAAAGGATTATAGCCGTTAAAGACATAAAAGTGAAGATTACTAGAAAAAGCACCTTCCCCCCCCCCAATTATATGCTTGTCAAAGGCCAATTCAAGTGTGATTTGGAAGACAAAACACACATAGGTGCATTAAAGAATCAAGCATGGAATGGAATACAAAGGCACCTAGCTTCTCAATTGGCTAAACCACGCTTAACTCTCTTATGAAACAAGCTTGATTTGGCTTGTTTAGTTCCAAGGCTCTCTACATCAAACTTAAAAGTTTCTTAGTGTAAAACCTAATCAAGCGTGATTCAATCTAGAGTCAACATCTAACGCACACTTCAAGCTAATAAAAGGAATGATTCAAGCACGGATACAAAAGCTACTCAGCATGAATTAGATCACAGAAGCATGTCCAAGGCAATTGCCTATATTGACTGCTAAAACATGTGTGAACTATTTATAGGTCAATCATGGATTGGACCATATTGTAGAACCTCACTTTCGAAGTCTAATTCAAGTGAGTTTTAGTTTCAGCTTAAGCTTGAATTAGATCTACTAAGTCATGGACCTATACTAGATTAAATGTGGATTGGACATATGAACAATGGTGCATTCTAAGAGTTTAACACTTAAGTCCAAAGGACCTGTAAGCCAAAGGTAGGTTCTAATATAATGCATTCTTATCATTTTTCAAAACATATGAAATCTCTCATTAGTTTTTACAATTGAATATAAGAGAAGAACAAAACAAGTAAACCTATGAAACTTTAGTCTTCTCATGATTTTCATATTCTTGAGGTTTTATCACTTTGTTAATATATATGATCTACATGAGTAACAAGCACCTTTCTCTTAATTTTGTTATATCAAAACACATGATTCAACAGTCAAGGGCTTTGTTACAAATATTTCAAATATTAAATAATCAAAATAGTTCTTTAGAAAGAGCAACTAAAGAATTATTTTGATTTCAAATATCAGTTTGTAAATACTATTTTAAAACCTTTTAACATTGATAAAAAAATCATTGAAATTAACTGAAATCTAGCATATGGATCAATTGCGTTCTAAAACAAGCTAATAAGCTAACAAATGTTGTTGAGCTAAACTGGAAAATTAGAAGTTCCAGGCAAAGTATAAATAGCCCACCCGTAACTCTTTTTCAGCATCATTAATATACCAATTCTTGAGTAATTTTTCAAAATGGCTTGTGCAAAAGCTTTATATCTTGTGTTCTTTCTCATTATCATATTATCATCAAGTCATCTTTTCTCCCTTTCTTGCTTCATTATTCTACAATTTTTTTTTAATTACATTCAATCTTCATTAACATGACACCAACTAAATATTTCATGTTGTTTAACGTGAGACTTAACCAATAAAAAAAAAAAGAAAAAGGCAATTCTCCTCAAAGCATGATGTAATATATCACACGTCTTCATATTCAAATAAATAAATTGTTCATTGAGAAAGTATAAGTCATATTGTTGCTCTGATTTTTAAATAATACTGACTTATTATATATTTTATATTATTTTAGGTGACATGGATGTAGATGAAGGAGTAAAATGCTGCCAGGATTATCACACCCCTAATTGCAAAAATGAAGAATGCAACACAAGATGCCAAGCTAGTTGCAGAGGAGGAGCATGCAAAATTAGGAATGGATCACTATAATAAATAGAAGCATATCTATATATGTGTATTGTGAATGAATCATTATAAAAAATGACATTTGATGATGACTTTAAGCGGCGACATTTAAAAGTCACTGTCAAAAGTTGACCTTTAGCAGTAACATTGTGCCTTCACAAAAGTCACCGCTTAAAATTGATTTTTGGCAGCAACTTTTAAATGTCACCATCAAAGGTTCACTTTTGGCGATGACTTTTAGTTATCACCAGCAAAAGTAAACCTTTAGTGGTAACATTTAAAAGTTGCCACCAAAAAATAACTTTTACAAAACATAATTGAAAAATTTTAAAAAATATATATAATTACTTTTGGTGGTAACTTTTGTGTCATTAAAAAAATAAATATAATTTTAAATTATATGAAATAATTTATAAAATTATTGTTAGAAAAAATTTTCTTATGAATTATTTTAAAATTTTAAAATTAAATTAAAATCATTCAAAAGATATTTATGAAATTAAATTTCTTATTTTATATATAGAATAAGAAATAAATTATATATATGATCAAGAAACAAAAGAAATAATAATGAAGATGTGTTAAGTTTAATTATTGAATTATTTTTTAATTTTGTATTATACATAATCTTTTTTAGACATATATATATATATAGCTTATCTTTTGTAAGAATGATCTTATTAAGCTAGTATTTTAATATGATATAATTAAATTTGTGATGAATGATTACTTTCAATTAAAATCAGGCTAAGTTATACAAAAATACTTACTTACATACAAATACATAAATGACAATGAGATGTTAAAGTTACAGATATTGTGAGATGCAAATTGCATTGCAAATTACTTAACACATTATGTATTTGATGCTTGGCCTGGTATACACATGGTGTCTACTCTGTCTACTAAGCTCTAATGATGTTTTGACAAGAATGTCTTGTGATTCTACCAGATGTTTAGGTTTTTATGGTTATAAAAAAAGAAGTTATCAATAAGATTTTTATAATAGATTATTACTAAGAAGAATATACAAAATTATTCAAATCTGTCTTGTTGTTTTGAGGTAGAGAATAATTAGAATTTAGCTAGATCAATCACATTTAAGATCCTTGTAATTATTTTGCATTGTAAAAGTTATTAATATTCATTAAAAATTCAAAATTATTCAAGATGACTATTAAAAAATTTTATATGGTTAAAATTAATTTTTTATTAAAATAATTTTAAAGATAATTGAAAAATTGTAGATAAATTTTATTTTTAATAAAAGAAGGGGAACATTTAATTTGGAAGAAGATAAAATTTTATCATTTATTTATTAATTTTGAGAAAAATATGGATAAAATAAAAGTAAAAGATATTAAACATAGACTGATATAATATACATTTATAAATAAATTTAAAATTAATTATTTTCATTTAAAAATGAAAATAAATTTAAAAATTGGTTAACATGTTTTAAGAAAATTATTTAAAATTTAAAATTTGTTTCATTTTATGTTCATTTCTCTAACAAAAATAATATTTTAGTAAATAAATAACATATATAGTCATATAAATTATTATACCATATTAATAATTGAAAATAAAATAAAATATGTATATCTTTTTAATAATATATTATTTGATATATGTGTATGTAGTTAAATAATATATATTTAATTTCACATATAATAACTGTAAGTGTGTAACATCCCAAAATTTAACTCAAGATTAATTAAGTTAATCAAGGGTGAGTGAGTAATTTTGGAGAAATATTTAGTGATAAATAATTTTAGTAAGGAGATTATTATTGAATTTAATTTAGCATAAATCCAAATTCTAAATTATGATTTTTAAGAAGATAGAAATAGTAATGATAATATTATAAAAAAAAAGAAAGAAAGAAGAAGGAAAAGGAACATAAAATAAATTGAAAATTTAAGAGGGCAAGAGAAGTAATTTTTGCTTTGGGTATTGAGGTGTAAATAATGCAAAAAAAAAAGAAAAGAAAAACAGAGAGGAAGAAGAGAGCTTTCGGTGTCCTACGTGCTACAATGATTATATATATATATAATAATAAAAAAAGAGAAGAGAGAGGAAAGAGGAAAATAAAAAAAAACTGTGGTATCAAGTTCTTGAGTTTTGAGAACTGGACTGTGGTTGGTGTGTGACTTGTTATATGATTGTATACTATGTTGTACTTGCATTTGCATATAGAATTGGCAATTATCATTATACACATATTCTTTTCCTCTGTGAGCTAGCACTAACTTTTTTTCATTTATGGTATTACTTCCATCTTTAGGAGGGGAGAATATGGTACTAACTTGGAACACTGTCGCTAATAATTTGGTAATTCCACAAAGACTAGAGGATCAAGTGGTGGTGGAAGATGAAACATTATTGGCTCAAGTCCAACAAGGAAAGGTAGTGCCAGAGTTACTAAACCCGACTGAGCAAGTTCAAGTCTTGACTCAAGCAGGACCTTCTACACAAGCTCCAGTTCAAGCTATTCCCACGACTGGTAATAACAATGATGTAGCCCTCCTTACTTCAATATTGATGGACTTCTAGAAGAGGATGGATGTTTATGACCAAGTTATATTAGGGAAGGCTACTGAGGGAAATAGCAAAGTCGTTGTGAAAGCTGCTGGCAACCCCAAGGAGAAGCAAGGGGAAGTGAATTTAGAAGTCAATAATCAACAAAAGGAAGAGTCCTCTAGGGATGGTGAACAGAGTGATCAAACCAACTCTGTGAGGCAAAGAAAAAGGAAAAATAAAGGCAAAGAGAAAGTGGAAGAGGTCACCATTGACTATGCATTCAAGAGGTTTGCAAGATTGAGCCCACCATCATTTGAGGGTTCTATGGTAGACCGAGCTGGCGAGAAATAGATTGATGAATTAGAGTCCATTTTCTCTGTGATGACCTGCACTACTGAATAACGAGTCCGATTGGCTACTTTCAAGCTTAAAGATGCGACAAAACAATGGTGGAAAAGTGTTAAGCCTATTGATGGATCTGAATTGACTTGGGAGCAATTTAAAAAGAGGTTCTTTGCCCACTACTTCTCGCCAACTGTAAGGGTAGCAAAAGAAGCTGAGTTCCACAACTTGAGATAAGGCAATATGGATGTTGAGGAGTCCATAGCCAAATTCAATGAGCTCTCTAAATATTCCTTGTACTTGAAGAGTAATGCTAATGAAGAATGGAAGTGTGAGCAATTCCTTGATAAGATGAGGCCTGAGTATAGCAGGCAACTGGTGGCTCATGATATTGATTTATTTGAAGTCATGTGTAACAAGTTCAGGGCTGTTGCTAGAAGAAGCCAGATGAATGATGGTAACCAGCGAGATGGCCAAGGCTGATATTCCTCTTTTACAGGCCCCACTGGGGGTGTGAGCAAGAAGTCAACTTATAGCTCGAGATTCTCTAAGGGTTATAGTGGAGGTGGAGGAAGCAGTAAGAAGAATTTCTCTAAGGGACCATAATCAAGAGGATCCCAAACTAAGAGCTTCCATTTCAAGAGCTTTGGAGGTCGGAGCCAAGCTTTAAGGCAGGACTCAACTCCATCTGTCATGGGACCACCTGTAGTACGACCATATTGTGATAAATGTAGAAGATTCCACATCGGAGACTGTTGGGCATGCTATAAATGTAACAAGATGGGTCATATCGCCCATAATTGCCCAGAGGCTATGACTGATAGGAGATCTGTTATTCCTGCTCGTGTCTTCGCGATGTCTAAAGAGGAAGCAGAAGCTTCTCCAAAATTAATCAAAGGTATGATTGTCCTTAATGACAAACAAGTAGAAGCATTATTTGATTCAGGTGCTACACATTCTTTCATTGCACTAGATTGTATGACTAGACTTAAAATGTTTGCGTGTAAAATGGGTGTTGTTATGAATGTTTCTACGCTGACTGGGGTCTCTGTTAAGACCAGTCGTGTGTGCTCTAATGTCAATTTAAAGTTTGGTGATAGGGTTATAATTATTGACTTAATTTGTTTGCCTTTATTAAGAATTGATGTGATTGTGGGAATAGACTAGCTGTCTGCTAATGGAGTGACTTTAGACTGTAACAAGAATACAGTCCTATTGCTAGTAGATACTACCATTTCTACTGTCCCTGAAATAACTGTGCGTACCATTATGGTAGACATAGGAATGCCTAAGTTCTTGTCTGATATGGAAGTCAAGAAGTCAGATCAAGAAGGATGCCAAACGTTCATGGTGTTCTATTCAATACAAGGAGACAAAGAATAAAAGATTGATCAGATAAAAGTAGTGAAAGAATTTCTCGAGGTTTTTGCAGAAGATGTGAATGGTTTGCCACTAAAGAGAGAAGTTGAATTCTTAATTGATTTAGCTCTAGGTACCGAGCTAATTTCAAAGGCTTCGTATCGAATGGCCCCTGCAGAATTAGAAGAGTTAAAGAAGCAACTAGAAGACTTGTTAGATAAAGGCTTCATAAGACCGAGTGTATCACCATGGGGATTACTAGTTCTCTTTGTGAAAAAGAAAGATAGGAGTATGCGATTGTGTATCGACTATCGCTAACTTAACAAGGTGACAATCAAAAACAAATATCCATTGCCACAGATTGATGATCTCTTAGATCAGTTGGCTGGAGCAGTGGTATTCTCAAAGATTGACTTGAGGTCTGGGTATCATCAATTAAAGGTAAAGGTAGAGGATGTACTTAAGACGGCTTTTAGAACAAGGTATGGGCACCATAAATTCTTAGTTATGCCATTTGGGCTAACAAATGCACCAATGATATTCATAGACTATATGAATAGAATCTTCAGGTCGACCTAGATATGTTTGTTGTTGTCTTTATTGATGATATTCTAATCTACTCGAAGAGTGAAATAGAGCATGAAGAGCATTTGATATTAGTGCTATAGATTCTAAAAGGGAGACAACTTTATGCCAAGTTGAGTAAATGTGAGTTTTGGCTTAATGAAGTGAAGTTTCTAGGGCATGTTGTTTCTGAGGAAGGTATTGCAGTTGATCCTCACAAGGTTGATGTAGTGTTAAAATGGGAACAATCGATCTTAGTATCAGAAATCAAAAGTTTCTTGGGGTTGGCCGGCTATTATAGGAGGTTTATTGAAGGGTTTTCTCAAATAGCATCGGCGTTGACTAAATTGACTAGGAAAGACAAACTTTTTTTGTGGACCAAAGAGTGTGAAGAGGCTTTTATCACCTTGAGAAAGAAGTTGACGACTGCACCAGTCTTAACTATCCCTGATCCTAAGCAATCATTTGATGTTTATATAGATGCATCGCTTAAAGGTCTTGGATGTGTTCTCAAGCAAGATGGCAAAGTTGTAGCCTATGCATTGAGACAATTAAGGCCTCATGAAATGAACTACCCCACTCACGATCTAAAGCTAGTAGCTGTTGTCTTCGCTCTTAAGATCTGGAGACATTACCTCTATGGTGCACGATTTGAAATGTTTAGCGATCATAAAAGTCTTAAATATTTGGTAGACCAGAAGGAGCTAAATATGAGGCAAAGAAGATGGATGGAATTCTTAAAAGACTATGAGTTTAAACTGAAGTACCATCCGGTGAAGGCCAATGTAGTGGCCGATGCCTTGAGCAGAAAGACCATGCATGTAGCTTGTATGATGATTCATGAATAGAAGTTATTAGAAGATTTCTCTAGTTTTTCACAAAATATCCCAGATTATGCTATGTTCAATTTGAATACTACGGTGCTTACAATCGAATTTTAGGATAAGTTGCGAGCAGCTCAGTTTGAAGATCCATACTTGTTAGAAGTTCGAAAGAACTTAGATGAGAAGATGACTGGCACAGATTTCACTTTTAATGATAATTATAGTCTGCAATGGGAGGGTTTGTGTTCCTGATGTAAAAATGTTGAAGGACACAATTCTTGCTGAAGCTCATAGAAGCAAATTCACCATCCATCCCGAAGCAACCAAGATGTATCAAGACATAAAGCGGTACTGGTGGTGGCATGGTCTGAAGCGTGATGTGACGGAGTATGTGAACAAGTATCTAACTTGTCAGAGGGTGAAAATAGAGCATCAGAGGCCTAGCAGTTTATTGCAGCCATTAAAAATTCCAACCTGGAAGTAGGAAAGTATTTCCATGGACTTTATTATGGGTTTTCCTAGAACACAAGCAGGGTACGATGCAATATGGGTCATTGTTCATAGATTGACGAAGTCAGACCCATTTTCTACCTATCAGAGAAGGTTATACCATGGATAAATTCACGAAACTGTATATCCAAGAGATTGTGCAATTACAAGGAGTGCCTAAGGATATGGTTTCAGATCGTGATCCAAGGTTCACCTTGAACTTTTGGAAGGTGATGAATGATGCTATGGGTACTCAATTGAAGTTCAGTACAGCATATCATCCACAGACCGATGGTCAAACTGAAAGAACGAATCAAACACTTGAAGATATGTTGCGTGCATATGTACTTGAGTGGACAGGCAGTTAGGACAAGCATCTACCATTAGCAGAATTTGCCTACAACAACAGTTATCATTCAAGTATTCATATGGCTCCATATGAGGCGTTGTATGGTAAAAAGTATAGATCTCCACTTTATTGGACCGAGTTGAGTGAAAGAAGCATTATCGATCCAGACATTGTTGACCAAACCACTCAAAAAATTGAGATAATCCGACAAAAATTGTTGACTACTCAGAGTTGGCAGAAGAGCTATGCAGATAGGCGACGAAGACCTTTAACTTTTGAGGCAGGCGACCATGTGTTTTTGAAAGTATCACCAATGACAAGCATTGGGAGGTTAATAAAAGTTAAGAAATTGACTCCTAGATTCATAGGTCCTTTTCAAATCCTACAAAAAACTAGGACTTTGGCCTATCAAATTGCCTTGCCACCTCATTTGTTAGGAGTTCATGATGTATTTCATGTCTCTCAATTAAAGAAATATCAACCTGATCCATCTCATATAATAGAACCTAAAGAGGTTGAGCTAAGGGAGAACATAACCTATCGAGTAGAACCAGAAAGAATTATGGATTAAGGGAGAAGCAATTGAGAAATAAGACCATTCGCCTCGTGAAGGTATTCTGGAAAGGAATGGCCCCTAGTAATGCAATCTGGGAAATTGAGGAGAAGATGAAACATTCCTATCCTCATTTGTTTGAGCAAGGTATGTTTCCTAAGATTATTCAAATTTTGGGGACAAAATTCCTATTAGGAGGGGAGAGTTGTAACATCTCAAAATTTAACGCAAGATTAATTAAGTTAATCAAGGGTAAGTGAGTAATTTTGGAAAAATATTTAGAGATAAATAATTTTAGTAAGGAGATTATTATTGAATTTAATTTAGCATAAATCTAAATTCTAAATTATGATTTTTAAGAAAATAGAAATAGTAATGATAATATTATAAAAAAAAGAAAGAAAGAAGAAGGAAAAAGAACATAAAATAAATTGAAAATTTAAGAGGGGGAAGAGAATTAATTTTTGCTTTGGGTGTTGAGGTGTAAATAATGCAAAAAAAAAAAAGAAAAGAAAAACAGAAAGGAAGAAGAGAGCATTCGGCGTCCCGCGTGCTGTAATGATTATATATATATAATAATAAAAAAAAAGAAGAGAGAGGAAAGAGGAAAATAAAAAAATGTGGGACCCACAGTTTTTTTTTTATAAAACCACCCTCTTTCCTTTGTTTCTTCATTCCTTCCCTGTGCGCGAGCTGAGGTAGAGAGCGAGCGAGAGAGCGAGCGACGCTGCAGCTAGAGGAGTTGATTTAGAAGGTGAAGCTCCATAGTAAGATATTTCAGATGAGATTTTAAGTATTCTATGACTAGGTAAGTGTTCTAAACATTTTTTTCTTAGTCATTTTTCCCATTGAGCTGCAGATTCTGAAATTTTAGAAAACTTAGGGTTTGAAAGAGGAATGAATTTATATTGAATAAATACGATTTTTGAGGTTGTTAGTAGTGTAATAAATATTCTAGAGTATTATTTGTTGATAGAATTAAAATTTGAAGCATTTAAGTTTATCCATAGATCCCTATGGGTAGATTTTTAGTTAAATTTGAAAATATAAATTGATTTATTGATATTTAGATGATTATTTGAGATGAGAAATAAATTATTATGGCTATAGAATAATGATTCTAGGCTTGAAATCAAGTTTGCAATTTTTGGGTATTTTTATGTGCGAATTTTTGAAATAAAAAGAGAAATTTTGATATTAGAAAATTATTTGGATGAAATTATTAGATAGGTTCAAATATATGAAATTAAATTTTAGAATTCAAGAGACTAAGACTAAATTCTTAAAAAAAATATATATATAAAAATAAAATAAATATAAAATAAAATAAAATAAATACTTAGGTATTAGAGTATGAGTGAAAATTGTGTTAATAATATTATTGACACATTCGGATATGATCAATTGTAGATTAATTTCCTTTTGACACCATTCAAGCTTTGGAAAGCTTTGGAAGTGTTATAACTTGAGGGGTAACCTTTAACCTCTCAAAGGTTGAGGTAACCGAGGGAAATCTATTTTATGCATTTGTATGTTACTTAATTAATTATGTTGATGAAATAAAAGAATATATATATATATATGTGTCTAAATTTTGAAATGGTTGTTTGTAATGCATGTGGCTTTGTTGAGATTCTATGACTTGTGACCAAGTTAATTATGACTTGGCGTGAGTAATGAGATTGATGGTTGATGATTATGTGTACACTCTTGGATATAAGTCGTGGATTATGCACAGTGATAAATGGTATGAGCATGTTGAGTTTTACATGATGCTAATGTGGTTTTGTATGATAATTTAAAAAAAATTGATACAAGAGGCATGATTGAAATATGAAGATTCTTGATGTTTGTTGAGCAAGAAAGTTGATGAGCATGTGGGATAATTTTGAATTATATATATGAGTTTTTGAAATGCATTTTCTCATGAGCATGATCATATGGCGAGAGTTCGCCTTAGTGAAGGAGTTAGCGGTTATACAAAATTCATATGGTACTTAGCTATTAACCAATAATCCTAGGGGTTATAGCCGCTACTTACCTTGTAAGGTACTGTAGCATTGTTCTTATTAAGGAACTTGACCCTACTGGCCTACCTAGAGTTTTGGGTAGAGCTAGTTTTGGTTATGACACCCCATAGTGTGTGATTTGGGGGAAACCGTGTTCATAAGTGAGTAAGGTAACCCTGGCCCGATAGCCCCTCATGATATGATTAAGGCCTTGGGTAATCTTACCACATGGACGATCCCTTTCGGTTGTTGGCCCACGAATTTCATGTCAGAGGAAATAAGGGAGGATATAAGGAAAAGATTGATCATGCATATTATTATTATCATGCCATTTGAGTGATTGATGGCTATGTTGAGAATGTGATTATAATTGTGGAAATGAGAATATGTATTAATTTTGTGAATAATGTATATATAGCCATTTGTGCAAAGTTTGTACTTGATTTTATTCTTGAGATTATTCACATGAGTTAGATGTTAATGTAAATAACATGTTATTAATGTGATTGTTTACATAGTCAGTTTGATAAACTTATTAACCACTTGCATTCATGATTAATTACCATGCATTTCTACAACTTAGATGTACCTTGGTTACTGAGTGGTTGTACTCATCCCTCTCTTTAACATATTACAGGAGCTAGCTCATCTGAAAAGAACAGAGGAAAGGAGCGTTAGGCTAAGTGATAATAATCACTTCTGTAGGTCTCTCTCCTTTTATTTGATATGTGTATTTAGTTTAAGATATTGCCATCTAAGATAATATATTCTTGATCCACTTGCATTATGGGTTTTGTGTTGGGAAAAATGTATTTTGGGCCCTGGGAAATGTGGTTTGATACTTGTGCTATAATTATAGGCCAAAATATTTGTGCAAGTAAAAATAGTTATTATCATGCTTTTGCATATGTTTAATTAAATGATATGAGTTCTTAAAATATTTTAAAGACTTTGGATCCCTTTGTATTAAATAGTTTGTGAAAAATACATGTTAAGAATTCATTTAAGTTAATCTCGTAATGGATAATCCATTTGGGTTAGTCCTTGATTAACCATGGTTAGTGTGATGGTTAGTATGATGATTAAGTCCTAATTTAGGATGCCATTTACAAAGTGCGTTTCATTTCTAACAAAGGAGAATTTAAAACTTGGATGGTGGAGGTCAAGGGTTTAAATCTTGTCTTCAGCATATTTTACAATGAATATGTTACATGACGTGTGTTGGCAATGTGGCGTGACGTGGTAGAAGATGTGGTGATGTGGTGTGTAACATGGCATGAGGAGGTGCACACATGTGATAGGGTAAGGTGGAGTGAGGTGTTGATGACGAGGCATGAGGAGGTGCACACGTGGAGGGGTGACATGGCATATGAAGGACTTGCATGCGTGGCAAGGTGGCACGGCATTAGGTGTCATCGACAAGGCATGTAGAGGCACTCATGTGGTGGGATAACATGGCGTAAGGAGGTCCACTTGTGGTAGTTCACCTGGCACGAGATGTTAGGTGACATGGCCTACGGAGGCACACACGTGGCACAAGATGACTTTTTTTTTTTTGCAAAAAAACCTTTGACGGCAATATTTTTCAATACTAAAACTAAACTTTTAGTGGTGAAAAACAATCAACGGTGACAAATGTTGCTAAAAGTGTACTTTTGAGCCAAAAACTATTAATGACGAGTTTTTGCAGTGAAAAATTTGGACTTTGGCTGCAATAAAAGTCCTTTTTTCCCCTTTTGTGTAGTGAATATATATGGTTTCCCTAAATAAATTGATATGTAACATAACATATCCAGTTATATGCATCAAAGTCTATTCAATATGAGTTTTGCGCTTACAACTATCTAGTATACCAACTAAATCATGTTTGGGTGTGTTTTGTTTTGGATGTGGAATGGATGTCTAAAATTTCAATACTTTTTATTGAAATCAAAAGAAAAAAATTCTCCTAAAAATAAAAAAAATATACATGGGACTATCTCACTCTATAGTTGCCAAAGAATAAAATTTGAACCGTAGAAGAGGAAATAATACTGAATGTACAAGACCTTCATTAGAAGAATTATAAAATTAATATATTGTTTCAACATTCTTTTCCAACTAAATTTCAATGTATTTTTTATTCATTTAAAGTGAAAGAATTGACATGTTTAAAAGGAAAAACATAATTATTCCACATCCGCAAATAAATGAGAAAATGATAATTCTTTGATGAAAAAAGTTTGTTTATGTGGATATTACCCCATCCTTCATCACAATGTATCTAGCTCTCCTCAAAAAAATAAAAAAAAAATAGTCTTTAACCCACTATAATATAATTATTTTTTAATAAAAATAAAATATTTTTAATAAGGGTGAAATCATCAATTTATTTTCATCTCCCCTCCCCTTGGTTCTAATCAAGCCAAATAAGAGATCATCAACTCTCTCCCCTCCCCTCCATTTCCCACTTTCGAACCCAACACATCGTAAAATAATTTGTTGAGTTCAATTTATTGTTGTCCTGCAAGAGTATTTCATATGGACATGCCCCGTGTTGCTGACTTGTTTTACTATTTTTCAATTTTCGTTTATGATTTGTTTGACTTATTGGCTAAACTTGTAGGAATATTGTTTTGTTGTTGTTGTTGTTCTATGTTGCTGAACCAATATTTTCCCGTTGGTCTTGCTCCAAATCCTTTTTATTAGAATCAGGAAGATTATCAGAGGGGCATTAATATCTTTTTCATTCTTAAGTATTACTTCTTCAGTTTCAAAATAATATACCAATTAAGAAATGCAATTAACATGTAAAAATATGATATACTTTACCAAATTTAAAATGGGGATTATATCCCATTAATGTGTTGAAATATAATTTTAATGTCTTAAAGGGTAATAGAAATTGCTATATATTTAGGATTAGAGAGAGAAAAAATCGTCTTGGGCTTCTATAATTGTTTTTGCATGACATGCTTCTAAAGCCTAATTCCATTTCCTTTCTAGTTCACTTGCTTTCATTTCATAAAAAACCTGAACAACGTACTCCCTATATATGTATGACAATTTTCTTATTTACAGAGACCAAGAAAATATGAACATCCGAAATGCATTGCCTCATCACCGTGCCATTAATGTGGCATAACTTCCATTTTTGGGGGTCTCAAAAAGAAGTGAACTTGGAGGTAAAAGTGACTATTAACCTAATATTTTATTATAAAAATATTAAAAATAATAGGTCTCACTCCACTAGAAAACAAATGTTATGACACATTAATAGTGGGGTGGCAAGGTGACGTACATTTCAAATGTTTAGAGACACAAATGACCTAATGTCGAGTTTAAAATATCCATAGATGCTAAAAGAAAAGTTCAAGAACATTAATGATGACGCTTAACTCTAAAAACAAAGTCCTGTCACAAGCTTTAAACTGGCTTTAAATGGTGGACAAGGCAAACGAAGAGTGGAACAAATATCATGAAAAAAAGAAAATAAAATCAGCTGGTGTAATGGCCTTCTTGCTTTTTCATGACACTAAAGTTTACGTGAGTTGTGTTTCAAGTATGGCAAATACGAATGGGGCATATATAAATGATTAGTGAAAGAACACTTATTGAATTTCTTACATATGTTACTCACCAAAAATAGGTCTTTCATTACATTGGCAGGATTAGAATCCAAGTCTTAGTGAGGTACGCACATGTAACAAATATTTCGTAGCAAAAAAATAAATCATATGGTAAAATGGGGATAAAGTGTTCTTTTAGAATAATAAATCTTTTAGACTTTTGGCCTTTTAACTTTGTTTAAGTCATCAATTTAATTCTTGAAATTTGTTTCTTATAAAGTTTAAAAGAGAAATAATATTATAAAAATTAATTGTGCATGGTTATGAAATTTTAGGAATTTAATCAATAAAAATTAAATTTCAAAGGCAAATTTGATAATTGAATCAATTTTTGTAACTTAAAAAACATGAGGAATAAAAAATTTCACTATCCATATTTTCTTCTAACAAACGCAATAGAACTTTGAACCCAAAAAAAATAAAAAACTAACCTAATAGAACCAGAGCTAAAGCTAAAGACATGAATGATTGTTGCGTGGAATGGGACAAAACCAACAGTAGTTGTCAATCAAAGCATCAAACCATGCTATAAATATTCTTCATTATCTGGAATGATCCCACGTGTAGAAAGCGGAAAACTGTTTTTGACCTGGAAGTAGAAACCGAAAATTGGATGCATTAAAAAAAAAAAAAATAGATAGGTTAGGCGCGCTACAACAATAGAGAAATTTTTAGATGTGTCATTTATAATTTATTCAATTAAAATATTATAAGTTATTTAAATAAAATTTTACTTTATATTATGTTAATTAATTTTATTTTTATAATAGAATGCATATTTTATTTTTTTAATTAAAAATTTTTTTGATAAAAAAAGAAGTGAGGAATTTAATATAACCAGGGATAAATTAATTAATATAATTTATTAATTTATACTTATTTTATTAATTTTAATATTTTGTAAAATGTTTATGTAAATATAACCATAATATTTTTAAAATAGAAAGGAAGAGAATATATTATATTATGAGGACAAATTAATAATTTTAAATTTTTTGATAAAATTAATTAATATAATAAAATATTTTAGAATCTAAAATGAAATATTCCTATGGTGTTAAAAAATAGATTAAAATGTAGATTTCAAAAATAAGGAGACAATCTCTGTCATTTTAACAAATTTAAAGAGAGAACATTGGATTTTATTCATATATTTTTAGGCTAACATCCAGTCCTAAAGTTTTTTTTAATATTTTTTATTTTACCAAAAGGAGATGCCATTCCACTAATAATAAAGCTGGAGTACAAACGCAGGGTTCCAAAAGTGAAAGCTACAATAAATCAAACAAAGCCAGGGGCTGAAACTAGTAGAAAAGTGAGGCGGGTTTCTCTCCTTTAATTTTTTTTTTCATTATCTCTGCATTATAAATTTAAACCATTCAGATTAAATTTATATTTTTAAAAATTATTAAATTTAAATTTTTAATCCAATTTGATGGTCAAAATTTGTAATGGTTTCTTCTCTGGTCTCCTTTTTAGAGGAGAAAATTGAACTTCTAGGGAAAAACATCAGCCCATTAGAGATGAATGCTTCTTGAAGAAGGAAATTATGATAGGTAAAGTAGAATTCATTCAAAGTTGGTTGATGTTAAATATGTGCCTAATATAAATATTAATTTTAAAAACATAGTTTTAAATATTTATCAAATTATATGACAATAATATTTATTAAACTTAAATACCGCAAGAACCAATAAAATAAATATACAATTATAATGACATAAAAAGTAAAATTATCTTAATATAAGCAACATTTATATTAAAGCAATATATAGCAAGTATTAATTATTAGAATCATACATTACTTTTATGAAATATTAAAATTATAAATTAAAGAATGAATCACTATTGGAACGACAAAGAGTACTTGGATTTAGAGCCCCTAACTACCAATTTAAATTATGAGAGCCCCTATATAGTTGATTTCAAATTGAGTTTATTAGAAAACTTTAATTTTATTTGATTATATTGGGAAGTTGCAATTTAATTTTCTAATCAAAGTAAGAGAAAATTATATCAAGACATTAATGGGATATAATCCTCATCTGCATTTCACCAAATCTTCTCAAGATCTGAACTAGTCTCAAATGATTATTGTAATGTATTAAACATTAAGAATAAATAATGTATTTAAGGAAAAAATGTGATATCATTAGATAGGAAAGGCAGTACAAGTATATGTGTCAGCATATTTTGATTGTGTTTTATAAAATTGGAGTTATAATAAATTGAAGTTTGCAAACTAAAAGTAGGATAAAAGTTAGTGATAGTAACATGATTTATGTTTGAATATGTACTTTTTTCCTAAAAATTAGTTTGACAAACTCAAACTTATATAAATGATATAATTTAAAAGCAAGGTTATATATATAATGATGAAAAAGATATGAATTATATATATATATATATATATATTGTGACTAACTTGTTTCAAATGCATTAGTATTTGAAACAATGCAACAACAGCAAATTAAGGAGAAAATCAATGATAAAAAAGGTGAAAAAATTTAACAATCAATTTTGTTTTTGAGAAAAAAAAATATCTTAAATAAAAGTAAAGAGATTACTGTAATGATCCAAAGATTTAATTCAAATGATTTTATTTTCCTACAAAGATTTTATTTAATTAATTTAGTTTATAGTTCATGAGGAATATTGGCTTAATAAAATTTATACTGATTACTTATATGGAGGTTGAGTTCAAAACCTACTTAGGCCAAAGGGTAGTCTTATTTTCCTTTACATGGAGGAAACTAAATTAAAGTGCCCTTCCTCCTAGTTCCAAAAAAAAAAAATTACAATATTAATAATAAAAATTTGGTTGAGTATTGTTTTGTAATTTTCCCAATAAGCTTTGGTCTTGTTTTGTAATTGTAATGACTCAGAAAAATAAAGTAAATGAATTGGAAAAAAGTTGTAATTAAATAATTTAAGTGTATTTTGATAAATTTTTGGAGCAAATTTAATAAGGTAGATTGTAGCTTAGTGGTAACTATTGTGGCTCTATAGTTAGAGGTCTAGCGATCGAACCTGAGCGTGCCAAGAAGGGAATTTTATTTTGGGACCACAGCCTCTTGAAATAACCATTTTTCCCTCCTGGCTATCAGATTTTTTTTTTCCCCCTCTTCGTCTCATCTCCTTATTTTTCGTCTGTGCACACTAAGAGTGAAAGAGGGAGACACAGTTTTGAGAAGCATCCATCAATTCCTTCATTCTTCCCTCCTGTCATAGGTGTGGTGCTCTGTTCGTCTATTGCTATTGCCCTGAATCTGTTTCTGGTTCGTATGTTTTTCTTCTCCCCGTCTCTAGTTCATGTGTTCTTCTCCCCTGTTTCACGATGCTTTTTGGTCTCTGTTCCGATGGCTGTTGTCGACGTGTGAGGATCTCTTCCTTCCTCTTTCTTGTGTGAGCAGCAGCGTCTCCTTCCAACTTTCATTATTGTTGATCATAGGATGTTTTGAATAAGGGAAGCTCGATTTGTATGAGCAGCAGCATCTCCTTCCAACTTTCATTATTGTTGATCATAGGATGTTTTGAACAAGGGAAGCTCGATTGAAGTCATAATAAATGAGTTTTGAGCTTTAAGGATACTATAAATAAGTGAATAGCATCTCAACTGATTTATCAATTAAACTTTTTTTTTTCAAGATATTTTTTGTTACATAGATCATTCAATAACAATTATATTACATATTTAATACTTTGTTAATTAAATTATTTTTACCTTGTGAAATTATAAAAAGATGTTGAAGGTTATTTGAATTATGGCATGTGTATGTGTTTTTCTTTATGAAAAATACTTTCAAGATTGATGAAATTATTTTTATTAACTCTAGTTATTTCTGGATTATTAAATAAATGCCAAACATGGACATTAATCATGAAATTTTATTTTGGCAAGTTTTTAATGCTCAAACATATTCATGCAAGTTTGAATTTGAAATGGGAACTGTATCTTTATAGTGGTGATTTTCTTGAATGTTTGAAAATGGATTTGAAGGGAAATTTATACAAGACACTAGTTGCTAGTGATAGCCCCATTAGCCCTTGGCGCACCATGTTAATGACTAGCTAGTGTGATTTTCATGAGCTCTGTTCTCATATCTGTTATTCATGGGTTTTGTACTCACGTTTGTTTTCATGGCTTCAAGTTGAGTTTGTAGTATTGCTCTTGTAGACTGTGTATCCACATTCGTTTCGTAGCTCAAACTGCATTTGGTTACTTATCATTGTGGATTGTGTATCCATGTTTGTTTTCGTGGTATAGGCTATGTTTGGTTATTTATCCTTATGAACTGTGTGTCTATCTTTGTGAATTATCTTGATAAATCCCCAAAAACATGAATTTTTAATTATGTGGTGATAATTTCATATTTAATGGTTTTCAATTAGTAAATATTGTTATTCTTATTTATTATTTAATCATTTTTGATTTGTCAATATTAAATGTCAAAGCTATTCTGTTAGTATAGATTTAAATGTTATTGTTATTGAAGTTATGTAAAAATTTTATTTCAAGTTTGCAAATTTGTTTACACTGAATTGCTTTCTCATTTAATTTATATATAACTATTATGTTTTATTCATTTTGATTCTACAAAATATTATGGTTGGGACATTATTCATTGGAAAGTTATTTTGGTTTTAGATAACATAGCTGATGCTGTACATCCTGTTTATCAATGATGGATTTATGCTAAGCTATGTGAAGATTTGTTTTGCAAATATTTCTTATTGATGCAAATATGAAATACATGTATTATGTCAAAAAATATATATATGACTAGGTTCTCCACATATGCTATAGTTAGAATCTTTAATTTGGTTATATACTTTGTATGTTGGCTGGAAGGAGTTGAGCCTTGATTGTTATCTTATTTTGTTTAAATATTATGTTGTAGAGTTTTTGGGAGGCTCTACTTATAAAGGAGACTCTACCAAAATTTTTATAAAAATAGTGAAGCCTGTGTTAATATAAAAACTATTAAGGATGTTATAATTTTAGTATAAATATAATTACATTTTTGAAAATAGAAAATTTCTTAATTTAAGGCTTAAGAGATATGTGATATGATCACCCTCTATTGTCAAGGCGTGATAAAATTTGTATTAGAGCTTTGGTTTCCTATGGCTTTGTGGAGTAAGGATTTTTTAATAGGGTCTCAATTATCATTATGAATCCAAGCATAATTATAATTGATGTATCATTGAAGTCTTTATAGAGGGTCCTTGAATGTCATTCCTTTCCTTATTGTTGACTCCCCTTAATATATAGTTTTGTATCTTGAGCTACACAGTGAGAAATGCCTTCTAGATGCTAAGTATAAAGTAGAATGATTTGCAGCAAAAGAGTTTCTCATAGAGCCTATATGTCTTTATTTTTAAAACTCGTGCCCTTCTTATATTATAAATTTTTGTGTGTCTAATGATCTTTGTGTTTTCATTTTAGAGATCAAGATATATTCAAGATCACAAGTGCCATGAGGGTATGACTGAAGTGGTAAGAAACTCTAAGACTCTTAATAGAGGCTTATTCTTAAAATGTAGAAGGATCTCTCCTCAACTTCAAAATAGAAATGCATTTGTGCAAGAAATAAAAAGGCAAAAGGTTTGTGTAGGAATTATTATAATTTATAATTGTAAGAATATCTTTACAAATCAATTAATTTTCTTCTTATTCTATAATAGTTGGTACATTAAACCTCATACTAGTCATATCCTTAATACTGGGGTGTGACAACTTTCAAGATTGATAAGATTATTTTTATCAACTCTGTTTATTTTTGAATTATTAAATAAATGCCAACCATCAACATTAGTCATGAAATTTTATTTTGGCAAGTTTTCAATGCTCAAAGATATTCATGTGAGTTTGACTTTGCGATGAAAACTATATTTTTATAGTGGTGATTTTCTCGCATAATTGAAAATAGATCTGAAGGGAAATTTATAAAGGACATTGGTTGCTAGCGGTATCCCCATTAACCCTCACCAGTTAATGACTAGCTCGTGTGATTTTCATTAGCTCTGTTCTCACATTTGTTATTCGTGAGTTTTGCACTTGCATTTGTTTTCGTGGCTTGAAACTGCATTTTCTTAGTATTACACTCATGGACTATGTGTTCATGTTTATTTTGTAAATCAGGCTGCATTTAGTTAGTTATTCTCGTGAACTATGTGTTCACGTTTGTCTTTGTGGCATAAGCTGTGTTTGGTTATTTACCCTCATGGACTGCTTGTCCATGTTTTTAAAATGTCACTAGTACAAAATATGAAATTTATGGGGTACTTTTTACATCGGTTAGAAGGCAAACGATGTGAAAAATAAAGGTGGTGACATTTTTGTAATTATGTTAAAGTATTTGACACTTTTTACACCGGGTGGAAAAAGTTAGTTTTTTTACACCGGGTGGAGGTCCACCCGGTGTAAAATCTACCCAGTGTAAAAACTTTAAACTTTTTACACTGGGTAGAGGTCCACCCAATGTAAAAACTAGACTTTTTACTTTTTACACCAGGTGGACTCACTCGGTGTAGAAAATTTTTTAAATTCCCCTCTATTCTTTTGCATAGTCTCCTTCCTCCTTCCTGCTCTTCATTTGCTCTACTTTAATATCTCTCATTTCCTTCCCCCTCTTCCCTCTCGCCGCTCGCAAACCTCCCCCTCTTCCCTCTCGCTGCTCGCTGCCCCCTTCCCCCTCCTCCCTCTCCCCGTCACCATCTCCCTTCCCCTCCCTCACCTACTCGTCGTCCCCCTCCCCCTTCCCTCTCCCTTGCCCGCCCCCCTCCCCTCCCCCTCCTATTCACCGTCCCCCTTCCCCTTCCCACCGGCCTAATCATCCCCTCCCCTTTCCCTCTACCTCACCTGCCCCCTTCCCTCTCCCCCTCCCTCTCCCTCTTGTATGCCCCCTCCCTCCTCAATGCCTCTGCCCTACCACTACTCCTTCTCCCCTCCTCACTCTCTTAGTGTTGAGCCGTTGCTACAGCTGCCACCATCCAAATATGTCGTGAATATGAATTTTTAGATTTTATAATGCTTAAATTTAGTTTTTAATGATATTAATTGTTGCTAGGAGTGCTGTTAATGGCTTTATAAGATCTCAGGTTATTGCATGTGATCATTTATTTGATTTAAAATTGTTAATTTTCTCATGTAAAATTTTCTAAAACTTTTGGAAAGTCCAATTTTTAGGGGAGACTCTGTCAAAATTTTTTTTTTAATTCATTCTTTACTTTAAATTGCTTAAATTTAGTTTTTAATGATATTGATTATTGCTGGGAGTGCTATTAGTGGCTTCATAAGGCCTCATGTTGTTGCATGTGATCATTTATTTGGTTTAAAATTATCAATTTTCTTTTGTAATTTTTTTTAAAAGTCTTGGGAGATCCAATTTTTAGAGGAAACTCTGCTAAAATTTTTTCAAATCTTAAGTTAATTAAGAATTTAGTTTCTTGAAATAGCTTGAAGGCAATAACATTAGTTATATTCTTTAGGAGGTGACATATGAATCGTAGTTAGATGAATGCTGGATGAACGACTGACGAGTATGATAATAGGGTGAAAGAATTTTTGGAATTTACTAAGAAAAATGCTGTTGACAATAGTAAAAAGTTCTATTGTCCTTGTGTTAATTGTTTCAATGAGAGGAGACTAGGTGTTGTCGAAATAAGAGAGCACTTTGTTTGTGATGGGATTTGCAAAAATTATACGATATGGACCTGGCATGGTAAACGATTGGAAAATTATAGTAACATATCTCAATATGTGGAAGTTGATAATCTTGATGATGAAGTAGAAATGAATGAAGATCGATTAAAGGAAATGCTCCGTGATGTTGGAGAAGAGGCTTTTGAACGAGCACATGTGTATGATAACTTATGCACTAACGCAAAGAAGCCTTTATACCTAGGGTGCACTGATTTTAGTTTGTTATCTAGGGTGTTAAAACTGGTTACCTTAAAGGCAAGAGCTAGGTGGAGTGACCAAAGTTTCACATGGTTGCCAGAGTTACTTCAAATAATGTTTCCGAAAGGTAATGCACTACCAAATCGTTATTATGATGCCAAGAAGATCTTGTGTCCAATGGGTATGAAATATAAAAAAAACACGCATGTCCTAATAATTGTTTGTTGTACAGAAAAGAACTTGAAGGGGACGAGAAGTGTCTGAAATGTAAGGCACCACAGTATAAAGAGAAGGGAGCTCCTACAAAGGTCTTATAGTATCTTCCAATTATACCAAGGTTTAAGCGTTTGTTTACAAATACTAATGATGTAAAGAACTTGATATGGCATGAAAATGAGAGCATGAAAAGTCATAAAACTTGTCCAATTTGTGAAGAAAGCTATTACACCCTAGTATTTAAGGTGTGACCGGCACGGAATATGAGATAAACTCACATTCCATAAACCTTACATAACTAAGAAATTAATTCAAAATAATAATATAATTTACATCTACATTTTAAAATTTATAAAATTTTAACTATTTTGTAAAAATTTCGACAAAACTTTCTCCATAATTAGAACCTTCCTAAATTTCTACAATAACAAAAACCTATCAACCAAACTAGAAAGGGAATTTAACTCCATACCAGCAAATTTCACAATAATAAAATAAAACTAGGACTTAACCACGGTATGCGTGGAGTATTAAACTATAATTGTATAATATAATGCATATTTACATCAAACTAAATATCAATACATGCTTCCAATAACCAAAAGTAATAGTATCCCTCAATGATTAGCAGGTGGTGTAGGGTCAACTACATCTGAGACTAAAGAAATTTCTAGTGAGTAGCGTTCCAATAAAAATTATAATTAAAAAAATTATGAAGATAGTAACTAATAAATTTAATTCAAAACAACTTTATGAAGCTAGCAATAGATAACGAGTTTTCTCAATAATATAACCGTGAAATTAAATAATGCTATTGGATAACATAAATGCTTAAAAATCTGTACAGCTCATAAAATATATATATATATATATATAATTCTAATAGTAGTGCAATTCGATAAAATACTTTTAGAGAATTAATGGAGTAATGAAAATTTTAATTTAAATTTAGGAGGGCTTTATCAAAAAGAATAACAAGCATGGACACACAGTCCACGAGGGCAAATAACCAATCAAGCATGGATACACAGTCCACGAGGGTAAGTAACTAGTCAAGCGTAGCTAAAAGCCACGAAACAAGTTCGACAAGAGCCACGAATCAAGCGCAGGCATGAAGCCCATGAAAAACAAGCGTGAGTGTGATGCTCACAAATAACCGTCCCTTCGTTCCACGTGCGTTGGCCATCGCATGGGACTAGCACCTCCTATAAGCACCCTGCTAGCTAGGTGTACTATGGTGTGCCAAGGGCTAACGAAACTGTCGTTAGCATCCAGTGTTCTAAACTCAGTCCTCCTCATAAAAATCAAGTCTATGGAGAAAGAAAAATATTTTCAAAATTCTTACTTTCAAATATTATTCCCCTATCATTTTTCATTGCCCAAAATTATCATCATTTCCTGCAAATTATTGTAATAAAAATGTTTATATCAATATAGAATTAAACAATTAAATTGTTTATGAGAAACAATACCATTAAAATGGAAATAGGATTAACAAGAATATGTAAACAATTTATAAAGCAATAATAATAATATTTAAATAAAGAATTTTTATAAACACTTTACTGAATATATATTCAGAACGCCGCCCACTCACCTGATAGTTTTCCAAAATTCTAAAACGTGCTTCTCTTAATCTTTCACTTTAATTCTAACAATGTTCTTGATTTCCTGACAAATAGATTGTAATTCTAAAATCATTTATCAAGAAATTTTTCAATCACTTACTGGACATTGGAATTCAATCCAAACAATATCAAAGATAATACTCTAATATTTCATGTTTCAAATACACTTGAGTTAGTTAAATCATTTGACAACTTTTAATTTATTCTCATACTTCTTTATGACCTATACTCATTCATAAATAATAATAAATAATATCGATCATTCTTAAGCTTCCTCTAGATTAAAAAAATGTAAAACAAGCATCTTATGTAATCCTTTCTCCTACTTTGGTATTTTAAAATTTTCAATTAATAACTTGATTAAAAATTATAGAGACTTCTCCAAGCTATAACATGAAAGCTTTAATAACCCATAATTTACCAAATTTTTCTTTCACACATTTTTACAAATACCTTGAGAGCATGCATTTATCATTGGAAAATTTATGGGATAAGTACCCATACAGTTCAACAGCTTTCAAATTGTTAATTCCATCCTAAAATTCGATTTATCATCACTGCATGATAATATTCAGCACTAACTAAGACGTACAACTCAACTCTTACTAGAAGTGCATAACAGTAGCAACATGGAATAGGAACATCACCCATCAGCAAAGGAGGGAAAAGAAAAATACCGTGCTACTATAGAAATTGAAAAGGAAGAAGAAAAACAGCAACTTTCATCAACAAAACACAGTGACAGCAACTTAAATCAAACGTGCTTAACACTGAAGAAGGAACAAAGGAAAGTTTCAAGTTTTCATACGCACGAGAAGGAAGAAGACCAATATTCAACCAGCAAAAAAAAAGTCGAGCTAGCATCCACACACAAGAAACTTTCAGTAACTGAGGAGGAAGAAAAAGAAGGATCGAATATGTGTGCATACACTATCTTTGTAAGCCATAAAACAGAGGAGAATCGACAAAGGAAGAAGACAGAAAATTTTAGCTAACAAGCACACAAATCAGATTACTATACATATATAGACCTCTAACTATTGAGGGAAAAGAAAATAAAAACTGAATATGCACACATGAGCGTACCTTCTTCCACCCCAGAACAGCAATGGAAAGAGCAAAGATGCAGCTCAGCACAAGAGAAAAAATATACGAATACTAGAGATGATCTAGTAAAGCAAGAGGCATGCTGATAGTGAGGAGAAGAACAAGACAGCGTTAAGGAGGAAGGGCTCGACAGTGACGAGAAAGGAAGTCTAAGGTCGGTGAAGAGAAGAGATAAGAATGCTTTATTTTTCGATCACGAAAAATATAAAAATATGATCAAAGAAGTACTCGAGAAAATTACCAGAAAGAGCACAGAAAAAATCATAAGGAAAGGCACAATAAAATCACGAGGAAGGACACTACATTTTCCTATAATTTTTAAAACTAAACTTTTGCTCAAAAAATTTTAGACCCTGGATCCTTGAGAAAATTTCTAGAATAAATTCTTATAAACTATCCCTTTCTACTTGCCATAAAAATTATTTAAATAAAATATCTATTGGAAGAAAATTTTGTTCAATTTAAAATTTAGGGTCATTACAAAAGCACAAACTACCATCAACTTCAACATGGAAGGAAGATAGTCTACTTTAGCCATTAAAGGTTTCTTAAACGAGATCACCCATATCATAGATTGAAGAAAGCTTTTCATGGTCACCAAGAACACAATAATGCTCCGGATGCTTTGACTGGGGATCAAGTGTATGAACGTGTGAAAAACATTAATATTGTATTTGGTGAAAAGAATACTGGTGTAGAAAGCATATGGAAAAAAAGGTCTATCTTTTTTTACCTCCCATATTGGCGCAATCTTGAAGTAAGACATTGTATTGATGTTATACACGTAGAGAATAACATGTGTGATAGTATTATTAGAATGCTTCTGAACATACCAGGTAAGACTAAAGATGGTGTGAATGCAAGATTGGATTTGAAAGAAATAGGAATACGGGAAGACTTACACCCAAGACCAAAAGGTAAATGAACTTATTATCCCCTAACCTCTCATACATTATGCAAATATGAGAAAACAAGTTTTTGTGAGTGTTTACATGGAATCAAAGTTCCTTTAGGATATTCTTCAATATTATGAAGCTTGTATCTGTGAAAGAGTTAAAATTGATGGGCTTAAAATCTTATGATTGCCATGTCTTGATGTAATAGCTATTACCTTTGGCTATTCGAGGCATATTGAAAGAAGATTTAAGACTTACAATAACTGGACTTTGTTTCTTTTTCAATGCTATATGCAGTAAATTTATTGATTCCCATAAATTGGAAGAGTTAGAATAAGAAGCTTGTATTAACTTGTGCCAACTTGAGATGCACTTTCTTCCTACATTTTTTGACATTATGGTTCACTTAATAGTGCATCTAGTAAGGGAGGTAAAACTGTGTGGTTCTATTTATTTGTGATGAATGTACCCAGTTGAGAGATACATGAAAATATTGAAAGGATATGTCAGGAATCCATATTGACTCAAAGCATCGATAGTTGAGAAATATGTTACTGAAGAAGCTATGGAGTTTTGTTCTTATTACTTGTCAAGTACATAATCAATTGGACTTCCTAAACCTCATCATGAGAAAAGGCAATATGGTTAAGGCACACGTGGAGTATCAGTGAAGAGCATAAATCATGATGAATTACAAGAAGTACATTTATGTATCTTGAAAAATATTGATGAAGTTAAAGATTACATATCTTCTCATAAAGAACTTCTAAAGGCAAAAAATTATCGAATGAGAATGACAGAACAAAAGTTGTTGAAAGAGCACAATAGGACTTTTGTAGATTAGTTCAAGCAGAAAATTTTGAATGAAAATGGTATTTTTGATACAGTTAAATGATTGGTTGGAAGTTCTAAGTTTGATGTTATATGTTGGAGTGCCTATGATATTAATAGGTATTCTTTTTATACAAAGTCCTTGGATGAAAAGAGTACGGTGTAAAATAGTGGAGTTATGATAATGGCTGAAGCCGTACACTTCTCTAATTCAAAAGATAAGAAACCTAAATTAGCATTTAGGACTTACTTTGGGGTTATTGAAGAGATTCGAGAGGTTGATTATACAAAATTTAGAGTTCTTGTTTTCAAAGGCAAGTGGGTTGACATCAATAGTATTCGTGATGATAAGTTTGGATTTATAATGGTTGATCTTAAAAAACTAACTTTTAGAGATGAGCCATTTATTGTGGCAGACTAAGCTAAACAAGTTTTCTATGTCATGGATTCAACAAATAAAAATTGGTCAATAGCACTTAAAGGAAAAAGAGTTATTGATAATGATGATGAACATGAATCAAATTTTGATATTTCTAAAACTCCTAACTTCTGAAGTGGGCTACTAATTTTGGATGTAGTAGATGAAGTAGATGATGAACATGTTATAAGAAGTGATCACCATGAAGGGATGTGGGAGAATATCCCTATATGAGTTTAGTTTTGAAATTAAAATATGTTAATTTAGTTTAATTAAATTTATGTTGTGGAATTATTTTTCTTAATTATCTTATCTTTGATTATTTTTTTAATTAATTTCATTTATTTAAATTAATAGGAATATGGAAAATTAAGGTGATGATACTCAGAGCCAGCCCACTACAAGCCAATCATTTGGTGATATTACTCCTAGTGAAGAGCTAAGTCAGAGTCAGTCTGTGAGAGATCTAACTTTAAGTAGGAGTGTTGGGCGTAGGTTACTAATTCAATTTGACCGGAGATAGAATCTGATAGGGCCATATAAAGTCAAGTTTGTTAGCTTTCTTAGCCTCCTATCGTGTACCAAGCCTCCTATTGTGTTTGAGGACTGGTCTGATATGCCAGAACGTGTGAAGGAATAGATTTGGAAAAGTATTTAGGTAAATAATTAAAAATTAAAATTTTTTTATGGTTATATATTATTGGGCAATTACTAATTATTATCTTATGTTTTTATTGTAGCTCACATACGATGTTCCATCTAATCAAGATTGTCGACACAAGTTGATTTCTTACTGTGGAACACGTTGGAGAAATTTTAAGACTGATCTTGCTAGAAGATATATCTTTGTCGAGGTGCCAGAAGGTTAGGCTCGTCCCAATCCTCTTGATACATACCAGTTCCTTGATGAAGATACTTGGGAAGAATTTATCAAGATTTGGACTTTTGAAAAAGCTTTGATCTGTTGATTTTTAGTTGATTTAAGTTTTATTTAGATTTACTTTAATTATAAAATCTAAAATTCAATTTATTAATAGGAAAAACGAGCTAAAGGGCGAGAAATTGTTCGACAGAATCAATACCCCCACACCCTGTCTCGTGGAGGTTATATTAAAGCTGATGATATATTGATGGTAGAGAAACAGAAGAAGAAAGAAGAAGAAGCTAACTCTAATCCTTTCATACTCCTTTCTCCACCATCACCTGTCTCTCGAGAGGAGAAATGGAGATACGGACATCAATATAAGAAAGGAGGCTATACAAGTGAGACAGCACGGGAGATTGCTGAGAGGATTGTAAGTAAAATTATTATTCCTTGTCCCTTTAAATTTCTATACAATTGTATATATTATTAATCAATATTGTTATTTTTATATTACAGGATGCTCTTAAGGGCAATAAGCCCAAGGAAGCTTCATTCCAGAGAGCAGAAATGATATCTTAATAGTTGCTACAGGCAAGCCAAAGCATCCAGGTTGTGTGAGGGGCATTGGATATGGTGTGGGCATTAAGGACTACTTTGGAGCACTTGCACGTCCCGATTTAGGAGGTGTAGTGACTAGAGAAGAGCTTGATACATTGATATCCACTGTGAGGCAGCAGACTAAGGATGAGTTTGAAGCTTCATTTGCAGCTCGGCTTCTACAAATGAAGGAGCAAATAAAGGAAGAGATGATGAACCTGATGAGCTTACAACAGGAGATAACTGCTAAACCAGTTCATACATCTCCTACATTTCATATTACAAAAGGGAGTAATGTTCTTGAGTGTGTGTCAGAGGGTCTTTCTAGTGATAACATTGGTGAACTGTGTGAGATATTTCTAGAAGATCCTGATAAATGCTTGGTTGCTCTTGGTAGCATCTACAGCTTTGGGTCAACCATCCACCACAAGCAAATTCAAGATGATCAAGTGAGAGTGGTGGTTGTAGATCTAAAAGTGTTAGATGCTTTAGTTCCATTTCCTATTAATGAGGTGAAGATTGTGGTTGAAGTTGTTGGCAATTTTATCCTATGGCCCAAGAGACTTGTGAATCTGGTTCAAGCTGTGGTACAAAATTTCATGAATTTTTATTATGTAGCAACTTCCTAATATATATTTTTTGTTAACTATTTCTTGCCTTTTTATTATGTAGAAGCTTTCCTCGCCAAATCTCTCGAAACTTCCACAACCCTCGTTGAGTCCGCATCAGCGAATGATCTTAAAAGCATATGCATTCGAATTCAAGAGTTTAGAAATGGATCCGGAGGTTGTGGGTAAGAAAGACATAATAGTGACAATTGAATGGGAAGATTTGGTTCGACTTCTGTCAAATAATCAGCTTACCACACCACACATTGAACTATTTATGATGTAAGTATGTTTTTCTTTAATATAATTGCATTATTGTAAGTAAACTTAATCATCAAGTTCAGTAAACTAATATAATTATATTGTTATAGGTACCTTCATCATTTGTGCATTATATTGGGTAAAAGTGATAAGTTTGGATTCCTTTACCCTCATCACATGACAGAGAAAGGTAATACTCCAGAGTTAAGGGCTGTGTACCTCCAACAGAGAATATGTGAAGTCCAAAAGGACATTTTTATGGCTCCATATGTGTACTCGTAAGGATTAATTTATAATTAATAGTTTTTTTCAATATGGATTTATTTTAACTTGTATCATATTAAGCAGGGAACATTGGCAGTTATTTATTCTTTCAATAAAGAGTAATACTGTCATCTTTTTATGCTCCCTCCATTACAAACTTGGGAAAGAAATGAAGAAGACAATAGACTTGTAAGAATACTTTTATTAAACTATTTAATTTAATTTTTTTTGAATATATTTACTAACTTGGTGATTTTGATCATAGGGTAATGAGAACATATCAAAATGTAGTCTTACAAAAGCATGGACATGAGCTCAAGGATCCCACATGGATTGAGCCAAAGGTGATGCTATACTTTATTAATATGTTCAATTATTAAGATTTCTTACTAATTTTTTATGATTTGTTCTTATACAAAGTCATAGACAACCGGTGAGGATGAACTTATGCAGTCTATATGTCATGAGACACATGCTCAATATCATCACATTAGGTATGACCGAATTTACAAAAGAGGTAAATATATTTTTAAAAGTTTTATTTTATTATGTTATTTGAGATTGATTAATACGCCTATCTTATGAATCAAATTTTAGATGTTTGACAATTCGGATGCATTTCCTGAAGCTAAAATTTAAGACATCTACATACATTAGGTAACCTATTTTGTGGAGAACTTGTGAGGTTTTTTGTTACTTTTAGACATATTTTAATTTTGATAATTGACATAATTTAGACAATTGTTAGTTTTTTTAATAGTTAAATAGTTTTGTATAGTTGGTAAATACTTGACAAACAATTGCAAATGAATTGAGTTGTCTGATTTGGCAATTTTTATGCACAAAAATAGTAATTTTGACAATTTAGACAATTGTTAGTTTTTTTTAATAGTTAAATAGTTTTGTATAGTTGATAAATACTTGATAAATAATTGTAAATGAATTGAGTTGTCTGATTTAGCAATTTTTATGCATAGGAATGGGTACAATTGATAAAATAAATATAGTATAAAAAATTAAATACTTTTTACACCGGTTATTACCATAACCGCTATAGAATATATTATTTTTTATATCGGTTATGGTAATAACCGGTGTTAAAAGTGGACTTTTAACATCAGTTGGACTATCAACTGGTATTAAAAGTTCACTATTAATATCAGTTGGAAGTCCAGTATTAACATCAATTGGAAGTCCAACCGGTGTTAAAAGTTAAAGTAATTTTTTTTGTATATAATTTTTAATATCGGCTTTATAACCGATGTAAAAATTTTTGTTTTTACATTGAGTTTATAACTGATGTAGAAAGATGGACTTTCTACACCCCTTGAAACAACATTGCCTCTTTAACTACTATAAAAAGTCATTTTTAACCGCTGTAAAAAATCATTTTTGTACTAGTGTGTCCTGATAAATCCTTTGAAATATGAGTTTTTAATTATTTAGTGATAATTTCATATTTAATGGTTTCCAATTAGTAAATATTGTTATTTTTATTTATTATTTAATCATTTTAATTTGTCAATATCAAATGTTAAAGCTATTCTATTATTATATATTTAAATGTCATTGTTGTTGAAGTTATGTAAATTTTTTATTCCAAATTTGCAAATTTGTTTACATTGAATTGCTTTTTCATTTAATTTATATACAACTATTATGTTTTATTCATTTTGATTCTACAAAATATTATGGTTGGGATGTTATTCACTGAAAAATTATTTTGGTTTCAGATAACATAGCTAATGTTGTACATCCTATTTACCAATGATGGATTTTTGCTAAGCTGTGTGAAGATTTGTTTTGTAAATATTTCTTATTGATGTAAATATGAAATATATGTAGTATGTCAAAAAATATATATGATTAGGTTCTCCACATATGCTATAATTAGAATCTTTAATTTGGTTATATACTTTATCTGTTGGCTGGAAGAAGCTGAGCTCCTAATTGTTATCTTATTTTGTTTAAATATTATGTTGTAAAGTTTTTGAGAGGCTCTACTTATAGAGGAGACTTTGCCGAAATTTTTATAAGAAAATAGTGAAGCTTGTGTTAATATAAAAACTATTAAGGATGTTATAATTCTAGTATAAACATAATTGCATTTTGGAAATAGAAGATTTTTTAATTTAAGGCTTGAGGGATATGTGATATGGTTCACACCCATGCTGTTCACCCTTTATTCTTGGGGCATGACAAAAATTTGGTGAGGTTGTATAATTAAAATTTCATAATGCAAAGGGAAATGATAAGTCATATAGGAAAAGGGAACATTTAACTTGTCATCACTATTCTGGTAATTTGCTGCTCTTATTTCTTGATTTACAATTTATTCACAAATACTTGCATATTAGATTTCTGTTTTTAGTTGTTTTCGTGACAAAAATGGTGTTATGTTTGATAAGTTTTCCTTTTACTAATTAATGAAATCTCACATGCAAATTCTTGTTTTGATAATTGCAAACAATGGAATGAAGATAGCAAATCATGCCAATTCACTTTTTGTTCCAAATGAATTTTTGGTTAATTTTAACATCTTTAGTTATAATATCTTTGATCTTCATTTCTGATTTTCAAATCTTGGATACGTGTTAATTATTAATTAAATCTTTTGACGCTTAATGTCATTTCCCCGGAAGATATTATATTCTCTTTTAATTAACTTGCAATAGAACCAGCACGGAAGACGTGAAGATGAAGGGTTATTTAGGATGCGGAATTGAACAAAATGAGAATTATAATTATTGATTAAACATCAATTCATGCTTTAAATATTCTTCATAACTTCCACAATATGTATATGTATATATATTCTTCATAATCTTTGAGATAGAGAAAGCTTCCATGGCCATTGGATTTGAATCTTACTTTTATGTTGAGTTTGAAATTACTTTTATATTCTTCTTGTTTCAGAGGAAAGATTATGTTTTTGTTTTTTTGCGCTTTCTTTCTGGAATCAATTTTCATATATTGTATCCATTCATCCCTTCGTTAACTAAATCATTCTTAACAGATCTTTTATTAATTAGATTTTGTTCACGTATCTACAAAGACCGTGCGTACCATCTTTTTGTTTCACATCTTTTTGAGCTGGAGGTATGCCTTGCTCTTGGTATGCTCTCCAAATCCGTCTAATTTTTTTGTAATGAAAAATTAAAAAAAGAAATGGAGACTAACTTCCTTGAGAATAAGGAAGGAATGCACCAATATCTGATGACGCGACGACAATAATCGAGAACTCAGTTACAGCACACCTTGGTAGACTAAAAACACACCTTCATTAAATGAGGTAGGAAAGCCCCAATTTTTGAGTGTTCTTAAAATGCTCATTTCATGCCTTCATTTGGTATTAAAACAGCTGCATTTGATTTTAGACGCTTTAAAGACAACTTTTCTAAAGCTCAACCTCATATAAAGCGCTTTACAAATAAGAAACGCTCAGAGGTGCAGTTCGAGGTTGGTGATTTAGTTAAGCTCCAATCTTACCAACAAGATTAAGTTGCATGATGAAGGCATCAGAAACTTGCTCTAAAGTATTTTAGACCCGGTTTCTGGTGTGTTTTATGCAGGCGTGCTAGAGGAGTATGTACTCAAAAGGTACGATATTTTTTACTTCTAAAATCAAATGGTGAGTTCCTAGGATGCTTTACCACAAATTTTGCCAATATAAGTGCTTAAAAATAAAAGGAATGAAGAAATAAAGATAGAGAAACATGCAAGACTTGCATGGTAAGAACATACATGATATTGATAATAATAAAAGAGAAATTATAGAAAATATAAGATGGAAAACTAAAAGAAAAAGGCAGTAGCGCATTGTTACTGCTATTTTGTTAAGAACTAGTGCTCTACTGATTGTTGGAGAACTCACTGTTCTTTGCTAAATACATGATATGCTAAGAACACTGTTGAATTTGCTAAAAGAAAATGTATTTGGTTTGGTTAGACCAAGTATTAAAGCAATTGGAATATTGCTTTTGGGTTGATAGAAATTGGTATTGTTGAAAAAGTTGTCAGAGTGATTGTGTATAGATGTGTTTGTAGAGTTGAAGAGTTGAAGAGAGGTCCTTCTATGCATGTGGTGGCTTCCCTTTTATAGGCACAAAGTGGCATTTTTTACCTTGCTTCATGCTCTTATTGCTTGACCAAGTCTATCCCTCGACCTCCTATTTTTTAGAAGCTTTAGGTGGGCTTTGGACTAAAATGATTTTAGCCCAAATAGTGGGGTTTGAGGCCGAATGTTAGCCCAAATAGATTTTATTTACTACTACACAAAAAATTGGTTAAATAGCTTATCATCTGCACCTTCCTCCTACTGCCCACATTCCCACATTCCCCCAGTTTTTCAGTTTGTTTCATTACTTAAGGAGTGAGGGCTCTAAATTAAAACTATTCCTCATATCCCATTACCATTATTGACAGATGTGTACAGTCCTTTCCTTTGACCCCTTGTTGTTAATATGTTCTACAATACTGTGGTTGAAAATACCTTTTGACCTGATATCAATAATATAAATCCAAAGCTTCATCCATATTTGCCTTTACTGTTATTTTGAAAATTAAGTTCATTGTAGTACTTTTGTACTCATTTTGTTGAACTTGAAAGTATATTTTGGTCTTAGTAAGTCTCGGGGACCCAACTTTCCTAAATTTCTATTTCAAAAATTTTTATTTATAAAAAAAATAACACACTATTTTTATTTTTAAAAATTGATCGTTTTAGTTCGGTTCTAATTACAATTGATTTACCTGGAAAGCCTACTTTTTTATTTCTAACCACAATTGATTTAGGAAATTTTCTTTTTTATCTGTCACTATGATCTCATTATGTTATTCATTCTTCTGCCTCAAGTTTCATATATCCCATATTGTTTAATATTCTTTAATTTCTGGTCATATTAACTTTTTATAAATTAATTTATTCATAGCATTCAATTTATATTTTTTTAACTTTGATTTCTTGATTCTATATATATAAGTGGTGTTTCGGCTGTTTGTGCGTGGAGCTATCACGGTAAAATTCGTATACCTTGCCTTTATTTATTTTGTTTGCTTTCTTGTTTTTGGCCACTTGCTTGTTTGTTTCTTATTAAAAGTAGACTTCCTTTTTGTGTATGGTGAAACTTGAAAAGAAATTTTTTTGAAGATAAGAACGTTGAAAACAATTCAGCGTCGGCTTCATTCTGTTCTACATGCCTTTTTCAAAAAAGGAATAAGAGGCTTTATAGAAGCTTCATTCTCAGTCAATTTAGCCAACAATTTGTATTCAACATTCCCAGATTTTGGGCATTCCGTAATATTTAATTAAATCATTTTAATTAATTTCACTGTAGCAATATGATTATTAATGTCACGTTCCACATTAATTTCATTATCTAGTTTCAAAAGATTCGTTCATTAAATAAAATTATCACTAATAATTGTACAAACTAATTATCCCACCATGTACTCCTCCCATCCTTAATATAAAGTAAATAAACCAACTTCATGCTCATTAAGAAAGTGTAAGAATCTGAGGAGGAAAGCATACCTGTTGAGTTGGCTGAGAGCTATACTGTATGCAAGAATGAAGTTACAGATCAAACTTGGTTCTTAGGCTCATAGCAAATGCACAGACGAAAGAGAAGGATTTCTGTTCTGTGTGTATTGAACTGAAAGCCAAAAAATGATCTATTATATATTCTTTAACTGAACCCTTACATGAACGCTTTTCACAGACGAAACTGTTCCCTCCAAATAATCAATTGAATGATAGAGATATTTGGGTATAAAGCCTGGAGCATATTATTCTTAAGGACCTAGACCCTTTTACATTCAAGGTAAAGCCCCATGGGCTTATATTTTGGACCAATTCACCAAGGGTGGATAACCCAATATCTCCCACTCACATTGGTGGATAAGATATCACAGGTCTTTTTCTTTCTTCTTTCATACGAGGTACTTTGCCATGACCGCATAGGTTTGATGTCTTCATTTTCGGTGTTTGTACTAGGCTTCCTATTAAGGACCAATACAAATAACCTTATAGATGAATTTATTCTTTATTGAATTTGTGCCTTAATGTCCTAGATTTACCAATACTTACTTTCCTCATTATGACTAATCTAATCTCTCTTAAGTTAATTTAAGACTCAGATAGTCTCTCTTATATGTGTAGTATCCACACTTATGAATTAATAAATTGTTTCATAAGGGACATGTCTTAAATACGAGCATAGACATGTATATTTAAGATAATCTTCGTTTCGCCCATATACCATTTTGATAGGAGACAGTTGCTTTCCTAATATGATACCTTTAGGTCGCATCAATCATGACCATATGATGTAAGTTAAAGTAGCAGACACTGTAACATATCTCCATGATAATATCAAAGTCAAAGGACATCATAGAAAGGATTTTTCGTTCTTGGGACTCACACAGCAATGAAGTAGGGATTTATTCACTTACTTGCCATTGCGATTCTTAAGCACATGTGGTATGAAACACATGTTATGGGTTTATAGTCTTTCATATTAAAACGCTCAAGAATTTTCCTTATATAATTCTCTTGTGAAAAAGAAAGAAGCTTCTTAGAACAGTTTCTTTGGATTTTAACTTCAAGAATGTATTCTGCTTCATCTATGTCTTTCATGTCAAAATTTGATGAAAGCCATTCTTTAATAGTGATTATCAAATCTAGACTATTTTTGGCTAATAGAATATCATCCACATAAAGAAATAATATTATGAAGTTCTTGTTAAACATCTTGATGTAAACACAGTGGTCTTCCTCAACTACCGCTATCTGGATGATTGTTTTAGTCTATAAATTGATCTATTTAATTTACATACTTTATCTTCTTTTCCTTTTTTAATGAAACCTAATAGTTGCTGCATATAAATTTCTTCATCCAGATCACCATTTAGAAAAGCAATTTTTACATCCATATGGTGCAACTCTAAGTCTAGACTCTTTACTATTGCTAGAATCGGTCTGATAGAATTGAAGCGTACAATAAAAATTCTTGAACAATAGAAAAATACTTAAGGTATAGACTTAAAAAGACAACTCTTAATTATGTCTTTATATTTTTCTTATACTTTTATCCCCTTAATGACTCTATTCCATAGAGAATTTTCCAAGTACAACTTGTTTCACTTGCTATGTTGCACAAGTTTTTTCTAAGTTATTTGAAAATTTCTCCTACAACCATGGCTTGTTTTTTTTTTGTTATGAAGCTTGAATATGCTCTTACTATTGAAATTTGATCTGACTTTTTAATTCTTTTAGCTTCTCTTTTGGCTATATTTATAATCACTGAGGCTCTAAAAGGTTGTTCCATATCTTTATCTTCATCTTGAAGATTTTTATCACCCTCTCATTCATATTTTGGTCCCAACAACATGCACCACCTCTTTAGGTCCTTTCATCACATTTTCGAGATCAACATTAGGATTCTCTTTAGGATCAAAATCAGAATCCTTACTTTGATGTTGATATTCCCCCACCTCCTCCTCTTTGAAAGGTTTCAGGTCGGAATCCTTACTAAAAAGCTCATAATCTGGTTCATCTAGATACTCAATGCTAACAGAATAATTTTGAGAGTTATCAATGCTGCTAGAAGCCTCTTACTTCATATTTGCCTAAAAAAATAGAAAATATTTAGAAAATATTTTTATTAAACTCATAAAATGCACTAGATAACTTAAAAAATAAATTCTTGTTTTGTCTCTAAAATATGTGAATTATATATCAAAATGAATATCTTGAATTTAGGAATTTTTAAGTTAAACTGTGTCCCAATTTTGGTCCCACATACGCTCGCACGCACCTCAAGAATGATTCTGGATTAAGAAATTCTAGAAAAGATTGAAAAAATAGAATATTTCGCCCTTGGAAGAGGCACGTGGTATGCACACCACGTTGTCGCCTTCTCGTGCTATGATGGTGACATGCCCCAATTTGTTGTGCTCCATGCGCCAACAGCTTTTGGGGGTCAACCACGCACTAATGGAGTCTTTTGTTGGGTCCTACACGCCACGTGTCCAAATATATATATATATATTTATTTATTTTATTTGAGTTGGGTTTTATGTACCTAACCCGTGGACCCACAACTTGAAACAAAAAAAAATGTTTTTTGTTAGGCTTGTAAGTCCAAAACTATTTTTTTTAAGGCTTCTGGGCTTGCTAGCCCAGAAGCAACCTATTTTTTTTTTAATTGAATGACATGTCAAAATGATGTGTCATTTTGACGAGGACAAAGTTGTTCCTGTCATTTTCTACCTCCAAGTAGGTCAATTTAACCCAGTTCCTTTAGCAGGTTTTAGACTCAAAACTTTCGAAGGCCATATTCCTCCATCTGGTCTTCATTTTATGCATTATTAGTGTCATTTTTTTTGTTTTTTTTTGAGCTCTACATGTTTATGCAATCCTTTTGTCTAAGAAAACTTAGTTTTTAAATACTCATTATTTGTTTTGTTTTTGGTTGTAACATTTGGTACGTCAGATCGCATGCAGAACAAGTATAGTCTTATATGAAACACTTACATCAACCAAGAAGCATATAAACATGTTCATTTTGGCGAGAATAATCATAAACACGGATAGAGATAGATCATGTGAATACACAGGAAGAAAACTAAAACCGAACTTGTAGATTTGCATTTATATGATTAAGCAAATCATTATAGGTTCTTCAAACACAGGAAATGCAGCCCAAAAAAATCGAATGCTCTAATACCAATGTAAGAATCTAAGGAGGAAAGTATACCTATTGAGTTGGCTGAGCACTCTATCATATGTTAGAATGAAGTTATAGATCGAACTCAGTTCTTAGGCTCATAGCAAATGCATAGACGAAAGAGAAGGACTTATGTTTTGCGTGTATTGAACTGAAAGCTACAAAATGCTTTACTTGATATTCTTCAACTGACCCCTTACATGAATGCTTTTCACAGACATGGATGTTATGCTAAAACCGTTCCCTCTTAATAATCAATTGAATAATAGGGATATTTGTGTATAAAGGCCCAGATTATATTATACTTAAGGACCCAGACCCTTTCATATTTGCTCTAAAGCCCCATAGGCTTATATTTTGGGCCAATCCACCAATGGTGGATAACCCAACAGAAAGGATAATTATATTCTTGAAATTGTTAAAAAATGTAATTTATTAATTTTAACTTGTTTTTGCAATTAATAACTGTAATAAATTATTGTCTAAGAATTCAAATAATAATAAATAAATAAGATGTAAAATAGGGAAAAAACATTAATCACTCTAAGTCTCTAATTTTATCTTATATTAAAAGACCGCATGGAACACATTATATTGATTCGGACTTCAATATCTTATTTTCCTCCCCTTGTATTTAAGGAATCTTTTGTTGCACGGCTTGATGCTGTCTACTGAAAAAAAAAAAAGAAAAAAAATTAGATCAGGACATGTGGCAGATTTTGTTGGCCTTTAAATCATGATATTTTGCTTTAAATATGCTTGGTAATCTTAACGAGATATAGTGTATATTTACTATATTTTGCTTTAAACGAAATGTAAAAGAGAAAAGACCATTAAAATCTACTATGTAATGATTTTTTTTTTTTCAATATGACTAAAGCTCATCTGAGGAGGATATGCCTCATGATTCCCATAGTGTTAATGACAACATTATTTATAAAATGAATTCATTATCTTGAAAGCTACTATCTCCATCCTGAATTATAAGATATTTTTGGCAGAGATTTGACATTAAATGCTTTGATATAAATAAGGTTTCATTAGTTATGCTTTTTTAATATTACCCTTTCCATTATATTCTCTCTCTTCCATATAATTTCACAAATGTAGTATTAAATGAAGAATAGTTTTAAAAGTTTACATTTTTATTTTGATAAAATAAGATTATAAAATGTATTTAATAAATTTTATTGATATGCCTGATTTTATATAAACATGCCTTATAAATTGAAATAGATGAGTATGAGTTGTATCCTTATCCATTGGATTAAAATTCGGTGAGGCTGTATAATTAATATTTCATAATGCAAAGATAAATGATAAGTCATATAGGAAAGGGAACATTTAACTGTCATCACTGTTCTCGTAATTTGCTACTTTACAATTTGTTTACAAATATTTGCATATTAGATTCCTGTTTTTAGTTGTTTTAATGATAAATTAAAAGTAGTGATTATGTTTGATAAATTTTCCTTTTACTAATTAATAAAATCTCACATGCAAATTCTTGTTTTGATAATTGCAAACAATGGAATGAAGATAGCAAATCATGCCAATTCACTTTTTGTTCCAAATGAATCTCGGTTAATTTTAATGTCTTTAGTTATAATATCTTTGATCTTCATTTCTGATTTTCAAATCTTTGATACATGTTAATTTATTAAATAAATCTTTTGGCGCTTAATGTCATTTCCCCGGAAGACGTGAAGATGAAGGGTTATTTAGGATGCGGAATTGAACAAAATGAGAATTATAATTATTGATTAAACATCAATTCATGCTTCAAATATTCTTCATAACTTCCACAATATGTATGTATATATATTCTTCATAATCTTTGAGATAGAGAAAGCTTCCATGGCCATTGTATTTGAATCTTACCTTTATGTTCAGTTTGAAATTATTTTTATGTTCTTCTTGTTTCAGAGGAAAGATTGTGTTTTTGTTTTTTGCGCTTTCTTAGAGGAATCAATTTTAATATGCTGTATCCATTCATCCCTTCATTAATTAAATCATTCTTAACTAATCTTTTATTGATTAGATTTTTTTCATGTACCTACAAAGAGTGTAATTACATCTTTTTGTTTCACATTTTGTTGAGCTGGAGGCATGTTTTTATCCTGGTAAGCTTGCAGACCCAACTCATCTAAATTTTTTGTAATGAAGAAATAAAAAAAATGGAAACTAACTTCCTTGCGAATAAGGTAGTAAAGCAGCAATCTGCAATATTCTTTTCGTTTTTCAGCTTTTATTGATTTTGATTATTTTGTCAGCCAAATTGCTATAATAGTAATAATAATAATAATAATAATAATAATAATTAGGAACTTAGTTACAACACTCCTTGGTAGACTAAAAATATAATTACCGAAATAATATCACCGTAAATGCATACAAAAAGTAATATATATAGAGAGAGATATATATATATATATAGAGAGAGAGAGAGAGAGATTGGGCAAAGAGTATAATTAAGGAAAGTTAATGAGAGAATTGAAAATAAAACCCGATCAAGAAGGTATTAATGGAAGGAAACATACGACAAATTAAGAAAACTTTAACTATAAGTTATTTTCCGTTCCATCGCAGGGAACCCTGGATGTCCGTTTACATTTCACACCCTATCGTTGCTACTTGAGCTGGCCAGTCTCAAGAGAGTGCATAATAATAACCATTATATTGTACACCATAAGTGCACACATGCATGCAGTATGCTATACCTACATCAGCTCAAACTTGAAACCACGCGCTAAGTAGTGTTATTAAAAAAAAAAAAGAAAAGAAAAAGGTGATCATTACATAGGAAAAGAGTGTGTGTCTATATATATAAAAGACCCATCTGGCCTCCAGCTTGAGCTACAGTGCTTCCATATATATCAGAGACTACATATGTTTAGCGTCGTACCATTTCATGATATAGTCAACAAGCAAGTCCATCTCCGACGAGAGGTTGATCTTTCCATCACGGTTGTCGTCGGCGTTTTGCATGCAACGCCAGGCTCTGTATAGTGACCAGTTAGAGCCAATCACTTCTAATGCTTTCTTGAGCTCCTTCATGCTAAGACTCCCGTCCATGTTAATGTCTGCTTTCTTCAATATGTCCCTCACTTGGGCTTTAGTAAGGGCAGGTTTTGGTATGAAAATTGGCATTTTAACTGACTTGATTTCTCTGAGTTTTCTTTGCCCAGCTTCTGAGTTATATGTTATATATAGGTTGGAGTCGGACCTTGCAAACATGGGTCATGGTTCTGACCGAACCCGTTTCAAGTTGGATAAACTTCAGACGATAAATGGATATTTTTCTTATACTTGCATGAGAAATGCTGGTTTTCAGATGCTTGCCTAGCCAATTTTGGAATCTTAGCTCAATTATTTTGTGAAATGCCGGCCCCACTACATTTAGATCTATGATATCTCAATACATAGCTAGGGGCCCACCAAAAGAATGCTCATAATTTTCCCTTTTTTTGGACAAAGGAATATTTTAGAAATCATGAATAATGGCAGCAAACTTTATCCCACATCCCATTATATGGGATAAACGGGTCTGCCTATTTTTTTAGTTAGTTCTAAATCTGTATAAAGAGGTTTATTCCTTTTATCATAATGTGTGTGTCTGTTTGTTATAAGAAAACAGAAATTTTTCAATGGACTCGATGGATCATGTCATCTATGTTGTTAATCAATTCATATTGTTATAAGAAAATAGAAATTAATGTTATTATATTAGTTCAATCAAACAAAATCTTATATATAATTATTTTTAGTAATTTTATTTTTGAAATAAAGTACATCTTTAATTTCTTCTATTTTTTATATCATTATTAATGACTTAATCTATTTATATTTACAATTATATGATATAATATATTTTTATTGGATAGAATGTTGATGGCTTGATGTGCTAGATCCATGCGATTGATCCTCTCCATATCATCTTCGATCAAATCCAATTATTTGAGCTGTTGTTGTTGCGTTATTGTTTGTTTTATAATGCTAAAAACTTAATACCTAATTATTATTATTGACATGAAAATTATATTTTTAATGAATTAATTATTTTTTAAATAAAAGAATAAGAGATTAAACTTGAAGTAATATGATCAAATAATATATCACTTTTTAAATCCACATTTCAAAAGCTCCATTATTTTAAATTGGCCAAAAACATATTCAATAACATCTGAAAATAATTTTATAAATGAACTTCTTAAAAAAAATTAGAAATTAAATAATATTTGACTTTTGAAAAGTACAAAATCACTTCTCAAACGTTAAAAGGCACAAAACCAAACGCAAAAAGTGTTCCTCACATCCCATTACCATCATTGACAGATGTGTGCAGTTATTTTCTTTCACCCCTTGTTGTTAATATGTTCTAGAATACTGTGGTTGAAAATACCTTTTAACCTGATCTCGACAATATATATCCAAAACTTCATCCATATTTGCCTTTACTGTTATTTTGAATATTAAGTTCATTGTAGTACTTTTATAATCGTTTTGTTGAACTTGAAAGTATGTTCTTGTTTTAATGAATCTCGAAACCCAACTCTTCTAAACATTTATTTATAAAAAAATAATACCCCTATTTTTATTAAAAAATTGATCTTTTTAGTTTGGTTCTAATTGCAATCGATTTAGCCGGAAAGCCTACTTTTTATTTCTAACCACAACTGATTTAGGAAATTTTCTTTTTTATTTTTCACTATGATCTCATTATCTTATTCTTTCTTCTGCCTCAAGTTTCATATATCTCATATTGTTTAATATTCTTTGATTTCTGGTCTTATTAACTTTCTATAAATGAATTTATTCATAGCATTCAATTTATATTTCTTTAACTTGATTACTGGATTCTATATATATATAAATGGTGTTCCTGCTGTTTGTGCGTGGAGCTATCACGGTAAAATTCCTTTACCTTGCCTTTGTTTAATTTGTTTGCTTTGTTGTTTTTGGCCACTTGCGTGTTTGTTTCTTATTAAAAGTAAACTTCCTTTTTGTGCATGTTGAAACTTGAAAATAATTTTTTTTTTTTTGAAGAAAAGTATGTTGAAAACAATTCAGTGTTGGCTTTATTCTGTTCTACGTGCCTTTTTCAAAAAAGGAATAAGAGGCTTTATAGAGCTTCATTCTCACTCAATTTACCCAATAATTTATATTCAACATTCCCAGCTTTTGGGCATTCCGTAATGTTTAATTAAATCATTTTAATCGATTTCACTGTAGAAATATGATTGCTAGTGTCACGTTCCATATTAATTTCATTATCTAGTTTCAAAAGATTCGTCAACTAAATAAAATTAGCACAAATAATTGTGCAAACTAGTTGTCCCATCATGTACTCCTCCCATCCTTAATATAAAGTAAATAAACTAACTTCATGCTCATTAAGAAAAGATAATTATATTCTTGAAATTGTTAAAAAAATATGTAACTTATCAATTTTACCTTTTTTAGCAATTAATAACCATAAAAATTATGGTATAAGAATTCAAATAATAATAAATAAATAAGATGTAAAATTTGAAAAAAAAAACATTAATTACTCTAAGTCTAACTTTATCTTATACTAAAGACCGGATGGAATACATTATATTGATTTGGACTTCAAGATCTTTTTTTTCTCCCCTTGTATCTAAGGAATCTTTTGTTGCACTGTTTGATGCTCTCTATTAAAAATAGAAAAAGAAAGAAAAATCTAGACCAGGACATGTGGGAGCATTTGTTGGCCTTTTAATCATGATACTATGCTTTAAATATGCTTTGTAATCTTAGCGAGACATAGTGTGTGGCGGATAGAGTAAACGCAAAGTGAAAGAGCAAAGACCATTAAAATCTTCTGTGTAATGATTTTTATTTTTTCATATGACTAAAGCTCATCTGATAAGCCTCATGATTCCCATAGAGTTAATTAAAACATCATTTATAAATTGAATTTGGTAACCTGAAAGCTACTATTTCCATCCCAAATTATAATATATATTTTTAGAAAGATTCAACACTTCAAAATATAAAACACTTTGATATAAATTAAGTCTTATTAGTTATGCATTTTAAATATTACCCTTCCTATTATATTCTCTCTTCCATATTATTTTACAAATGTAGTATTAAATGAAATAAATTTTTAAAAAGATTATGCTTTTTTATTTTGGTAAAATAAGATTGCAAAGTATATATAATGAACTTTATTTTGGCATCAAAATCTTGCTCTAAAGTATTTTAGACCCTGTTTCTGGTCTTTTTCATGCAAGTGTGCTAGAGGAGCATGTACTCAAAAGGTACAATGTTCCTGAATTTTAAAATCAAATGATGAGGTCCTAGGATCCTTTACCACAATTTTCCCCAAGACAAGTGCTTAAAAATAAAAGAAGTGAAGAAATAAAGATGGAGAAACATGTGAGATTTGCATGATGAAAGCATACATGATATTGATAATGATAAAAGGGAAATTATAGGAAATATAAGATGGAAAACGAAAAAGAAAAGACACTAGCGTGTTGTCAATGCTATTCTATTAAGAGCTGGTGCTCTATTGGTTGTTGTAGAACTCACTGTTCTCTGCTGGATGCATGGCATGCTAAGGGCACTGTGTTGAATTTTTTAAAGAAAAATGTATTTTGTTTGGTTAGACCAAGTGTTGAAATAATTAGAAAATTGCGTTTGGATTGATAGGAATTAGCATTGTCGAAAAAGTTGGTGGAGTGATTGTGTAAAGATGTGTGTGTAGAGTTGAAGTGAGGTCCTTCTATGTGTGTGGTGGCTTCATTTCTTCGTCCTTATAGGCATAAAGTGGCATTTTCCCCCACGCATGTCTCATGCTCTTTTTAGAGTCCTTGGCTGTAGTTTTCTTCATGACTTCCTCCACTTTTGCTTTTCTAAAAGGTTGCGTTGTTTGACCAAGTCTCTCCTTTAACCATCTCTTTTCGAGAAGCTTTAGGTGGGTTTTGGGCCAACATGACTCATTTTAGGCCGAATAGTTGGGCTTAGAGCCAGGTTTTAGCCCAAAGAGATCCTTTATTTCGTATTACACAAAAAACTGATTAAATAGCTTATGTTTGCACCTTTCTCCTACTGCTCACATTCCCCCAGTTTTTCAATTTGTTTCATTACTTAAGAAGTGAGGGCTCTAAAACTGTTCCTCATATCCCATTACCATTGTTGACAGATGTGTACAGTCCTTTTCTTTGACCCCTTGTTTTTAGTTTGTTCTAGAATACTGTGGTTGAAAATACCTTTTGACCTGATATCAATAATATATATCTAAAATTTCACCCATATTTGCCTTTACTCTTATTTTGAATATTAATTTCATTGTAGTACTTTCGTAATCATTTTGTTAAACTTGAAAAAATGTTCTAGCCTTGAAGAGTCTCGAGACTCAACTCTCCTAAGCTTTTATTTATAAAAAAATAATACGCCTTTTTTTAAAAAAAAATTGTTCTTTTTAGTTCGGTTGTAATTACAATTGATGCAGCTGGAAAGTCTACTTTTTATTTCTAACCACAACTGATTTAGGATTTTTTTTTTGTCACAACGATCTCTTTGTGTTATTCTTTCTTCTGCCTCAAGTTTCATATATCTCATATTGTTTAATATTCTTTAATCTCTGGTCTTATTGACTTTTTATAAATGAATTTATTCATAGCATTCAATTTATATTTCTTTAACGTAACTTTGATTACTTGATTCTATATATATAAATGGCGTTTCTGCTGTTTGTGCGTGGAGCTATCACGGTAGAATTCGTATACCTTTATTTAATTTGTTTGCTTTGTTGTTTTTGGCCACTTGCTTGTTCGTTTCTTATTAAAAGTAGACTTCCTTTTTGTGTATGTTGAAACTGGAAAATAAATTTTTTGAAGATGAGAGCGTTGAACACAATTCAGTGTCGGGTTTATTCTGTTCTACGTGCCTTTTTCAAAAAAGGAATAAGAGGCTTTATAGAAGCTTCATTCTCACTCAATTTACCCAATAATTTATATTCAAAATATCCAGCTTTTGGGCATTCCGTAATATTCAATTAAATCATGTTAATTAATTTCACTGTAGCAATATTATTATTAATGTCACGCTCCACATTAATTTCATTATCTAGTTTCAAAAGATTGGTTAACTAAATAAAATTAGTACTAATCAGTGTGCAAAGTAGTTATCCTACCATGTACTCCTTCCATCCTTAATATAAAGTAAATAGACCAACTTTATGCTTGTTAAGAAAGGATAATTATATTCTTGAAATTGTTAAAAATGTAATTTATTAATTTTACCTTTTTTTTGCAATTAATAACCATGATAATGTCTATGAATTCAAATAATAATAATAAATAAATAAGATGTAAAATAGGGAATAAAAACATTAATCACTCTAAGTCTCTAACTATGTCTTATACTAAAAGACCGGATGGAATACATTACATTGATTCGGACTTCAAGTTCTTATTTTCCTCCCCTTGTATTTAAGGAATCTTTTGTTGCATGGCTTGATGCTGTCTATTAAAAAAGAAAAAGAAAAGAAAAAACTAGACCAGGACATGTGGGAGCAATTGTTGGCCTTTGAATCATGATACTTTGCTTTAAATATGCTTCGTAATCTTGACGAGATACAGTGAATGGTGGAGATGGTAAGGGCAAAGTGAAAGAGGAAAGACCATTAAAATCTTCTCTGTGTTGATTTTTTTTTTTTATGAGTAGCTCAACTGGGGAGGATATGCCTCATGATTCCCGTGGTGTTAATTGCAACATTATTTATAAATTGAATTCATTATCTTGAAAGCTACTATCTCCATCCCAAATTATAAGATATTTTTGTGAGAGATTTGGTGTTCCAAAGTATAAAATACTTTAATATAAATGAGGTTTCATTAGTTTTGCTTTTCCATCATCACCCTTCCTATTATATTCTCTCTCTTCCATGTTATTTCACAAATGTAGATGAAATGAAGAACATTGTTAAAAAGTTTATATTTTTGTTTTGATAAATTAAGATTATAAAATGTATTTAGATAAACTTTATTGATATGTCTGATTGTATCTAAACATGCCTTATAAATTGAAATAGATGGAGTTTGAGTTGCGTCCTTATCCATTGGATCAAAATTCGGTGAGGCTATATAATTAATATTTCATAATGCAAACTTGTCATCACTATTCTCGTAATTTGCTACTCTTATTTCCTGATTTACAATTTGTTCACAAATATTTGCATATTAGATTCCTGTTTTTAGTTGTTTTTATGATAAAAGTGGTGCTATCCTTGATAAATTCTCCTTTTACTAATTAATGAAATCTCAGATGCAAATTCTTGTTTCGATAGTTGCAAGCAATGGAATGAAGATAGCAAATCATGCCAATTCACTTTTTGTTCCAAGTGAATCTCTTGGTTAATTTTAATATCTTTAGTTATAATATCTTTGAACTTCATTTCTGATTTTCAAATCTTTGATACGTATTAATTATTAATTAAATCTTTTGGTGCTTAATGTCATTCCCCCGGAAGATATTATATTCTCTTTTAACTAACTTGTAATAGGACCAGCACGGAAGACGTGAAGATGAAGGGTTATTTATGATGCGGAATTGAACAAAATGAGAATTATAATTATTGATTAAACATCAATTCACGCTTTAAATATTCTTCATAACTTCTATAATATATGTATTCTTCATAGTCTTTGAGATAGAGAAAGCCTCCATGGCCATTGGATTTGAATCTTAGCTTTATGTTCAGTTTTAAATTATTTTTATATTCTTCTTGTTTCAGGGGAAAGATTATGTTTTTGTTTTTTGTTCTTTCTTAGAGGAATCAATTTTCATATGTTGTATCAATTCATCCCTTCATTAACTAAATCATTCTTAACCAATCTTTTATTGATTATATTTTTTTCATGTATATACAAAGAGTGTAATTACATCTTTTTGTTTATCATTTTTTTGAGCTGGAGGCATATTTTAATCCTAGTAAGCTTGCAGACCCAACTCACCTAAATTTTTTGTAAAGAAATTAAAAAAATTGGACACTAACTTCCTAGCGAATAGGTAGGAAAGCACGAATCTGCAATATTCTTTTTTTTTTTTTCAGCTTTTATTGCTTTTGGTTATTTTGTCAGCCAAATTGCTATAATAATAATAATAATAATAATAATAATAATAATAATATTATTATTATTATTATTATTATTATTATTATTATTATTATTATTATTAATGTCGTCATCATCATCATCATCAGGAACCTAGTTACAGCACTCCTTGGTAGACTAAAAATATAATTACCGAAATAGCATCACCGTAAATGCATACAAAAAGTAATATATATATATATATATATATAGATATATAGATGTGGCAAGGAGTATAATTAAGGAAAGTTAATGGGAGAATTGAAAATAAAACCCGATCAAGAAGGTATTAAAGAAAGGAACATACGACAAATTAAGAAAACTATAACTATAATTTCTTTTACGTTACATCACAGGGAACCCTGGATGTCCGTTTACATATCAAACCCTATCATTACCACTTGAGCTAGCTAGTCTCAAGAGAGTGCATAATAACAACTATTATATTATATCGTGCATCAAAAGTGCCCACATGCATGCAGTACGCTAAACCTACATCAGCTCAAACTTGAAACCACGCACTAAGTAGTGTTATTTAAAAAAAAAAAAAAAAGGTGATCATTACATAGGAAAAGAGTGTGTGTCTATATATATATACAAGACCTATCTGGCCTCCAGCTTGAGCTACAGTGCTGCCATATATATCAGTGTTTAGCATCGTACCATTTCATGATATAGTCAACAAGCGAGTCCATCTCCGACGAGAGGCTGATCTTTCCATCACGGTTGTTGTCGGCGTTTTGCATGCAACGCCAGGCTCTGTATAGTGGCCAGTTAGAGCCAATCACTTCTAATGCTTTCTTGAGCTCCTTCATGCTCAGACTCCCGTCCATGTTAATGTCTGCTTTCTTCAATATGTCCCTCACTTGCTCTTTAGTAAGGGCAGATCTTGGTATGGAATATGGTATGGAAATTGCCATTTTAAGTGATTTGATTTCTCTCTGAGTTTTCTTTGCCCAGCTTGTGAGTTATATGTTATATATAGGTTGGAGTCGGGCCTTGCAAACATGGGTCGTGGATCTGACCGAACCCGCTTCAAGTTGGATGAGCTTCAGAGGATAAATATTGCATATTTTTCTTATTCTTACATGAGAATTGCTGGTTTTCATATGCTTGCCTAGCCAATTTTGGAATCTTGGCTCAATTACTTTGTGAAATGCCGGCCCCACTACAGTTAGATCTATGATATCTTAATACATAGCTAGGGGCCCACCAAAAGAATGCTCATAATTTTCCCTTTTTTTGGACAAGGGAATATTTTAGAAATAATGAATAATGGCAGCAAACTTTATCCCGTATCGCATTATAAGGGACAAACTGATCTGCCTATATTTTTTTAGTTAGTTCTAAATCTGCATATGACAAATGTGTTTTCAAAATTGAGATCCTGACGTGGTGGAGGTGACTTCATATAGATGGCGCAAGTTGAAATGGAATAAGGTAAGAGCACAGCCTGGCTTCTCATATTAAAATTACGATTAAATAAATCTAAAAATATATCATAAGCTGTTCATACTCACATGAAAATAATTCTATAAGACAAATAATTAAAGTTCTCTTAATAGAAATAAAAAAAATTAGAAAATTAAATATGAATTACTGTTTACCATGACTTATTAAATATATAAGAATGACTTGTTAAATTTAAGAATTCATATAAAATGTACTCTCTTTGTTTAAAAATGTAAGGCATTTTTTGAGTATTCAAAAATATAAGATATTTTTAGTCTTTTGAAGTGTAATCATTGCCTTTTTTTTAAAAAAATACCCCTATTGATAGTAAACTTTATATTTATTATAGGGTGTTTAATTGGAGTAAATATAAAAAGATAGGATTTGTTTGAAAGTATGTGACTACGTTATTGGAGATGAAATTCGGTTAAAAATACTTTATATTTTTTAATGGAAGAAGTATCTTACTACTAGAAAAATTCCTTTTAAATTTTTGAATGGACTCGATGTATCATATCATCTACATTGTTAATCAATTCATATTGTTACAAGAAAACAGAAATTTATGTTATTATATTAGTTCAATCAAACAAAATCTTATATACAATTATTTTTAGTAATTTTATTTTTGAAATAAAGTAAATCTTCAACTTCTTCTATTTTTTTATATCATTATTAATGACATAATCTATTTATATTTAGAACTACATGATATAACATATTTTTATTGGATAGAATGTTGATGGCATGATGCACTAAATCCATGCGATTGATCCTCTCCATATCATCTTCGATCAAATCCAATGATTTGAGCTGTTGTTGTTGCATTATTTTTTGTTTTAAAAAATGTTTAAGAAAAATGTTTTACTTAATTCTATATTTTGTTTTCAATTTGAATCCCTGCAATCTTCACCTAAAAAAGTAATCAATCCAAAACTATTTTAAAAATTTAAAATAAAAAAAAAAAACAATGGGAGAGATAAAACACCTCCCTCGGCCCAAATATTAAGGACGTGTTTTTCACTTTTTCTAGTCGTCCTTCTGATCCGCGAAGGCTCTTGAGTCATGTGTTCATAATTTTCAGAAAAAAAAAAAATCATTTCATCTGAACCGTCCAATTGAAGATAATCTTAGCCGCGCACTCTTCTGTCCGAATGTAAATTCACAGTTTCATACTCATCAGTCTCAGATCAATTCATTCCAACGGCTATATTATTCAATCCCTACACTGTTCCTGCAACGGCCATATTGTTCAACGGCTCTGTATAGCAATATATTTAGGGCCTATTTGTTTTCAATTTTTAAAATTTGTTTTTTGTTTTCAAAAACAGAAAAATTTTAAAATCTGTTTGGGTAAGTGTTTTTTATTTAGCTATTTCCAAAACTGTTTTCATTTTTTTGTTTTTAAAAACAAAAAAATAGAAACATCTTTAAGTTTTTTTTTTGTTTTATTTTTTTATTTGTAGAACGTATTACATTTAATTATTGAAAATTATAGTTATCTTGATCAATTTTTTTTATTAATAACCACTTTTAACTGCATATAACCATCACTATTAGTCCATTTTTTTTAATTCTACAACTGTTTTTAATTGACATAACCAAACAAATTTTCATTTTATTTTATTTTAAAAACAATTTTAAAAACTATATTACAAAACAGTTTTTAAAAATAAAAAACGAGAACATAAACCAAATGGGCCCTTCGTTGCCTGATCGTTCATTTATTCCCCTGATTCCCTTCAAATTTATGTCATCACTAATTTTCCTTCAAATGCATTTCTTCCCTCACTCAACTGAGTCCTCTCAATGCTGCTTGATTCGCTGACTCGTGAATGTAATCGCCTCTCATCAGCTACTCGTATTTCTTAATAAATAACGCTTTTGATTTCGTTTCAATCTTGAATTGGTTTTATGGATGATAGAAGCGCAATAGTATTTGCTTGTGATAGTTCTATACTCTGTGTTGAACCCTTATTTGAGAAGAAGAAGACCACTTTTAAGCGGTGAGTTATCAGATTAGTGATCCTTTGGCAAGAAACTCTATGATACAGCTAACCCATTGTCACGCCCTGAAATTAGAGGGCGATTGGCATGGGTGTGAACTGTATCGTGCATTCCCGCAAGCCTTAAAATAAAAATTTATTCTATCTTAAAAATAAATAATTAGATTACATGAAAATTCTAACATTTTTAATACTATTTGTCATAGCAATGTTTCAAAGTTTTTTGTAGAAATTTTGACAAAACTTACAATGTAAATATAATCTCTCGAAAATTCTATGACACAAAAATTTTCACAAAATAAAATATCAGTTAGGAGCTTAGCTCCTTCTAGCTAGCAAATAGTATATAAATCAAAATAAAGTCCTAGCAACAATTTATGTAGAGCAACTAATCTTTCTTCTACATTAAAATACATAAGACTTAAATATTTACATAAAAAAATAATAGTACCAATCCTAGTTGAATTGCCCTTCAAATGTTAGCAGTAGGATCAGTGTTAGATAACGAATCTGAGATCAAAAATGAATTTTCTAGTGAATAGCATCCCCAAAGATAAAATTTAAAATAATAAATTCAATCAATTTTGTAAATTAGTTGGAAGGATGAAAATTCAATATAATGTACTCGATAACTTTATGAGTCTTAAGTATAACCATGAAAATGAGATTGAACTGAAAACACTAAAAACACTTTATATCATATTGGTAGAAGAAAATTAATTTATACATATGTGGATTAAAGTAACATATTAACAACTGAAACCATTAAAATTTCAAATATATAAATTTGTCCAAATTTAGAATTGTGAAGACTTAACAAAATGGGTAACAAACATGGACACATAATCCACGAAGGTAAAATAACCAAATGTGGCTTATGCCATGAAAATAAACATAGACACACAATCCACGAGAATAAGTAACCAAATATAACATAAACTATAAAATAAACGTGGACATACAGTTTATGAGGGTAATGTTAACCAAATATGGCTCAAACCCACAAAAACCAAATGCAGGGATGAAGCCCATGAATCACAAACATGAGGACAAAGCCCATGAAACAAACTAACTAGTTATTAACCACAGTGCCCCACAGGCTAACGAAACTGTCATTAGCAACAGTGTTCTATCTAAAGTTCTCTTAGAAACCACGTTTCAAACATGTGAGAGAAATAATTATTTTTGAAATACAACTTTCACTCTCAATATCAAATTCATATGAATTGTTACAAATCTTAAAACTTGCCAAATTAATACATTAGAGTGAATGTACAAACTTTCATTAATTGGGTAACCAAGAAATTCCAAAATTTAATAAATAAAGATACCTTCATCAATATTAGAAATATATTTCTTGAGGAAAATGAATGCACCTATTATAATATAATTGTCCTTCATCATTGTTCCAAAATTTCTAAAACTAACATAGTTCATAAAAATAAAATATTTCAATAAAAGATTATTAATAAATAATTAAATGGGATGCTATTCACTTACTCATTAGAGTTTCAAATTTCTAAAGATATTCCTCACGCACGAACATTGTTTCAAATTTCTTGTTAGGTTCTTGTTTCAAATTTCTAAAGATATTCACAAACTAACATTGTTTCAAATTTCTTGTTAGGTTCTTGTTCTTCTAAACACCCTTAAATGTCCCACACGCACGAGCAGAGGAAGAAGGAGGCAGCTTCATGCATGAATAATGGAAAGGAGGGATTGAGGTAGTAATAGAGAAGGAGGAACGACAGTGAAACAGAGGAAGAACTCAGCAGCAGTGAAGCTAATAGTGAAAGGTACACCAACAGTGATGACTCACACGAACAATAGCGTGATAGTGGTTGAGAAGAAAGAAGGTAAGGATAGACGGTGACAAGGCAAGGTTTGATCTAAAGCTCTCAACTCTCTCTCTCTCTTTCTCTCTCTACTCTAAAATGATCGAAGTATAAAAGGAAGAAGAGTTAAAAAAAATCTGATGTGACAAGGGTAGTTTAGTAATTTCTAGAAGCATGAATACAAAATAAAATTCCCTTTTTGTCTTAGCCAGATTTGAACCTTAGATCTTGTTGGAATTGTGCTTTAGGGCTATCATTATACTATGCATATTGTTATTTAATGAATTTCTCTTTTGTGATTATATCAATTGCATGTTCAATATGATAACTATATCCTTAGACAAACTATAGTGATTGTCTTAAATGTCCTTGGTCGATCATCTATAAGGAATTATAGATAAAACAAGACTAGTATGACTTTAATTAATTATAAAGATATAAGTCAAAGTCATAGTCACTTGAAAGAGTACAAGGTGTTGGACCGACCTACTATGAAAAAGCTATATGGTACAAGTCATTAGCTTATCTCATATGTAACTATATCACTAAGTCCTTTGACTTGAGATCATCATAGATTCTTACATGACGACCACTAAATTTTGACCTAGTCAAAAATCACCTTTGATCGGGTGATCATAAAGTATATGATTTAGTGATATTCATGTAGAGAAATATGAGTAATCAACATGAAATTTATCCCTCACATTAAGTGAGAGATATTACTAGGCCCCTTGATGAATAAGACTAAGAAAATGTATGGCCAAACTATAATAGAAAGGGTTTTTCCATTACTACAATTAGTCCACTCAGAGATCAGGAAAGTAATGGTCAAGTAAAGGAGAATGACAATTTCATGTCTCACACTTGACCAAAATATCACGTGACAAAAAGGATGTGATACGGTTGCATGATAGAATACATCAGATCATCAATCCCCAGGTGAATTGGGTAGTTGCAATGTCTTGATAGAAGTCACTTATAACTTGTGGGCTAATAGTATAATTAGCTTACTATCAATTCATATAGGCCTATAGGGTTGCACACAAGAGCAGCCCAACTATATATATATATTTTGAAATGTATATATTTATGTGTGTGTGTGTGTGTATCTGATATGTGTGTGTATATATATATGATATATAAAATTAAATATAATATATATATATATATATTCAAAATATATATGTACATATATTTGTATGTATGTGTGTGTATATAATATAATAAGTATATGTGATATATATTATATTATATTATGATAGTTTTAAATTTAATTTTATATGATAAATTAAATTTAATAACTAACATGATAAGAGAGAATATCATGTTAGTTTTATAATTTGAATTTATAAGATAAATTTAAATTATATATGATATCATAGGTTAAATTCATGAGATAAATTTAATTTAATTTTTGTGGGCTTTTAAGTGGAAGATGAAAACCCTAATCCATACACTATATATAAATAGAGACATCCTTTAAGAAGTAGGAGAGAGTTATAAAAGTTTTGATGGTAAAAATACTTTGAGAGCCATGAAACATCCTATAGAAAGAAAAACTAACATTCAATGAAGAATGGACGGTGGGAGTGCTAGCACGTTATTTGAGTTAGAGAGCTATTTGTGTGGATACCGGTAAAGAGATTAGATCTATGTTGTTAGCTCCTGAGATCCGAACCTCCTAAAGAGAACGTGTGCCAAGTTCAAAGAATTAAAAGGTAACTCTTCTATTCACCTTGACTTAAACGAGTTTGTTCGACCCATATCAGGATAAGGACTTTAAAATTTTAATCTTCCGCTATGCCTTCCTATCCAATAGACCTATTGGGAGAATATTTGTTTAGTTGCCACTGCAACAACTTTCCTTCTTGTCATAATAATTACCATTAAAACATAGACTTATATATTTAATTTAACTTAAAATTCTTGCATTATTACACCCATCACAAGAAATTGAAATTTAAATGTGTAAATTATATTTGAATATGGCTGTGAATTTTGATGTAACTCTTGCCTCATTATTCTAACACCTAAATTTTGGATGAGCCTGCCATCTAACAACCCGAGCCTTATATATATTTGGGAAAATTGCTAAAAAAACTCCACCAAATTTGCGATTATGCCAAGAAGGACTTGGGAATTTGATGAAGGACCTGGTGCTAAGTTGTTCATAAAAAATTAAACAAAAGACTTGAATGCTCTTGATTAAAACCTCTCCTTTTTGGCTTTCCATCACCTCTCTCGCTCAGCTCCCATGAGAATTCTGGCATTGTTTAGCCACAACTTCATGATTTTGATGGCAATAGCGGTGATGATGGGTGGTTGTGATTTTGTCCGAAATGGCAATGAAGGAAAGCAAGGCAAGTTCTTTGTTTTGAAGATGGTAGAAGATAGAGTGAAGAAGGTTCAAAGCTTAGGAATTTTTCTACTCTCACGTTCTTCATGAGTTTCTTCTCCATCTCTTTATTTTCCCTTAACAATGAGTTGAAACCACCAAAATCATCATCTTTATGGTCCGATACTTCTTAATCTATTCTTCTAATTCATTCTCTTCTGATTATTTTTCTTGCTTTGATTCATATGTAGAACAAGGAGTGTAGCAAAACATATGAATCAAGCTTCTATTTGCATATGTATATTCATGCTTATATTCACTAATTTTATTTTCTTCTTTTGTTTGATTTTTGGTGATTAAGCTTAAATTGGTTTTAATTACCATATTTCTAAATGATAATAGTGCCTCCGTTACTGAGATATGGCAAGTATTGTAGGCTTCTGTAAAATGGGTGTCCTAGGGAAGCTCCTTGTGATGGCCTTAATGCTTGTTGTATAAAGCCCGATCAATGTGTTCAACCCAAAAATAGTACATTTCATTTCTCAATCCATGAACATGAATAATGGCCTTATGTAAAATTTCTCAAATTTTCTATTACTTGGGCGAAGATTTGAGACTTCTAAATTCTAACATGATGTTTATGCATCCAAGATATGTGGCACAATTTCATCAATGAGCCTTTGGCCATAACATTAGTAAGACTTTGTAGATAGTATTATTAGCAGAGAATAATAGCATAATGTAGTATTTTGGAAGTTAACTATTTTCCTTATTTCCATATTATGTCTAGATTAGTAGGAAATTATCATTGAGGTTAATCAATACTACACTTTTTAGTCTTTAGAAAGTATCTTCCTATTATTTGCACTTGTTTATGTTAGTTTGAGGGAAATTTCTTAATTACTGGATATGGTTATGTTATGAAAGGTGGTTATTTCATTGAATTCTTGTCATAAAGTAGTAGTTCATTAATTAGTTCCAAAATATGTGTAGATCCTTTCTATAATAACCTACCAATAATTTATATAATTTACCATGTCGATGCTCATGCTCTTAATGTGCTAAATTGAGGTATTATGAATAATCTTTAGACTCTATCTTTATAATATGGCTCGGGATGTTTGTGTTATTTGTTATCATAATTTAGAGATAAGAAATCATCTTTTGCACTTTTAAATTCCAAAAGAGATTTGAATTATATGTCTTGGCATCTTTAATGACTTATGAGCATTGGCTTTGTTCAGATGGATTGGATATTTTTACTACAATTGTATTTTACAGGATTTATGAGCAATAAAGTGCTTAGATATTGTCATTTTCCTATTTTTTTAACCTATTGAAGTAAATTAGTCACATTATGTAGAACTTTGGGGCTTGAGGAAAAATCTTCTTCATCCCTTGTACTTTCCTTTATTTGTGATGCCAAAAAAAAAAGCATTGATGGAAAAACTCACTCTTAGAGAAAAATTAAAGACCATGAAATAATCACAAGCACTTCGGAATTTTTCAAGTCTAACAACCATCTTTAACAGTTGCATTTAAACACGAAGCAATGTGTCGAATTTGCTAAAGAAAAATGTATTTGGTTTGGTCAAACTAAGTGTTGAAGCAATTAGAATATTGCTTTTGCATTGATAGGAATTGACATTGTTGAAAAGATTGGCAGAGTGATTGTGTAAAGATGTGTGCCTACAGTTGAAGAGTTGAAGGGAGGTCCTTCTATATGTGTGGTGGCTTCCCTTTTATGGGCACAAAGTGGCATTTTTCACCATGCTTAATGCTTTTTTTAAAGGTCATTAGCTATAGTTTTCTCGATGACTCGCTACAAAAAAATGACTTTTATTGTTGCCAAAAGTCCAAAATTCGCTGCTAAAGGTATCTAGTGGTGACTTTTCACAGTCAAAGAGTTGCCACCAAAAATCTTGTCGTTAATAATTTTTGGTGATGACAAACATAGTTGTTGCTAAAAGTCAACAAAAATTTTTTGCCACGAAAAGTTTATCTTTAGTGGCAATTATATTTGTTGTTGTCAAAAATTATTAACGACAAAACTTTTAGTGGTGTCCCTTTGGTGGTGAAAAGTTGCTGCTAGAAACCTTTAGCAGTGACTTTTTGTCACCACCAAAAGTCAACTTTTTAAAAATAAAAAAATAAAAGAGCCATCTCATGGCATGTCACCCTCACCATGTGTGCACCATGTCGCCACTATGTGCCACATCACATATTCATTGTAAAATATACCCAAGTCGGGATTTGAGCCCTTGACATCCACCTCCTAAGTTTTAAGTCCTCTTTTGTTGTTAGTTGAGCTAAAATATACCTAAAGTTATTATATACGGAATTTAACATATATTATTTAATTATATATACATATATCAAATAATATATTATTAAAAATATATACATACATATTTTATTTTATTTTCATTTGCCAATATGTTAAAATAATGTCTATGAGTGTGTATATATGTATATTATATTTTTTTAATAAAATATTATTTTTGTTAGGAAAATGAACTTAAAATGAAATAATGTTTAAATAATAAATAATTTTCTTATAAATTTTTTACCAATTTTTAAATTTATTTTTATTTTTGTAAATGAAAATAATTAAGTATATAATTTATTTATAAGTATGTATTATATTAGTTTACGTTAAATATCTTTTACTTTTTTTCCATATTTTTCTTAAAAATAAATAAATTATTAAATTTTTATCTTCTCCCAAGTTAAATGCTTCCCCTTCTTTTATTAAAAATATATTTTATCTATAATTTTTCAATTATCTTAAAAATATTTTAATAAAAATTTATTGTTATCATATAAATTTTGTTAATAGTCATTTTGGACAATTATTCTTTATTATCTTTGAGATAGGAAATGTTGGAACATGTGATAAACTCAAAGTAGATGCTAAACACAAAAAACTCCAAGTCAAAAATCAAAGTGGATATTTCAAAATAAAAATAGAAGGAATCTTATTTTGACTCGATCTAAATTAGTTTAGACTTTCATTAAAGTCTCTTTAATAGAGTCAATCTAAAGTTAATAGGGAATACTTTCCAATAACTTTACAATTAAAATATATAAACTTTAATAATTTGATCCATAATTTAAAAAATCATCAAACATTCTTTACCCATTTTATTTGGAGCATCTTATTCAAATAATCTTGTGATAGTGAAAAGTAAAGCTCAACAAATGAAATAGATACCATTTACATACCAAGCTAAGTATAAAGTGCGCAATATATTAAATAGTCTATAATGCTATTTGCATCTTACAATATCTATACAATTTTAACGTTATAATGTTTATGTATAACTTTAACATTCCAATATTATTTATTCCTCTATATATAAATACCTTTACTGGCAACAAATTTTGCCACTAAAAATATTTGTAAAATATTTTTTAGTTTTTTAATTATTTTTATGAAAATACTTTTAACGGTGAAAAACTATAACCGTGAAAAGTAATTACATAAGTTATTTTTTATTTTTTTAATTATTTTTTTAAAATACTTTTGGTGGCAACTGTTTGTCACCATTACAAGTAATCACATAAATTATCTTTAATTTTTAATTATTTTTTATGGAAATACTTTTGGCAGCGACAGTTTGTTGCTACTAAAAAGTAATTACATAAATTATTTTTAATTTTTTAATTATTTTTTATCAAAATACTTTTGTCGCCTCTAAAAAGTAATTACATAAATCATTTTTAATTTTTAATTTTTTATCAAAATACTTTTGGTGGCATGGGTTTGTTGCCGATAAAAGTAATTAGATAAATTATTTTTAATTTTTTAATTATTGTTTTATAAAAGTACTTGTGGCAAGGACATTTTGTCACCGCTAAAAAGAAATTACAAAAATTATTTATAATTTTTTAATTATTTTTTTATGAAAATACTTTTTGTTGCCACTAAAAAATAATTACATAAATTATTTTTAATTTTTAATTATTTTTTATAAAAATACTTTTGGCAGCAAAGGTTTTTTTATTGCTAAAAGTAATTAGATAAATTATTTTTATTTTTTAATTATTGTTTATAAAAATAATTTTGACAGTGATAATTTGTCACTGCTAAAAGTAATTTTTAGTGACAACAATTAAATATCATTGTTAAAAAGGGGCTTTTGGTGGCAACAATTAATTGTCACCGTTAAAAATTAACTTTTGGTGGTGACTTTTAGCGGCAACTTTTGTCTATGTTTAGCGGTGACTTCAAATTGTTGCCACTAAAAGAAATCTTTGGCGGCGAGGTTTTGTGTCACTGCTTAAGGTCACCGTCAAAAGTCTTTCTTTTTTTTTTTTAGTGACTTCATCCACTCTTGCTTTTCCAAAATGCTACGTTGCTTGACTAAGTTTCTCCCTCAACCACTTCTTTTCTAGAAGCTTTGGGTAGGCTTTAGGCCAAAATGACTCATTTTAGCCCAAATAGTTGGGCTTGGGGCTAGATTTTAGCCTAAAGAGACCCTTTATTTTCTTTTACACAAAAAATTGGTTAAATAGCTTATCATTTGCACCTTCTCCTACTGCTCACATTTCCCCAGTCTTTCAATATCTTTCATTATTGAAGAAGTGAGGGCTTTGGTGAAATGGACTTTCAGTATGTGTTTGATTTTCTGTTTGTCAAAAGTTTATTTGGTAAAAGTCAGTTGTTGTAATAAAATTTGTGTTTGGATACATTTTTTTCAAAAGTCAATTTGATACATTAAAAGTTGTTTGGATTATGATAGTGAAATGTATTTTTGAATGTATGATTATCAAAAAGGATATTAATTCATGATAATCTGTAATTTTTATTATTCAAATATAATATATTTGAAATATTTAAAAAATATGATAAATATTTGAAAAAAGATAAAATTTGATCTATAATGCTAATTAAAAACTTAATATCTAGTTATTTGTACTTTTTTAATTTATAATTTTAAAAATGTGATAAAGATTTATAATTTTTTTATACATTAATGCTAAAAATTATCATGATAAATTATTCAATTTATAATGTTAAAAACTTGATACCTAATTATTATTATTGAAATAAAAATTATATTTTTAATGAATCAACTTTTTTTAAATAAAAGAATAAGATATTAAACATGGAGTAGTATAATCAAATAATATTTTACTTTTCAAATTCACTTTTCAAAAATATCCATTATTTCAAGTTGGCCAAAAGCACATTTAATAACATCTAAAAATAAATTTTTAAATAAATTTCTTAAAAAAAAATAGAAATCAAATAACATCAGACTTTTGGAAAGTAGAAAAGCAAACTGTTCCTCACATCCCATTACCGTTATTGACCAACGTGCGCAATTCTTTTCTTTGACACTGTTAATATGTTCTAGAATACTGTGGTTGAAAATGCCTTTTGACCTGATATCGACAATATATATCCAAAACTTCATCCATATTTGCGTTTACTATTATTTTGAATATTAAGTTCATTGTAGTACTTTTGTAATCATTTTGTTCAACTTGAAAGTATTTTCTGATTTTAATGAGTCTCAAAACCCAACTCTTCTAAACTTTTATTTATTAAAAAATAATACCCCTATTTTTATTAAAAAAATTGATCTTTTTAGTTTGGTTCTAATTACAATCGATTTAGCTGGAAAGCCTACTTTTTATTTCTAACCACAACTGATTTAGGAAATTTTCTTTTTTATTTGTCACTATGATCTCATTATGTTATTCTTTCTTCTGCCTCAAGTTTCACATATCTCATATTGTTTAATATTCTTTGATTTCTGGCCTTATTAACTTTTTACAAATGAATTTATTCATAGCATTCAATTTATATTTCTTTAACTTGATTATTGATTCTATATATATAAATGGTGTTTCTGCTGTTTGTGCGTGGAGCTATCACGGTAAAATTCCTTTACCTTGCCTTTGTTTAATTTGTTTGCTTTTTTGTTTTTGGCCACTTGCGTGTTTGTTTCTTATTAAAAGTAAACTTCCTTCTTGTGCATGTTGAAACTGGAAAAGAAATTTTTTTTGAAGAAAAGTATGTTGAAAACAATTCGGTGTTGGCTTTATTCTGTTCCACGTGCCTTTTACAAAAAAGGAATAAGAGGCTTTATAGAAGCTTCATTCTCACTCAAGTTACCCAATAATTTATATTCAACATTCCCAGCTTTTGGGCATTCCAATAATATTTAATTAAATCATTTTAATTAATTTCACTGTAGCAATATGATTACTAATGTCACGTTCCACATTAATTTCATTATCTAGTTTCAAAAGATTCGTCAACTGAATAAAATTAGCACAAATAATTGTGCAAACTAGTTGTCCCATCATGTACTCCTCCCATCCTTAATATAAAGTAAATAAACCAACTTAATGCTCATTAAGAAAAGATAATTATATTCTTGAAATTGTTAAAAAAATATGAAATTTATCAATTTTACCTTTTTTTGCAATTAATAGCCATAAAAATTATTGTATAAGAATTCAAATAATAATAAATAAATAAGATGTAAAATAGGGAAAAAAACATTAATTACACTAAGTCTCTAACTTTATCTTATACTAACGACCGGATGGAATACATTATATTGATTCGGACTTCAAGTTCCTATTTTCCTCCCCTTGTATTTAAGGAATCTTTTGTTGCATGGCTAGATGCTGTCTATTGGAAAAAGTAAAAGAAAAGAAAAAACTAGACCAGGACATGTGGGAGCATTTGTTGGCCTTTGAATCATGATACTTTGCTTTAAATATGCTTCGTAATCTTAACGAGATACAGTGAATGGTGGAGATGGTAAGCGCAAAGTGAAAGAGGAAAGACCATTAAAATCTTCTATGTGATGATTTTTTTTTTTTTATGAGTAAAGCTCATCGGAGGAGGATATGCCTCATGATTCCCGTAGTGTTAATTGCAACATTATTTATAAATTGAATACATTATCTTGAAAGCTACTATCTCCATCCCAAATTATAAGATATTTTTGTGAGAGATTTGGTGTTCCAAAGTGTAAAATAGTTTAATATAAATGAGGTTACATTAGTTATGCTTTTCCATCATCACCCTTCCTATTATATTCTGTCTCTTCCATATTATTTCACAAATGCAGTATGAAATGAAGAACATTTTTAAAAAATTTATATTTTTGTTTTGATAGATTAAGATTATAAAATGTATTTAAACAAACTTTATTGATATGTCTGATTGTATCTAAACATGCCTTATAAATTGAAATAGATGGAGTTTGAGTTGCGTCCTTATCCATTGGATCAGAATTCGGTGAGGCTATATAATTAATATTTCATAATGCAAAGAGAAATGATAAGTGATATAGGAAAGGGTTACTATTCTCGTAATTTGCTACTCTTATTTCCTGATTTACAATTTCTGCACAAATATTTGCATATTAGATTCCTGTTTTTAGTTGTTTTTATGATAAAAGTGGTGCTATCCTTGATAAATTCTCCTTTTACTAATTAATGAAATCTCACATGCAAATTCTTGTTTCGATAGTTGCAAACAATGGAATGAAGATAGCAAATCAAGCCAATTCACTTTTTGTTCCAAGTGAATCTCTTGGTTAATTTTAATATCTTTAGTTATAATATCTTTGATCTTCACTTCTGATTTTCAAATCTTTGATATGTATTAATTATTAATTAAATCTTTTGGTGCTTAATGTCATTCCCCCGGAAGATATTATATTCTCTTTTAACTAACTTGCAATAGAACCAGCACGGAAGACGTGAAGATGAAGGGTTATTTATGATGCGGAATTGAACAAAATGAGATTTATAATTATTGATTAAACATCAGTTCACGCTTTAAATATTCTTCACAACTTCTATAATATATGTATGCTTCATAATATTTGAGATAGAGAAAGCTTCCATGGCCATTGGATTTGAATCTTACCTTTATGTTCAGTTTGAAATTATTTTTGTGTTCTTCTTGTTTCAGAGGAACGATTATGTTTTTGTTTTTTGCGCTTTCTTAGAGGAATCTATTTTCATATGTTGTATCCATTCATCCCTTCATTAACTAAATCATTCTTAACTAATCTTTTATTGATTAGACTTTTTTTCATGTATCTACAAGGAGTATAATTACATCTTTTTGTTTCACATTTTTTTGAGCTGAAGGCATGTTTTTATCCTGGTAAGCTTGTAGACCCAACTCACCTAAATTTTTGTAATGAAGAAATAAAAAAAAAAATGGAAACTAACTTCCTTGCGAATAAGGTAGTAAAGCACCAATCTGCAATATTCTTTTCTTTTTTCATCTTTTTATTGATTTTGGTTATTTTGTCAGCCAAATTGCCATAATCATAATAATAATAATAATAATAATAATAATAATAATAATAATAATAATAATAATAATATCATCATCATCATCATCATCATCAGGAACTTAGTTACAGCACTCCTTAGTAGACTAAAAATATAATTACCGAAATAACATCACCGTAAATGCATGCAAAAAGTAATACATATATATATATATATATATATATGTGGCAAAGAGTATAATTAAGGAAAGTTATTAAGAGAATTGAAAATAAAACCCGATCAAGAATGTATTAAAGAAAGGAAACATACGACAAATTAAGAAAACTATAACTATAATTTCTTTTACGTTACATCACAGGGAACCCTGGATGTCCGTTTACATTTCAAACCCTATCATTGCCACTTGAGCTAGCTAGTCTCAAGAGACTGCATAATAATAACTATTATATTCTGCATCAAAAGTGCCCACATGCATGCAGTACGCTAAACCTACATCAGCTCAAACTTGAAACCACGCACTAAGTAGTGTTATTTAAAAAGAAAAAAAGACAAAAAGGTGATCATTACATAGGAAAAGAGAGTGTGTCTATATTTATATATACAAGACCTATCTGGCCTCCAGCTTGAGCTACAGTGCTGCCATATATATCAGTGTTTAGCATCGTACCATTTCATGATATAGTCAACAAGCGAGTCCATCTCCGACGAGAGGCTGATCTTTCCATCACGGTTGTTGTCGGCGTTTTGCATGCAACGCCAGGCTCTGTATAGTGGCCAGTTAGAGCCAATCACTTCTAATGCTTTCTTGAGCTCCTTCATGCTCAGACTCCCGTCCATGTTACTGTCTGCTTTCTTCAATATGTCCCTCACTTGCTCTTTAGTAAGGGCAGATCTTGGTATGGAATATGGTATGGAAATTGCCATTTTAAGTGATTTGATTTCTCTCTGAGTTTTCTTTGCCCAGCTTGTGAGTTATATGTTATATATAGGTTGGAGTCGGGCCTTGCAAACATGGGTCGTGGATCTGACCGAACCCGCTTCAAGTTGGATGAGCTTCAGAGGATAAATATTGCATATTTTTCTTATTCTTACATGAGAATTGCTGGTTTTCATATGCTTGCCTAGCCAATTTTGGAATCTTGGCTCAATTACTTTGTGAAATGCCGGCCCCACTACAGTTAGATCTATGATATCTTAATACATAGCTAGGGGCCCACCAAAAGAATGCTCATAATTTTCCCTTTTTTTGGACAAAGGAATATTTTAGAAATAATGAATAATGGCAGCAAACCTTATCCCGCATCGCATTATATGGGACAAACTGCTCTGCCTATATTTTATAGTTAGTTCTAAATCTGTATTACGAGGTTTATTCCTTTTATCATAATATGTGTGTGTGTTTGTTATAAGAAAACAGAAATTTTTGAATGGACTTGGTGTATTATGATCTATGTTGTTAATCAATTCATATTGTTAAAAGAAAACAGAAATTTATGTTATTATATCAGTTCAATCAAACAAAATCTTATATATAATTATTTTTAGTAATTTTATTTTTGAAAGAAAATACATCGTTAAGTTCTTCTATTTTTTATCATTATTAATGACATAATCTATTTATATTTACAACTATATGATATAACATATTTTATTGGATAGAATGTTGATGGCTTGATGTGCTAGATCCATGTAATTGATCCTCTCCATATCATCTCCGATCAAATCCAATGATTTGAGCTGTTGTTGTCGCATTATTTTTTGTTTTAAAAAATGTTTCAGAAAAATTGTCATTTAATTCTATACTGTGTTTTCAATTTGAATCCCTGCAATGTTCACCTCAAAAAGTAATCACTCCAAAACTATTTTAAAAATTAAAAATTTAAAAAAAAACAATGGGAGAGATGAAACACTTCCCCTGGCCCAAATTTTAAGGACGTGTTTTTCACTTTTTCTAGCTGCCCTTCTAATCCGCGAAGGCTCTTGAGTGATATCTTCATAATTTTTTATAAAAAAAAAATCATTTCATCTGAACCGTCCAATTGAAGATAATCTCAGCCATGCACTCTTCTATCCAAAGGTAAATTCACAGTTTTACACTCATCAATCTCAGATCAATTCCTTCCAACGGCTATATAATATAGTGTTATCCTTGCACTTGGTGTGATTTTTTATCCACGATGGAAATTTAATATCATACAATATTTCTACTCAAAGATTGACCCCATTACTTGCCATGAGAAGGTTACCAACATCAAGAGCAAGTTAAATGTCATTTTTTATGAATATTCAAATATGGGGACATTATCCACTGGTGTTGGAGGTGAATCAAGTTATAAAACTTCAACTGTTATAATAAATCATGTGTCTCACACTGCAAGTGTTTCAACATCATCAGCGATCACTTTTGATGATGCATTTGATGTAAGTTTTAAATACTTCGTCAATTAATATTGTTTTACTTTATTAGTCGTTAAGTGATATGTTTTTAATTATTTGAAAATTATAATGTAGGATTATTAAGATATTTAAATGAGTATATATGATTTTTCTTTGGACAAGTCTGAATTAGAGAATTAGACAAACCAATACTTAAGCCTTATAATTGGAAAGATTTAGATGTATTGAATTGGTGGAGGAACAACCAACATCGATTTCTAATTCTTTTAAGAATGGCTGCTGATATTCTTAGTGTCCCAATCACTACTGTGGCTAGGGAATCAACTTTTAGTATTGGTTCACGTGTTTTGACAAAGTATTAGAGTTCTCTTCTTTTAAATAATGTTGAGACTATCATTTGTACTAGTAATTGCTTGCATGGTTTTGAGTTGAAGGGTAACTTATTATTATTTACTTACTTTGAATATTTTTACATTCTTTAAATACCTTAAAATTATGATTTTGGTTTATTATTTATTGCAGATAATGAGGATGAAGAAGAAAGATATGAAAAGCTTAACATATTTTCTAATCATGAGGATCTACAAGGAGAAGGATTAAATTATATTGATATTAATAATGATGAAAATTATCAAGATTTAGCTGATGAAACTACAAATGTGTAATTGATGTTGGAGTTGATTTTGGGATTATTTTTATTAGACTTAAAACTTTTGTTGTGTGAATTAATTTTATTTATTTTTCTAGACTTAATATGATGTGTAATAACATTGTTAGGATTTTAAATATAATTTTAAAAATTTTTAAATTGAAAAATAAAAAATAATTAGGACTGAGGCCCTAAGAGCTAGGGTTGAGCTGCTAAAAATAGAGCCTTGAGGTTTAATTGGGCTTAAAAGGGCCAGACCATTTAGGCCCTGGCCCTTGAAGGGTCAGCCCTAATTGACATCTCTAGGTATATCATTCAATCGCTACACTATTCCAGCAACAGCTATATTGTTCAATGGCTCTGTATAGCAATATATTTAGTGCCTATTTGTTTTCAATTTTTAAAAATTGTTTTTTGTTTTCAAAAACAGAAAAATTTTAATATCTATTTGGGTAAGTGTTTTTTATTTAGCTATTTTGAAAACTGTTTTCATTTTTTGTTTTTAGGAACAAAAAAATATAAACAACTTTAATTTTTTTGTTTTATTTTTTTTATTTTTAGAACACATTACATTTGAGTATTGAAAATTATAGTTATTTTGATTAATTTTAATTATTAATCGCCACTATTAACTACATATAACCATCACTATCAGTCCATTTTTTAATTCTACAACTGTTTTTTAATTGACATAATCAAATGGATTTTTATTTCATTTTATTTTAAAAACAATTTTGAAAACTATATTACAAAGCAGTTTTTAAAAATAAAAAATGAGAACATAAACCAAATGTGCCCTTAGTTGCCTGAGCGTTCATTTATTCCCCTGATTCCCTTCAAAATTATGCCATCACTCATTTTCCTTCAAAGGCATTTCTTCCCTCACTCAACTGAGTCTTCTCAATGCCGTTTGATTCGCTGACTCTTGAATGTAATTGCTTCTCATCAGCTGCTCGTATTTCTCAATAAATAACGCTTTCGATTTCGTTTCAATCTTGAATTGGTTTTATGGATGATAGAAGCGCAACAGTATTTGTTTGTGATAGTTCTATATCTTGTGTTGAACCCTTATCTGAGAAGAAGAAGATCACTTTTAAGTGGTGAGTTATCGGATTAGTGATCCTTTGGCAAGAAACCCCATGATACAGCTAACCCATTGTTATGCCCCAAAATTAGAAGGTGACTGGCACAGGTGTGAACTACATCATGCATTCTTGCAAGCCTCAAAATAAAAATTTATTCTGTCTTAAAAATAAATAATCAGATTATATGAAAATTATAACATTTTTAATACTAATTATTATAACAAAGTTTTAAAGTTTTTTGTAGAAATTTTGGCAGAACTTCCACTATAAATAGGATCTCCCAAAAATTCTGACAAAAAAAATTTCACAAAATAAAATATCAGTTAGGAATTTAGCTCCTTCCAGCCAGCAAACAGTATATAAATCAAAATAAAGTCCTAGTAACAATCTATGTAGAGCAACTAATCTTTCTTCTACATTAAAATACATAAGACTTAAATATTTACATAAAAAAGTAACAGCACCAATCCTAGCTGTATTGCCCTTCAGATGTCAACAATAGGATCGACGTTAGATAACGAATCTGAGACCAAAAATGAATTTTCTAGTGAATAGCATCCCTAAAGATAAATTTTAAAATAATAAATTCAATCAATTTTGTAAATTTGTTGGAAGGATAAAAATTCAATATAATATACTCAATAACTTTATGAGTCTTAAGTATGACCATTAAAATGAGATTGAACTGAAAACACTTTATATCATATTGGTAGAAGAAAAATAATTTATACATATGTGGATTAAAATAACATACTAACAACTAAAACCATTAAAATTTTAAATATATAAATTTGTCCATATTTAGAATTGTGATGACTTAACAGAATAGGTAAGAAATGTGGACACATAGTTCATGAGGGTAAAATAACTAAATACAGCTTATGCCATGAAAATAAACATGGACACACAATCCATGAGGATAAGTAACCAAACGCAACCTAAGCTATGAAACAAATGTGGACACACAATCCATAACGGTAATACTAACCAAATGCAGTTCAAAGCCATAGAAACCAAATGCAGGTATAAAGCCCATGAATCATAAATGTGAGGACAAAGCCCACAAAACAAACTAGCTAGTTATTAACCATAGCGTGCCATAAGCTAACAGAACTGTCGTTAGCAATAGTGTTCTGTTTAGAGTCCTCTTAAAAACCACATTCCAAACATGCAAGAGGAATAATTATTTTTGAAATAAAATTTTTATTCTCAATATCAAACTCGTGTCAATTATTACAAATCTTAAAACTTGCCAAATTAATACATTAGAGTGAATGTTCAAACTTTCATTAATTGTGTAATCAAGAAATTTCAAAATTCAATAAACAAATATGCCTTTATCAATATTAGAAATATATTTCTTGAGGAAAATAAACGCATCTATCATAATATAATTATCCTTCATCATTGTTTCAAAATTTCTAAAACCGACATAGTTCAGAAAAATAAAATATGTCAATAAAAGATTATTATTAAATAATTAAATGGGATGATATTTACTTACTCGTTGGAGTTCCAAATTTCCAAAGATATTCCTCCTTTAGTTCTTGTTAAGGTCTTGTTCTTCTAAACACCCTTAAAGGTCCCACACACATGAGCAGAGGAAGAAGGAGGCGGCTTCATGTATGAACAGTGGAAAGGAGGGATTGAGGTAGTGATAGAGGAGAAGGAACGATGATTAATGTCACACCCCAAAAATAGAGGGTGACTGGCACGGGTGCGAACTATATCACACATTCTCGTAAGCCTTAAAATAAAAATTTCTTTCATTTTAAAAATAATTAGATTGTATAAAAATTCTAATGCTATTAATATTAATTGTCATAATAAGACTTTAACATTTTTTTTTTGAAATTTCAACAAAACCTTTTCTGTAAATACGATCTCCTAAAAGTTCTATAACAAAATTTTTTCAGAAAACAGTATCAATCAGGAGCTTAGCTCCTTCCAGCCAGCAACAGTATATAGATCAAAATAAAATCCTAACAATAATCTATGTGGAGCATCTACTCTTTCTTTTAAATCAAAAAGACATACAAATTATATATTTACATTAAAAGTAACAGCACCAATCAAAAATTTCCACCCACTGTAGCTAGTTTACCTTTCAGAGTCAATGGTGGAATCGGTGTCAGCTAATAAATCTGAGACTCAAATAAATTTTTTTAGTGAATATCGTCCCAATAATAAATAATTGATCATGAATAAACAAAAAGTTCAAAATAATTATGTAACCAAAGAGGCAACTTCTTACATAAAAATTCCATAAGTTTTGGAATGAAATGGCTCTCTAAAATTTAAATAAAATCATAAATCATTGAACTATCATAAAAATTGTTATTATTACTTGATTTCAAGAAAGCATGTAAATGAAATAAATACTTATAAATAAGTTGCTAAATGAGAACCAATAGAATATAAAATCACCAAATAATCAGATTATAATTATAGGGGCTTATCAGAACAATTATCAAACATGGACACATAATCCATGAGGGTAAATACCCAAATGTGGCTTATGCTATGGAAACAAATGTGGACACACAGTCTACGAAGGAAAGTAATCAAACGCAGCCGAAGCCACGAAACAAACGTAGACACACAGTCCACGAGGGTAATACAAACCAAATGCGGCCAGAGCCACGAAACAAACGTGAGTACTATGCTCACGAATAACCATCCCTCCGTTCCACGTGCGTTGGCCATTGTACGGGGCTAGCACCTCCCATAAACACCCTACTAGCTAGTTATACCATGGCGTGCCAAGGGCTAACAGAACTGCCATTAGTAACTAGTGTCCTGTATAAAGTCCCTTTTTAAAATCATTTCAAACATGCGAGAAAATCATCACTTTCAAGATACAGTTCTCATTCTCAAAACCAAACTCGCATGAATACTTTTAAGCATTAAAACTTGCCAGAATCAAATTTCATATCCGATGCTCATGTTTGCATTTATTGAATAAAAAAAATTTCAACATTGAACTTACATGAATCATTCTCTGTATCAATCCAATATTTGATAAAATAAAAATCTCATAATCAAAGTCCAAACTTGATTTAATTGATCAAATAACATTTCAAATTTGGTAAAGCTAATTTTTCAAAATAAAGTAATGTTAATCAATAAATATTCAATAATCGCATTAATACTATTAAAATGATTTTTCAAAAAACGTAATATTCTAGTAAAAGAAATTTTGATTAAAAAAATATCAGTTGGGATGGTATCCACTTACCTGAAATTCCCAGAACTAAAATTCACCTCTCACTGTTGATCAAATTTCTCCTCCTCTAAATATCCTATAAATCATATTAAAATTCTATTCAACCCTTAACCAGTACAATAATTTCTTTTTAACATTTCCAGCACTAATCAACTATAATAAATTTGAAAATTTAAACTGAAGTTATATATAAAAATATATTTCTCATCAACATTTTGTCAAGATACCAAATATATATCCTTTCCAATCTCCTCATAAGAACTCTAGCATTTAAGTATTTTCTCAACAAAGTATCGGTCTCTGAGAATTCCAATAATCATATACTATTAATTTCATAATCAAATGTCCTTTGCACCTTTCAATTTAAATTTATAGATTAATAACTTCTAAGCTAACTCTACTTTCCACAAGAATTTATAAAATTTTAAAGTCAAATTCAATTCTTCTAACAAGCATTTTAATAAGCATCCTATAGACACTAATCTCCCATTATCATTTCTAACCTCTTCTCTTCCAACTTCATTTTACCAACTTCTTCAACATCAATCATTCCAACAAAATTAATTTATTCCAAAAATTATGACCATATGAAGATTAGTATCAAGCTTTAAGATGAATTTTCAGCTCAACATTTGAATTTGTTATTCTCTGAGACACACGAGCAGTAGCCAAACACACCAAAATTGTATAGTTTCAACCATTAAAATTCTCGCACAGAAAATTACAAAGATGAAGGGTATAAAATTTCAGACATGAATCAGCAACCATAAAAAAAAAAAAAAAACAAGCAGAAGAAAGCTGATCGAAACTATGGAAGAAAATTCGTGTATCAACAGCAGCATCTACAGGACACAATTTTTCAGCATCAGCTCCATCTCTTCATCCATTCACACACACAGAAATGTTTTCGAGGAAGGAGATAAGATCAAGTTTCTAACCTAAAAATTCCTACACGCACCAGCAGAGGAAGATAAAAAATTCCACACACTAACAGCAACATCTAAAGTGACGCACGGACGAATGGAGGAGCAAAACTAAAATTTTTGATCAACCAAGCCTCCAACAATGGTAATAGAAGAGTAGCAGCTCAACAAATCACAGTAAATATGAGCTGGAACAGGGGAGAATGAACAGATCTTGCAGACGCACAGCAGCAACAAATGAACTTAAGCACCTGTCAACTTCGGACAATTGAAGCAAGGGTGGTTAGTCACGCTAGCGACAGCAACGACGAAAATAGAAGAAAAAACTGTGAAGGTTCGAAGGAGAAAGAAGGAATGAAATCTCAGAGCATCCTTCACTCTCTCTCTCTCTGCATTGCATCTGGAAAAATCGAAGGAGTGAAGATTTTGATTTGATTTGAAGGAGGGCAATTCTGTAATTTCATATAATAAAAAGACAGAAAAATAAGACCACTTATGGCCCTGTTCTGGTTCAAACTTGGGACCAAATGGGGAGATGTTTGCTCTGTTGCCACTACAACAACTTTCCTTTTTGTCATAATAATTCCAAAAACTAGTATAATTATTATTAAAATGCAAGCTTATATATTTATTTTTCCTTAAAATTTTTGGGTTATCACAATAAAATAGAGGAATAACTCAGCAGCGGCGGAGCTAATAGCGGAAGGTTCTCCAACAGTGATGACTCACATGAACAACGGCACGATAATGGTTAAGACGAAAGAAGGTAGGGATAGATGGTGACAGGGCAAGGTCCAATCCAAAGCTCTCTAATCTCTCTCTCTCTCTCCTCTCTCCTCTCTCTCTCTCTCTCTCTGTGCTATAGAATGATTGAAGAATGAAAGGAAGAAGAGTTAAAAATAATCTAGTGTGACAGGGGTAGTTTAGTAATTTCTAGAAGTATGAATACAAAATAAAATAAAATCCCCTTCTAGTCTAACTAGATTTGAACCTCAGACCTATTGGGAGAATATTTACTTGGTTGCCACTACACCAACTTTCCTTCTTGTCATAATAATTCTAAAGACTAATATAATTACTATTAAAACATAGACTTATATATTTAATTTAACTTAAAATTCTTGGGTTATTACACCCATCACCAGAAATTGAAATTTAAATGTGTAAATTATATTTGAATGTTGTTGTGAATTTTGATGTAACCCTTGCCTCATTATTCTAACACCTAAATTTTAGATAGGTCTGTTATCCAACAACTCGAGCCTTATATATATGGGAAATTGCTAAAAAAACTCTACCAAATTTGAGATTGTGCTAAGAAGGACTTGGGAATTTGATGAAGGACTTGGTACTGAGTTGTCAATAAAAAAAGCAAAAGACTTTAATGCCCTTGATCAAAACCTCTCTCTCTCGGCTCTCGCTCAGTTCCTATGAGAATTCTGGCATTGTTTAGCCACAACTTCATGATTTTGATGGCGATGGCAGTGACGACAGTTGGTTGTGATTTTTCCGGAAATGGTAATAAGGGAAAGCAATGCAAGTTCTTTGATTTGAAGATGGTGGAATAGGGAGTAAAGAAGGTTCAAACCCTAGGAATTTTTCTACTCTTGCATTCTTCATTGGTTTCTTCTCTATCTCTTTATTTTCCCTTAACAATGAGTTGAAACCATCAAAATCGCCGTCTTTATGGTTTGATACTTCTTAATCTATTCTTCTAATTTGTTCTCTTTTGATTATTTTTCTTACTTTGATTCATATGTAGAGCAAGGAGTACAACAAAACATGTGAATCAAGCTTCTATTTAGGTATGTACATTTATGCTTATATTCACTAATTTTATTTTTCTTCTTTTGTTTGATTTTTGGTGATTAAGCTTAAATTCATTTTAATTACCATATCTCTAAATGATAATGGTGCCTCCATTACTAAGATACGGCAAGTATTGTGGGCTTTTGTATAATGGGTGTCCTGGGGAAGCTCCTTGTGATGGCCTTAATGCTTGTTGTATGAAGAACGATCAATGTGTTCAACCCAAAAACAGTACATTTCATTTCTCAATCTATGAACATGAATAATGGCCCTAGGTAAAATTTCTCAAATTTTCTATTGCTTGGGCGAAGCTTTGAGACTTCTCAATTCTAACATGATGTTTATGCATCCAAGATATATTGCACAATTTCATCAATGAGCCTTTGACCACAGCATTAGCAAGACTTTGTGGATATTAGCAGAGAATAATAGCATAATGTAGTATTTTGGAAGTTAACTATTTTCTTTATTTCCATATTATGTCTAGATTAGTAGGAAATTATAATTGAGGTTGATCAATACTACACTTGTTAGTCTTTAAAAAGTATCTTTCTGTTATTTGCACTTGTTTATGTTAGTTTGAGGGAAACTGCATAATCACAAGATATGGTTATGTTATGAAAGGTGGTAATTTCATTGAATTCTTGTCATGAAGTAGTAGTTCATTAATTAGTTCCAAAATATGTGTAGATCCTTTCTATAATAACCTACCAATAAATTATATAATTTTCCATGTGGATGCTCATGCTCTTAATGTGCTAAATTGAGGTATTATGAATAATCTTTAGACTTTATCTCTATAATATGGCTCTGGATGTTTGTGTTATTTGTTATCATAATTCAGAGATAAGAAATCATCTTTTGCACTCTTAAATTCCAAAAGAGATTTGAATTATATGTCTTGGCATCTTTGATGACTGATGAGCATTGGCTTTGTTCAGATGGATTGGATATTTTTACTACAATTGTATTTTACAGGATTTATGAGCAATAAAGTGCTTAGATATTGTCATTTTCCTATTTTTTTAACCTATTGAAGTAAATTGGTCACATTATGTAGAACTTTGGGGCTTGAGGAAGAATCTTCTTCATCCCTTGTACTTTCCTTTATTTGTGATGCCAAATATATCAAATATTATATTATTAAAAATATATATATACATATTTTATTTTATTTTCATTTATTAATATATTAAAAAAATTTCTATGAGTGTGTGTGTGTATATATACATATATTCTTTTTAATAAAATATTATTTTTGTTAGGAAAATGAACTTAAAATGAAATAATTTTTAAATATTAAATAATTTTCTTATAAACATTTTTACAAATTTTTAAAATTTATTTTTATTTTTTTAATGAAAATAATTAAGTATATAATTTATTTTTAAGTATGTATTATATTAGTTTATGTTAAATATCTTTTACTTTTTTTCCATATTTTTCTCAAAAATTAATAAATAAATTATAAACTTTTTATCTTCTTCCAAGTTAAGTGCTTCCCCTTCTTTTATTAAAAATAAATATTATCTACAATTTTTCATTCTCTTAAAAATATTTTTAAAAAAATATTATTTTAATCATATAAATTTTGTTAATAGTCATTTTGGAAAATTATTCTTTATTATCCTTGAGATAGGAAATGGGGGGACATGTGGTAAACTCAAAGTAAATGCTAAACACAAAAAACTCCAAGTCAAAAATTGAAGTAGATATTTCATATTGAAAATAGAAGGAATCTTATCTTGACTTGATCTAAATTAGTTTAGACTTTCATTAAAGTCTCTTTAACAGAGTCAATCTAAAATTAATATGGAATACTTCCCATTAAGTTTACAATTAAAATAAATAAACTTTAATAAGTTTATATATAATTTCATCCATAATTTAAAAAACTATCAAGTATTCTTTACCTATTTTATTTGGAGCATCTCACTTAAATAATTTTGTGGTAGTGAAAAGTAAAGCTCAACAAATGAAGTAGAAACTACTTGTATACCAAGGTAAATATAAAGTGCGCAATGTGTCAAGTAGTCTGCAATGCTATTTGCATCTTACAACATCTATACAATTTTAATATTCTAATGTTTATGTATAACTTTAACATTCCAATATTATTTATTCCTCATTCTATATATAAATACCTTTAGTGGCAACAATTTTTGCCACTGTATTTATAAAATATTTTAGTTTTTTAATTATTTTTTATGAAAATATTTTTAGCGGTAACAAACTATGGTCATGAAAAGTAATTACATAAGTTATTTTTTATTTTTTAATTATTTTTTTATGAAAACACTTTTGGCGGCAACTGTTTGTCACCACTACAAGTAATTGCATAAATTATTTAATTATTTTTTATGAAAATACTTTTGGCTACAATAGTTTTGTTGCCACTAAAAGTAATTACATAAATTATTTTTAAATTTTTTAATTAATTTATTATGAAAATAATTTTGTCACCACTAAAAAGTAATTACATAAATTATTTTTAATTTTTAGATTTTTAAATTTTTTTATGAAAATACTTTCAGCGGCAAGGGTTTGTTGCTGCTAAAAGTTATTAGATAAATTATTTTTAATTTTTTAATTATTTTTTATGAAAATGCTTTTTGTCACCACTAAAAGCTATTACATAAATTATTTTTAATTATTCAATTATTTTTTATAAAAATACTTTTGGTGGTGACAATTTGTTGCCACCGAAATGTAACTATATAAATTATTTTTAATTTTTTAATTATTCATTTTATAAAAATGCTTTTGGTGGTGAAGGTTTTTCACTGCTAAGAGTAATTAGATAAATTTTTTTGATTTTTTAAATTATTTTTTTATAAAAAACTTTTGACAATGATAATTTGTTGCCACTAAAAGTTATTTTTAATGATAACAATTAATATCACAACTAAAAGATAGCCTTTGGTGGCAACAATTAAATATCACTGCCAAAAATTAACTTTTAGTGGGAACTTTTAACAGCAACTTTTATTTATGTTTAGCGGTGACTTCTAATTGTTGTCACCAAAAGAGACCTTTGGTAACAACATTTTGTGTCACCGTTAAAAGTCGCCATCAAAGGTCATTTTTTTAGTGACTTTCTCAACTGTTGCTTTTCTAAAATGCTGGTTTGCTTGACCAAGTCTCTCCCTCAACCACTTCTTTTCTAGAAGCTTGAGGTAGGCTTTGGGCCAAAATGACTCATTTGAGCCCAAATAGTTGGGCTTGGGGCTAGATTTTAGCCTAAAGAGACCCTTTATTTCCTTTTACACAAAAAATTGGTTAAATAGCTTATCATTTACATCTTCCTCCTGCGACTCACATTTCCCTAGTTTTTCAATATCTTTCAATATTTAAGAAGTGAGGGCTTTGGTGAAATGGACTTTTAGTGTGTGTTTGATTTTCTATTTGTCAAAAGTCCATTTAGTAAAAGTTTATTTCGTAAAAGACAGTTTAGTAAAAATCAGTTGTTGTAATAAAATTTATATTTGGATATTTTTTTTTGAAAGTAAGTTTGGTACGTTAAAAGTTGTTTGGATTATGATAGTAAAATGTGTTTTTCAATGTATAATTATCAAAAAGAACATTGATTCATGATGATTTGTAATATTTAGTATTCAAATATAATATATTTGAAATATTTAAAAAATGTGATAAAGATTTTAAAAGACATAAAATTTGATCTATAATGCTAATTAAAAACTTGATATCTAGTTATTTGTACTTTTTTAATTTGTAATTTTAAAAATGTGATAAAGATTTATAATTTTTATTATACATTAATGCTAAAAATTAAAATGATAAATTATTCAATTTATAATGTTAAAAATTTGATACCTAATTATTATTATTGAAATAAAAATTATATTTTTAATGAACCAACTTTTTTTTTAAATAAAAGAATAAGAAATTAAACTTGGAATAGTATAGTTAAATAACATCTCACTTTTTAAATTCACTTATCAAAAATTTCATTATTTCAAGTTGGCCAAAAGCATATTCAAGAATATCTGAAAATAACTTTTTAAATTAACTTTTTTAAAAAAATTAAAAATCAAACAACATCACTTTTGAAAAGTAGAAAAGAAAACTATTCCTCACATCCCATTACCATTATTGACAGATGTGTGCAATTCTTTTCTTTGACCCCTTGTTGTTAATATGTTCTAGAATGCTGTGGTTGAAAATACCTTTTGACCTGATACCTACAATACATATCCAAAACTTCATTCATATTTGCCTTTACTGTTATTTTGAAAATTAAGTTTGTTGTAGTACTTTTGTAATCGTTTTGTTGAACTTGAAAGTATGTTCGGATTTTAAGGAGTCTCAAAACCCAAACTCTACTAAACTTTTGATTATAAAAAAATAATTCCCCTATTTTTATTAAAAAAATTAGTCTTTTTAGTTTGGTTCTAATTACAATCGATTTAGCTGGAAAGCCTACTTTTTATTTCAAACCACAACTGATTTAGGAAATTTTCTTTTTTGTGTCACTATGATCGCATTATGTTATTCTTTCTTCTGCCTCAAGTTTCATATATCTCATATTGTTTAATATTCTTTAATTTCTGGTCTTATTAACTTTCTATAAATGAATTTATTCATAGCATTCAATTTATATTTCTTTAACTTGATTACTGGATTCTATATATATATATATAAATGGTGTTTCTGCTGTTTGTGCGTGGAGCTATCACGGTAAAATTCGTTTACCTTGCCTTTATTTAGTTTGTTTGCTTTGTTGTTTTTGGCCACTTGCGTGTTTGTTTCTTATTACAAGTAAACTTCCTTTTTGTGTATGTTGAAACCTGAAAAGAAATTTTTTTGAAGAAAAGTATGTTGAAAACAATTCAGTGTTGGCTTTATTCTGTTCTGCGTGCCTTTTTCAAAATAAGAGGCTTTATAGAAGCTTCATTCTCACTCAATTTACCCAATAATTTATATTCAACATTCCCAGCTTTTGGGCATTCCATAATATTTAATTAAATCATTTTAATTAATTTCACTGTAGCAATATGATTACTAATGTCACGTTCCACATGATTATTTTGGTAAAATAAGGTTGCAAAGTATTTATTGAACTTCATTGATATACATGATTGTTTTATCTAAACAGAAAGAGATGGAGTATGTCTTGCATCCTTGTCGATTGGATCAAAAAATTCGGTGAGGCTGTGTAAGTAATACTATATCCTAATGCAAAGTGAAAAGATAAGTCATATAAGAAAAGGAAACAGTTAACTTGTCATCACTATTCTCGTAGTTTGCTACTCTTATTTCTTTATTTACAGTTTGTTGACAAATATTTGCATATGAGATTCCTGTTTTTATATATAAAAAAGGGGGCATTTGACTTGTCAAATTTATCACATGTACTTGATTAGTTGTTTTATAATGAAAGTGCTGTTATGTTTGATAAGTTTTCCTTTTATAATTAATGAAATCTCACTTTGCAAATTCTTGTTTTGATGATTGCAAATCATGCCAATTCAATTTTGTTCCAAATGAATGTTTTAGTTAATTTTAATATCTTTAGTTATAATATATTTGGTCTTCATTTCTGATTCCCCCGAAAGATATTGTATCCACTCTTAACTAACTTGCAACAGAACCAGCACGGAAGACATGAAGGGGTATTTATAGTGATGCGGAATTCGACAAAATGAAAATTATAATTATAATTATTGATTAAACATCAATTCATTTATTTAAATATTCTTCATAACTTCCATAATATATATATATTCTTCATAATCTTTGAGATAGAAAAAGCTTCCATGGCCATGGGATTTGAATCTTGACTTTATGTTCAGTTTGAAATTATTTTTATATTCTTCTTATTTCTGAGAAAAGATTATGTTTTTGTTTTTTCCGCTTTCTTAGGGGAATCAATTTTCATATGTTGTATCCATTCATCCCTTCATTAACTAAATCATTCTTAACTGATCTTTTATTAGTTAGATTTTTTTTTTGTTCATGTATTTACACAGAGTGTGCGGACATCTTTTTGTTTCACATCGTTTTGAGCTGGAATCCAACCCGTGTAAATTTTTTGTAATGAAAAATGAAAGGAAATGGAGATATCTTTTATTTTTTATAATCCTTGATGACGACGACGACGATCCAGAACTCATGTTACAACACACGTTTGTAGACTGAAAACATAATTACCGAAATAATATTACCGTGGAATATGTGTGTGTGTTGGGGGGGGGATATAGGGTTCTTGAATATGTTTGGTTTGGTTGTTTCTTTGTTTTTTTTTTAATTGAATAATATACTCTCTCCCTTTAAAAATATAAGTCATTTTTTGAGAAGTTATATGTTAAAAATGTAAGGTATTTTTAGTCTTTTGAAGTGCTAATAATTATTATTTTTTTAAAAGTGCCTCTATTGAATGAATCACTTTATATTTATTGTAGGTTTTTTAATAAGGGTAAATATAAAATGATAAGGTTAGTTTGAAATAGGTAACTATTTTATTAGGATGAGACTCGATTAAAAATACTTTATATTTTTTAATGAAAGGAGTAATAATTATATTCATTTATTAAACTCCATATAACATGAAAAAATCTATATCAATATTGTTAACCTTGTAAATTTAAGTAAATTCATGACAATGATATAAATTTAATTCGTAGACTCATAAGATTTTATCTCTATTAATAAATAACTATTAAAAGTATATGATTAAATAACTCCAATATAAAACATGATCATAATTTGATAAATCTATCTACATTGATAGATTATCATACTCAATTTTCATAATAGGACAACTTATTTTGGTATTTCATGTTTTCCTTTTTATTAATATTAGTTTTTGTTTTTAGAGTTTTATTTTTCTTTGAATTGAGTCATACTAGTTCTAGGAATCAAATTTTACACAATATATACTTAAATTATTCAACTAGATAAAAAAATTGACAAGTTTAACTAAGTCATTTGTGAATTTAACTGAGCTTGCATCCAATCCAATTTAATGAACGAGTTAACATGATTTTATACCTTAAAACATGAAAGTAATAAACTTTCAGAATCAACTTGCGAGTTTGATAACAGTAATCTATATAGTGGCGGACCTACATGAGAGAGAGGGTGGGCAAATGCCCCCACTCATTTGAAAAAAAATTAAATGTTAGTGTAAAAAAAATTTACACTTTGTCCCCACAAAATTTATGATTTTGACCCCACTAAAATATTAATCTTCCTTACTTGAAAAAAAGTTCCAATGTAGTATTAAAATATAATTATAATTCTATATTTTGAATAGAGGAGTATAAATATAATTAGTCAATTAATTTTATTTAACTTAATCTTAAAGTTAAACATGTTGAATTTAAATAATAAATTTTCAAATTTTTTTAGTTTTCTTAATAAAAATTCCCCCATTGACCAAAGGTCCTCGATCCGTCACTCTATATAGTATCTAAAACAATAACCAGATAGTATAATTAAGGAAAGTTATTGAAAGAATTGAACATAAAACCCGATCAAGAAGGTATTAAAGAAAGGAAACATACGACAAATTAATAAAACTATAACTATAGTTTCTTTTACGTTACATCACAGGGAACTCTGGATGTCCGTTTACATTTCACACCCTATCATTGCCACTTGAGTTAGTCTCAAGAGAGTACATAATAATAACTATTATATTGTACATCAAAAGTGCACACATGCATAGAGTATGCTATAACCACACAGCTCAAACTTGAAACCACGCACTAAGTAGTGTTATTTTTTTTTTTTAAAAAAAAGGTGATGATTACATAGGAAAGGAGTCTCTCTCTCTCTCTCTCTCTATATATATATATATATATTTATAAGACCCATCTGGCCTTCAGCTTGAGTTACAGTGCTGCCATATATATCAGTGTTTAGCATCGTACCATTTCATGATATAGTCAACAAGCAAGTCCGTCTCCGACGACGAGAGGCTGATTTTTCCATCGTGGTTGCCGTCGGCCATTTGCATGCAACGCCAGGCTCTGTAGAGTGGCCAGTTTGAGCCAATCACTTCTAAAGCTTTCTTGAGCTCCTTCATGCTCAGACTGTCGTCCGTGTTAACGTCTGCTTTCTTCAATATGTCCCTCACTTGGGCTTTAGTAACGGCAGGTTTTGGTATGAAAATTGGCATTTTAACTGATTCGATTTCTCTCTGAGTTTTCTTTGCCCAGCTTGCGAGTTATATGTTATATATAGGCTGGAGTCGGGCCTTGCAAACATGGGTCGTGGATCTGACCGAACCCGTTTCAAGTTGGATAAGCTTCAGAGGATAAATATTGGATATTTTTCTCATTCTTACATGAGAAATGCTGGTTTTCAGATGCTTGCCTAGCCAATTTTGGAATCTTAGCTCAATTATTTTGTGAAATGCCAGCCCCACTCAGTTAGATCTATGATATCTTAATACATAGTTAGGGGCCCACCAAAAGAATGCTCATAATTTCCCCTTTTTTTTTGGAAAAAGAGGAATATTTTAGAAATAATGAATAATGGCAGCAAACTTTATCCCACATCTCGTTTTAAGGGATAAACTGGTCTGCCTATATTTTATAGTTAGTTCTAAATCTAGATAAAGAGATTTTTTCCTTTGGTTAAAAAAAAAATTGTTATCAGAAAAGAGAAAATGTTTCATGGACTCGTTGTGTCATGTCATCTATGTTGTTAAATAAAAATATATTATGTTATGTATCATTATTTTTAGTGATTTTATTTTTGGAATAGAGAACATCTTTAATTTAATTTCTTTCATTTTTTTCTATATCATCATCTATGACATAATCAATTTATATTTTTAACCATATGACATGACATATTTTTATTGGACAAAACATTGATGACGTGACGTGCCAAATGTTGTAATACTATCTATATGTGTGTCAAAGGAAACATTACATTTCCCAAAATTGAGGAAGCCGTAGTGTATAAATGCTAAGATGAGAATTTGAGTAAGGGAGATGAACCAAGAAGAGGAGTGAATGTGCTCATACATTATATGTGAGTGAGATGTGATGTTGAGCTCTTTTATCAAAATATTTTAAAGAACCAAATTCAATGTTCAAACCTTTAGAATTTTGAAATGCATAACAGTGATTAATTATTCAATGTATTAACCTTTATAACTTTCTAAGTAATGAATGATAACTTGTTCAAAAATCTAACCTTTCAAAATCTTTTATTGTTAATTTTTATTGATAATTTTTCAAGATATACCAAGTTGTATTTGTTGAGAAATAAAGATACGGCTTTTGACAAGTGACGGTTTCTCCATTGTTAAAGTAGAAAGATGTGTTTATACAAAGCTTGTAAATAATGATTATGTAATTATATGCTTGTATATGGATGACATGCTAATTTTTAGCTCTAGTATAAATGTTTTGAATGAGACCAAAATTTTTCTTTCATCAAATTTTGATATGAAAGATATAAAACCAAAGTGATTCTAGGTGTGAAGATCATAAGGAATGAGAGTGAGATTTTACTATCCCAAGAACATTGTGTTGAGAAAATTCTAAAAAAGTTTCGACATCTTGAAGATGCTCCTCTAAGTATTCCTTATGATTCGAGTGTATAATTAAAAAAAACACAAGAGTGGCCCAATTGCTCAATCTAAGTATGCATAGATTATTAGGAGTTTGTTGCATTTAATGAATTTTACCAAGCTTGATATAGCTTACGTTATAGGCAGATTGAGTAAATGTACCCACAGTCTAGACAGTAAATACTGGGAGGATCTGGTAAGAGTTTTGAGATATTTAAGAGGCACCATGAATTATGGTATATTCTATAGTAGATTTCTCATTGTGTTGGAAGGATATAGTGATGCTAATTGGTTCTCAGATTCAAAAAAACACAAAATCAACTAGTAGATATATATTCACTCTTGGTGGTGATGCAGTAACTTAGAGGCATGCAAAACAGAGGATTATTACAAAATCCTTAAGGGATTATAAATTTATTATCATAAAGTTGGCTAGAACTGAGGTTGAGTGGTTGATAAACTTCTTAGCAAGTATACCAATAGGTGAAAAGCCATACGATCAGTATCCTTACATTATGATAGCCCGTCTGTGATAGTGGCGACTAAAAATAAGACTTTTAATAGCAACAATAGACATATTTGATTAAGAGATAATATAATAAGGTAGTTTCTCAAAGATGGGATTATCTCAATTGATTATACAAGATTAGAGTTAAATTTGGCAGATTTGTTAGCTAAGCCCTTAGGGAAGAAATTTATCATTAAAAAATCGAGGGGAATGGGACTTAAGCTTATTTGAAATTAACGGTGATGATAACCTAACCTTTATGGTTGGAGATCTCATGAAGAAAGTTCAATAGGTAAGAACGAGTCACTTGTTAGTTCTATTAGCACTAAATTTTTTTGTCCCTTCTTATGAGTTGAAAAAGTGCTAGAATGCATTGACCGAAGCTTGAGTAAAAGCTCTTAATGTTTTTCATAGTCTCATTGTAAGTACACTGATAAAAACACCTATTAGAATGTAGAATGAGATCGCTTATATGAAATCATGGCAAAATCTCTAAAGCATTTGTTAAAATCAAGCGCAAGCACAACTAATAACACACAAAACCATTGTCAACAGATTATAAGGGTAAAATTTGACTAATAAGACCTCTAATGCACAACTAAGATCTATCAGTTCAATAACTAAGTTACATTGACTTTTCTGTATGCTAAGTTTTATTAGTCTAGGTTTGGTTTAAGTTTAAAGACACCAAATTCAATATGGTTATACTAAAGTTGTAACTTAGATGATAATGTATTCTTTTTGAGACGTGGGGGATTGTTGTTATATTATGTATATGTGTGTTAAAAGAAACACCACATTTCCCAAGATTGAGGAAGCCTAAGTGTATAAATACTAAAATGAGAATTTAAGTAAGTGAGATGAACCAAGAAAAGGAGTAAATATGCTCATACATTGTATGTGAATGAGATGTGACGTTGGGCTCTTTTATCAAAATATTTTAAAGGACCAAATTCAATGTTTAAATCTTTAGAATTTTATAGCATAATGGTGATTAATTATTCAATGTACTAGCCTTTAGAACTTTGTAAGTAATTAATGATGACTTGTTCAAAACTATAATCTTTTAAATTCTACAATGTCTATTGATGAGTTTCTTAATCTAGATTCAATATTTAAGTACTTTGAAATAAAGGTTTCAATGGTGTTGTTTAGTAGTGCCTAACATTCATGTACATCTATTGCCTATATAAGGCATGCTGGTGAAGTGTTCAAAATGGATTGCTGTTGAGCTTTCGAGCATCCCTCTTCCATCTTCTGAGTTCTTCTTTCTTGTGTGTATATTTCTATTGTTCTAGGACCTTGTTTTATACAGGAATGGTTCGTTTAATCTTTGGGAGTTGCCGCATTCAACCTATGTGTCGAACGCTACTACAAAAAAGGTAATATTGGATGATTCTTTTTGCCTATACAGGACGATTATAAACCATCTAACATGATATCATCATATATTGGTAAGACAAATATTAGACGATTATCACAACCATCCAACATTACTACATTAGATGGTTCAAGAAAACATCCAATATATTATTGAAAGAAGTGATAACTGTAAAGGGTATATTGGATGGTTAACTTCAGAACCGTCTAATATTCTACACCATATTGGACGGTTATAGTCACAACCATCTAATATATGTATAATATTGAAGGGTTATGACTATAACCGTTCAATAAATTCCTTATATTAGATGGTTCTTATCAATAACCATCCAATATATTCAATTTTTTTTTATAATAGGGAGGCTGCATTTCTTGCAGCCCCCATAGTACAATGTAAATAAATGTCCAGTCTAGTCTAGTCCAATTCAAACTTATACAAACTAAAAAAAATTATAAAAAAACTAATAATTTTATTAAAAAAACAAATGTGTTTGCTATACAATTTCTCATTATAATACTAAGGAAAAAATAAACTATTACAAATTAAAATCTAAATGAGAAAAACAAAAACAAACAAGGTCCAGTTCACTTATTTTTTGCTCATAGTCGAAAAATATACTCACACCATTTCTCAATGGCTTCATTGATGTGATGGTCCCCAAATTCTTCACAGTATGAATCAGAATAATACAGCAATAATGTAATATGACAACAATGTTAATCAATTACTTGAGGAAATTAAAATTCATAACCTTATATAATTGAATTTAAATAACATAAATACCACAACGGGAATTAGCGTCATTCCATGAGTGATGATATCTTTGAGAAACCTCATCACGCAATATCCACAATCCTCACTATATGCTATTTGTTGCGAGTACTGCATGGAAAAACTAATAAACATGTTATTGAATTAATTAGATAATTAGTATTAATTGTTAAAGTTAGTAGCAACTAGTACCTTTATTATCTTCCAATTAGGGTAGGTTAGATCATATGACTTGTACCTTGACGGTGTAGAAAGGTTCTTTTAGGTGCGATAAAGCACCACAGCCTTGATAAAGAAAGAAAATAAGTTGAAGTTAGAAATTTAAAATGATAAAAAAATATATAAAAGTTAATTAAAATATAGGCTTAAATATTAAATAATTCCATCATGTCAGGTCCATTATCTGGCTGCCTACCAGTAGAATCTAGATAGTAAAATTTTATAGTTTTAACACCAATCGGCATAATGCTAATCAACATCCAGTGGCTCCTAAAACAATTTAAAAGCACATGTCATGAAATTTAAAATGAAAAAACAAATTAAATTAATTAGGATATCTTTGAACTCACTCTTGCACATAAGGTACTAGAAATAATGTCCCTGTAGTAGGTTTCTTTGCCTCAAAGTAATTTGCTAATGCTTGAGCTTGGCCATGCCGCACCTCAATAGTGATGTTGCGATGAGTAGATGCATCATAAGGACATACAAAGACAAATTTCAATGCAAAACCACTAGACATGATAAACTTTTCATATAAGAACCTATATAAAAAATAAACAAATTATTATCTTAAACTTAAACATAGTAAAAGGTCATGCATATAATATATACCTCATATAAAAGTGGACTACATTTTGGCTAATTGAAATGTGCTTAAGGACTTTGTTAACCATTTCAACCTTAATCATATCGTATTGTTCTCTATCATACATGCTTTGGTCAAAACTGATAAGCATCGTAGAATCATCAAACAATTTTCCATATGCCTCAAGCATACTCTGGTAGGTTTTTGGCAATTGATCTGGCACGGTTGTCTGAACCTTGAATAATTGGCCTAGTTGTTTGGTGATACCCTTTCCCTTAGACTACACACTAATTAAATTGTAACAGACCAATATAGGTAACGTATACATAATTAGGTAATTGCCATACCTGTGCTTGATTCTGTTCTTTGTCTTCTATATAGAAGAAAACCTTAGGCCATGCAACAAAATTTCCACTTACTTCTCTAACAGTGAATGCATCTAAGGTAGGAATAGGTAGTAGATAGTTGGTATCAATAGGTTCAAGAATCAACCCTCACAAATAGTCTACAGTCATCGGCATATTGTATATGATATTTTCCTTAGGGATATTAAACACATGGCCTTTTGTCACTTTGTGTTAATTAGGGCTATTTACCATAAAAATGCAATTGTGCTCGCCCTAAATAAACATAAGTATAAGTTAATGAAATAATAGTGAACCAAAGTTAAGGAGTGAAGAATTATGTATACCTTGAGAATTTGACAAGATAGTTGGGCCAAAGTGCAACTATCTATCTTCCTAAGGCTAATGTGCTCTATGGGCGACTTCCCAGTCTCATTGGCCTTAAGCAGTGCCTCAATCATTTTTTTGCTTTTATTTGTTATTTCAGACTATCAAACTCTGCTAAAGAAGGCACACCTTTTAGAGTCTTCTTTTCGCCTAATATTTGTTTCCTAGATACCCCTATGCCAACAGCCATAACACAACTTAGGTGATCGTGATTTCCCAAAGCCTTTTTTAAGATATCTTCATCTTAGGAAAGCTCGCCTTTAGAAACTTCTTTTAAGATAGCACTCTGTTCATCATAATTTGAAAACATAAGTTATTATAATAGCAACTATTAATATGCTATCTAAATTTGAGAATTATAGTACTTACAACTTTTTTAGCAAGTTTTCAAACATGTTCACTCACATAGTTGCCATCTTTGTTAGTCTAGCCTAATATAAAGAGTCTGGCCCATGATATAGAGCTTTCTGGTGTGCCCTCTTCATTGATCTATGCATTAAAATGCATTAGTGACATAACGTATTGCATACCAATTAATAAATTCAAAACATACCACTTGTTGCTCAATCCCTGAATACCCTAAGCACCTTTTTAGAAAGGGAAAGAGATTTTTCACCCTTAACTCTTTATTCTTTTGGCTCAATTCCTACAAAAAAAATATCATGAGTTTAGTTATCAACTCATCTAAAATTGTCACATAAAATAGCATAATCCTTACCAAGAATGATTCTTCAAGACACCTAGCAACAAAAGCATCCCAGTGCCCTTGTTTGACAATAAGTCTTATCAATTCAAGGACTGTAGGACTAATATGCCTATTAGCATGAGTTATGTATTTTGATCCTACAAAATATCGGAAGGCTCGATGGGCCTTACATGCTACCTTTATAACAAAATGCCTCCAATTGGCGTCAATTTCAAATGCTGACTGCTCAGTCAACACATTTAAGTTATAAGTTAGAAAATTGACAAAATAATGTAATAAACCAATTAGTATTATAAATACATAAATTACCTCAAATTATTCCCATATGAAATCCATTGATACTGAATCTACATCATGCCAACTATTAATTGATAAGCCTAAATTCTCTCTTGTCATAGCTCCGATGTAGTTGGTAAATTTATGCTTCTTGGTCCTAATTGGTTGACCCTTCAAATTCCATTGAAGAGAATATTTCTGTCAAGCCAACCTTCTTGTATTCACCTCACCCATCAATACAAAGCCTTTTCTAATTGATGTAGCCATGGTTTCTTGAGCATTTATAGCCATAGGCTGACTGGCGGATGTAGAGGGATGATCACCCGTCGGCGAGTCAATTAGTAGATCAGTCAGCTGGTTAGGGGGTGTACTGGTGGCACTAGGAGGATTATCCAATAAGTTATTGGTCAGATCACCAGGTCTTCTACGTGGCATTTTAGGAGCCATTTATCTATTATACAAGTGAGAAATAGTTAGAAGATAAAACACAAATAATAATTAAGGAAATTAAAACACACAAGACACAAATAGTAATTAAGAAAATTAAAACACACAAGACATAATAGTAATTAAGAAAAGTAAAACACATAAGGCACAAATAAAACACGAATTGCAAGAAAATTTGTCACTATAAAATTAAGTCAATCTTTTTCTTTTCCTTGACTTCTTTTGAACTTTTTCTACCTTGATAGCCTAATTTAATTTCTTAATTTTCTCTTTAATTCTTTTACCCCTTTTTAAAATCTAGATACCTTTATTGTGATCATGTCTTACATAATTGGCACCATCTTCGATGAAATTGCTTTCAACCGCAGTCCCTGTAAATGGATCATCCCCAACAACATCAATTATCTCTCCTATTGCCTTATTTGACAATAAAACAATAGACTAATTATGTTTTGTAGGATCTAGAATATAAAACACTTGTTTAGCCAGTGATGCCAAAATAAAAGGCTCATCTTTATTTCCATGCCTTGTAAGATTTACCTGTATGAACCCAGTGATGCATCAATTTAAAGGCCACTTTTATAGTCAACCTAATTACAACTAAATATTGGAACATTAAACTTGACATAGTCCAACTCCTAAATGTGTTCAATCAAAAATATGACATTAATGCATATATAGGATTTTTGTCTTTGACACTAGAAATATACATCGCTTCAGCTATAAGAGTTACACTACTATTTTGCATTGTGCTCTGATCATCCAACTCTTTGGAGTAGAATGTGTATCCATTGATTACATAGCTAGTATAAGAAACAACTTGTATGTTTGGACCTCTAGCCAACCATTTTACTCTTTCAGAAATAGAATTATGATCAGAATTATACTTGTCAAAAACATGCTTTTTTAGCCAACCTGTGAAATGCTTATTATGCTCTTTCTCATACCAAGTTTTTGTTCTTTCAAGGTTGTCATCCCTAATGTTGGACTTATGCTTATCTGCATACTCATTAACCTCTTTAAAGTTGTGCAACACATAAAGGTGTGCTGGCTCCCAATGTGCTTATGAAATAATGACTAATTTGACCCCCTTCATTCCTTCCCCATCTTCTCTTCCCATATGCTTATCTATCGAGATTCTAACATATTTTTCATCTCTCAAGTACTCCTAATAAAATTCTATAGCCTCTTTACTAATGTACCTCTCAACAATGCAACCTTCAGGTCGACTTCAATTTTTTACATATCCTTTTAGTACTTTCATGTTACATTCAATCAGGTACATCTATCTTAAATAAGTCGAGCCATAAATTTCTACCTCCTTATCTAAGTAAATGGTAAGATGAATCATTATGTCAAAAAATATAGGTGGGAAATACATTTTAAGTTCACATAATGAATTTATAATTCAGCGTTGCAACTTTGGCAATTTATGAGGGTTGATCACTTTGCTGTAGATAGACTTGAAGAAGAAACACATTTTAGTTATCGCATTTTGCACCTCACTTTGTAAAATAGAATGTACGGCCACTAGAAGAAAATTTTCTATCAACACATGGCAATCATAAGATTTTAAACCTTTTAGCTTCAAGTCTTTCATTGACGCAAGATTTTTAATATTGGACGAGTAACCCTCTAGAACTTTAATTGCACCAAGAAACTCACATAATGATCTTTTTTTATTTTTTGGACAATGTGTGAGCTGCTGGATGAAGAAATGTATGGCTTTCTGTAACATCCTAAAAATTTTAAGAATCAAATTTATTTTAAAAATAAAATAAAATATTTATAATTAAATTAAAATTTAGAATAATTTAATAGAGGCTTAGAGTTTGAATTTTACTAAGCAAAATTTTGGTTTTATTTGATTTTTAACTATGGGAAAAATTACCAAAGTTGACCCGGGCTTTTGTGCAATAATAAAAAATGTTGGGCCCTTTCTTGTAATTTTCCCCAAACTTTTTGACCAGCAATTTAAAGGCCAAAACTGATGCAGAAATGCAGAAACTAAATTGGAAAGGAAAGGAAAGGAAACGCAAAGAGAGAGAGAGAGAGAGAGAGAAGAGAGGAGAAAGGGAGGGAGTTAGGCTTGGATCTAGGAGTCTTTGCGACCGTTGCGAGCTCGGCTACACGATAGGTAAACTCCCTACTTCAATCCTCTTCCCTTTCTCTTGATTTTCTTCAATTTTTGGAAGAGGAGACTTTTAGATTTTGATCCCAAAGGCTTTATTCTTGTAATCTTTTGTTTCTTTGGATCCTAGGGAGCATATTTTGAGTTTCTATATAATGATCTAATGTTTTGAGTGAATAATTGGATGAAAAGAGGTGTTTTGGGCACAAAATAAACCTTGAGAAATTGGGTTTTTCCTTCTCAATGGTTTAAGCCTATTGATTTAATTATAATTTTGCTATTTGAGCCCAATAAGATTTAAATTAAGGTTTGGTTTTCATTATAAGGGCTAATGGTGAAAGTTGGTGGCACTAAGAATAGGTTTTTAATTGATTAAAAAATTATATAAATTGAAAATTAGCCTAGTGATGGCTAATAAATGATTTTGGTGGTTAAGTGATACTATGTGAATGGTTGGTTTAATATATGGACCATTAGGGTGGATTATGACTCATTGACCTAAGTTGTATGGTATGAGTTATAGTCTTCATTAATGCTATTTGTCATGATAAGTGATGTGGATCACTTATATGTTGTAGAAAATTGTTGGTGGAACTTATTGAGAAGTTAGGAACAAGCTGAGCCCTATTTTGTACAAGCGAAACCCTTTTGGTATCAAAGGGTTGAGGTAACAGGGGAATTTATATTTTTTATTACTTTGTTTTAGCTATTTTTGAATAAATATTACTAGTTATCATGCATTACATGTTTTAAAAGATTAAATGTTCTTTATAAGGGGTTATGGGGTACTACTTTGATTATAGTACAAATATGTTTTCTAATTGTTTAATAACAATGTTTTTATGGAAATGAGATTTATAAATATTATACTACCTTAGAGTGTTGAATGGTCAATACTCAGAAAGGTAGACAAGAGTAAAAGGCATGATCTCGGTGGGAGTTTACCAATGAGAAGGTGTGGATTTTTGATATTCTATGGCACACTGTCAGTACTCAGTGTTGTCTTATGTATTGTGGGCTCAGTGCACTAAAGTGGTTAGTATATTGAGTGTTCGACACCTCTCAGTAGGGGAGGGAATCCAACATATGAAATGTGAGGTTGAGTGCCTAGGCCAAGGTAGCCCTCACATGGAAAGTAAGTTGGGCTGGCTCTAGGAGGGAGTTAGCTTCAACTGCTTAGGATTCACGTCGAAGGGGCATAGGAGGTTCGGTGGATTAGATCATGCCTTAGATTATGTTTTGTGCCTGTGGAGGTACAAGTAGGTATAAGGTTTACCTGCAAGTTAAAGAGTGCCAGGGGGCATTCTGTTGGTCATGAAAGGCCATACCGGCCTAGGTCATGCATTCATGCATTTTAAATGGCTAAATTGTATACTATGTTGAATTTATTATTCGTTTATTTGATTATGGCTTACTTTGTAAAAATCAATGTAGATTTCACTGTTACTGAGACTGTGGTTGTCTCACCCCTTTCTTTTCAATATTCTAGGTCCAGGCGAAGGATCCAGTGGTGGATGGGGAAAGGAGCAAAGCTAGGGGTTTGCTTGTGATTTGTAAAGAACTGCAACCCCTTTCTTTTGAGCAAATATATTGTAATGTATTTAAGATTGGGGTGCCAGTAGGATATGATTATGTATGTGTGTGTGAATATGTGTGGATTGTGTGCTTGTGTATGAATTTTTGTCTGTTTGTAGACTTGTGGCTAGGAAACTTGGTTATGGTGTGTGGTTTTGATAGATTTACTTAGTAGACCAAGTTTCTATTATAAGCAGATATTTATTTTGATATATATGTGATTTTATAAGCAAATGCAAAGTGGTTGCATTACAAATGGTATGCTATGGGCAAACATACACCTTGGATAGAGAGAGTGGGTGTGTGGGCCCCACAAGGAGCTCTGAGCCAAGTGAAAATGTTTAGCATATGTATTTATATAAATACATGGTATTTGGATTGATTTGTGACCACTCTTGTATGATTTGTGCATTTTGGGGGTTTAGGGTCCATTTTGGGAAATGGCACCCGGGTGGTCAAATTTTGATGTATAGAGGTTTTCCATCATTTGAATGTTCTATCAAGTTTTTTTAATCTTATTTGACTTGTCCAAAGTGTTTCCACAGGTTTGTGACCATTAGGATGAGATTTGGACAATTTTGAAAATGGTTTTTACCAAAAAGCTGCACTTTTGCATCCGGGGTCCAAATTTTAATTCGACTGTTGGATTTCTCTAAAATTTGAGTCATAAGTAAAACCTTTTATAAGCTTCGTGTGGGATTTAGAATCATGTCGATCGGATATCAGATAGAGAAACGGCACACTCCAGAATTTGGTCTGGAGGTGCTGTCATGACAGCATTTCATTGCTGTCATGACAGCTACAGTAATTATATTCTAACCTACACAAAATTCAATCCGTCCGTTGGATCTTTTCAAAATTTGGTATGCTAATAGTATTCTTTAAAAGTGACATGTGGGCTTTAGAATCACTCCGATCGGAGGTCGGATGATGAAATGGTGCACTCCAGAAGTTGGTCCGGAAGTGCTGTCATGACAGCTTTTTAGCTGTCATGACAGCAAAAGTAACCAAATTTATAACATATTCAATTTTTAATCCGACCATTGGATCTTTTTGAAATTTGGTATACTTATAATACCCTTTGAATGTGACGTGTGAACTTTAAAATCACTTCGATCGGAGGTCGGATGGCGGAACGGCGCCTCCCAGAAGTTGACCCGGGAGGGCTGTCATGACAGCAATTTAAATGCTGTCATGACAGTATCTTTTTATTTCTCTTTCATCTAGCTTGCTTCCGTGCGCTATAGTTAGAACCTATAATTTTTTTTAAGGTTTTAAATGTTTACTTTGCAATCGTATATTTGCTTAGTAATTTAAATGGTTTGTTTCCTAAGTTGGTTCTCGTTTCTTTGGGCATGCTCCAGCACGTTCTTCACAGACCAGTCAAGCCCTAATTCTAAGCACTGCGAGGTCACCTTGCAATAGATGTGGTAGGGTTCATTTTGGTCGCTGCTTTGCTTGCTACAAGTGTGGAAAGTTAGGCCATTTGATCCGTGACTGCCCTGATTTACATGAGAGCTCAGACCGGAGGAACGTGATTCCTGGTAGAGTGTATACAGTATCTCAGGAGGAGGCTAGGAAGTCATCGAATCTAATCACTAGTATGGTTTCTATCTGTGGCCTCGATTTAGAAGCTTTGTTTGATTGTGGTGTGACGTATTCTTTTGTTTCTGCCGAGCGCTTAGATAGAATGGCTATGCCTGTTGACCAGTTGCCCCATGATATAGAAGTTTCCTCTACTTCTGGTTTGGTTGGTTGATCCAGTGTGGTATATAGGACTAAGATGACTTTCAATGGGCAATCGACTTGGGTGAATATGATCAAATTACCTATACAAGGAATTGATTTAATTATTGGTATGGATTGGTTGACAGCTTATGGTGCTGTCTTAGATTGTGTGGCTAAGACAGTGACTTTGGTAGAAGTACCGGAGGTGATCAAGGAATACCCTGGTCATTCTTGTTTTCTTTCTTCTTTGCAAATTGAAAGGTTGATTGAGCAGGGTTGTGAGGCTTACGTGGTAGTGCTCGCTACCCAAGGGTCTGAGACGGGTATAGTGGATGAAATTGAGGTTGTTAAGGAGTTCCCAAAGGTGTTTTCTGAGGATGTATCAGGATTACCTCCAGAACGTGAGGTTGAATTCTCGATTGACCTGGTACCGGGGACTCAGCCAATTTCAAAGGCTCCCTATAGAATGGCTCCTTCAGAGTTAGCTGAGTTAAAAAAGCAACTTGAGGAGTTGTTAGATAAGGGATTTATTAGACCTAGTGTTTCTCCTTGGGGATCTCCTGTCTTATTTATGAAGAAGAAGGATGGTAGTTTAAGATTGTGTATCGATTACAGGCAGTTGAATAAGGTTATAGTGAAGAACAAGTACCCACTGCCTCGCATTGATGATCTCTTAGATCAGTTGGTTGGTGCCACGATTTTCTCTAAAATTGATTTACGTTCAGGGTACCATCAGCTGAGAGTTAGTGAGAAGGATGTGGCAAAGACTGCTTTCAGGACTCGATATGGTCCTTATGAGTTTTTGGTTATGCCATTCTGGCTGACTAATGCGCCTGCGGTTTTCATGGACTATATGAACTGCATTTTTCGACCTTTCTTGGATCAGTTTGTGGTAGTTTTTATTGACGATATACTGATCTACTCTAAAGATGAGGAGCAGCATGCCAGACACTTGAGGACTGTCCTAAGGTTTCTGCGAGATCATAAGCTATATGCTAAGCTCAGTAAGTGCGAGTTTTGGATGAGAGAGGTTAGGTTCTTGGGACATATTGTGTCGGCAAATGGTATTGCAGTTGATCCATATAAGGTTGAAGCAGTCATGCAATGGGAGAGACCAAAATCGATAACTGAGATCTGTAGTTTTCTGGGATTAGCAGGTTACTACCGACGTTTTATTAAAGGTTTCTCTCAGATTTCTATGCCTTTGACTAGACTCACAAGGAAGGATAGGCCATTTATCTGGGATGATAAGTGTGAGACAGCTTTTCTTAAGTTGAAAGAAAGGTTAACAACAGCTCCAGTGTTGGTGATTTCGGATCCTCAAAAGCCCTATGATGTGTATACTGATGCCTCTCATAAGGGTCTTGGTTGTGTTCTAATGCAAGATGAGAGAGCAGTGGCATATGCATCTAGACAACTTAGACTGCATAAGGAGAATTATCCAACACATGATCTCGAGTTGGCTGCGGTGGTCTTTGCGTTAAAGACCTGGCGTCATTATCTTTATGGAACAGAGTTCAAGGTCATGAGCGACCATAAAAGTCTTAAGTACCTAGTAGATCAAAAAGAGCTGAATATGAGATAAAGACATTGGATGGAGTTTCTTAAAGATTATAATTTTGAATTTAAGTATCATCCGGGGAAAGCAAATGTGGTAGCAGATGCTCTTAGTCGCAAGACCTTACATGTAGCCTATTTAATGGTTCGGGAGCATAGATTGATGGAATCTTTAGTTGAAACTTCTTTGGGTATGACTGAGTTCTCTTTGAATAGTCTTAATACTATGGTTATTTCTAATGAATTTTGGAAAGAGATACGAGATGCTCAGCTTCAAGATCCGATTTTATCAAAAATAAGTCAAGACATTGAGAATGGTGAGATAATGGACTATTGGTTTAGTGATGATGGGTATGTGGTTTTCAAGGATAGGGTGTGTATTCCTAACAATGAGTCTATTCGGAAGAAATTGTTGGATGAGGCACATCGAAGTAGCTACACCCTTCATCCCAGTGCTACTAAGATGTATCATGACATGCAGCGTCATTGGTGGTGGCCAGGCATGAAAAAGGATGTCACAGAGTATGTTAGTAAGTGTTTGACCTATCAGAAGGTCAAAATAGAGCACCAAAAGCCATCGGGGTTATTACAGCCTTTGGAGATTCCTAAATGGAAATGGGAGAGTATTTCAATAGATTTTGTATCTGGTTTGCCAAGGACCCAGGCTAGTTTTAACTCTACCTGGGTAATTGTAGATCGTTTGACTAAGTCGGCACATTTCTTACCGGTCAAGACCACCTATACGGTTGATAGGTATGCTGAGATCTACATTAAGGAGATTGTGCGACTACATAGGGTACCGAGGGATATTGTTTCAGACCGTGATCCTCGATTTACATCAAATTTATGGCAAGCTATGCAAAAGGCTATGGGCATGGATCTGAAGTTCAGTACGTCTTATCATCCACAAACGGATGGACAAACTGAGCGGACGATCCAGACATTAGAGGATATGTTGAGGTCGTGTGCCCTAGAGCTTCAGGGAAGCTGGGATAAGCATTTACCTCTGGCAAAGTTTGCTTATAATAACGGTTATCATGCCAGTATTCAAATGGCTCCTTATGAAGCATTGTATGGAAGACGGTGCAGATCGCCTCTTTGTTGGTATGAGTTGAGTGAGAGGACAATGATGGGACCGGATGTGGTAGATGAGACTACAGAGAAAATCAAATTGATCTAATAAAAGCTTCTTATAGCACAGAGTAGATAGAAAAGTTATGCAGATAATCGTCGTAAGGACTTGTCTTTTGAGGTTGGGGATCATGTCTTTCTCAAAGTTTCCCCATTGATGGCCGTTGGACGCTCAATTCGGGCTAAAAAGTTATCTCCTCAATATATGGGTCCTTTTGAGATTTTGAAGAAAGTTGGGCCGGTGGCATATCAGTTGGCATTGCCGCCTCAATTAGCGGGTCTACACAATGTGTTTCATGTGTCATAGCTAAAGAAGTACCAGCCAGACCCATCGCATGTGATAGAACCTGAAGAGGTTGAAATTCAAGAGAATTTAACCTACCGGACTGAACTAGATCGTATTGTGGATGCTAAGGATAAGCAACTCAGAAATAAGATAATCCGGTTGGTAAAAGTGATTTGGAAAGGGACGGCTCCGGGAGATGCAACCTGGGAGACTGAGGATCAAATGAGGAAGGAATATCCACAGTTGTTTCCCTAGGTATGTTTATCTCTTTGGTTCATGTATTAGCTTGGATTTTGGGGACAAAATCCTTTTTAAAGGAGGGGAGAATGTAACATCCTAAAAATTTTAAGAATCAAATTTATTTTAAAAATAAAATAAAATATTTATAATTAAATTAAAATTTAGAATAATTTAATAGAGGCTTAGAGTTTGAATTTTACTAAGCAAAAGTTTGGTTTTATTTGATTTTTAACTATGGAAAAAATTACCAAAGTTGACCCGGGCTTTTGTGCAATAATAAAAAATGTTGGGCCCTTTCTTGTAATTTTTCCCAAACTTTTTGACCAGCAATTTAAAGGCCAAAACTGATGCAGAAATGCAGAAACTGAATTGGAAAGGAAAGGAAAGGAAACGCAGAGAGAGAGAGAGAGAAGAGAGGAGAAAGGGAGGGAGTTAGGCTTGGATCTAGGAGTCTTTGCGACCGTTGCGAGCTCGGCTACACGATAAGTAAACTCCCTACTTCAATCCTCTTCCCTTTCTCTTGATTTTCTTCAATTTTTGGAAGAGGAGATTTTTGGATTTTGATCCCAAAGGCTTTATTCTTGTAATCTTTTGTTTCTTTAGATCCTGGGAGCATATTTTGAGTTTCTATATAGTAATCTAATGTTTTGAGTGAATAATTGGATGAAAAGAGGTGTTTTAGGCACAAAATAAACCTTGAGAAATTGGGTTTTTGCTCCTCAATGGTTTAAGCCTATTGATTTAGTTATAATTTTGCTATTTGAGCCCAATAAGATTTAAATTAAGGTTTGGTTTTCATTATAAGGGCTAATGGTGAAAGTTGGTGGCACTAAGTAAAGGTTTTTAATTGATTAAAAAATTATATAAATTGAAAATTAGCCTAGTGATGGCTAATAAATAGTTTTGGTGGTTAAGTGATACTATGTGAATGGTTGGTTTAATATATGGACCATTAGGGTGGATTATGACTCATTGACCTAAGTTGTATGGTATGAGTTATAGTATTCATTAATGCTATTTGTCATGATAAGTGATGTGGATCACTTCTATATTGTAGAAAATTGTTGGTGGAACTTATTGAGAAGTAAGGAACAAACTGAGCCCTATTTTGTACAAGGGGAACCCTTTTGGTACCAAAGGGTTGAGGTAACAGGGGAATTTATATTTTTTATTACTTTGTTTTAGCTATTTTTGAATAAATATTACTAGTTATCATGCATTACATGTTTTAAAAGATTAAATGTTCTTTATAAGGGGTTATGGGGTACTACTTTGATTATAGTACAAATATGTTTTCTAATTGTTTAATAACAATGTTTTTATGGAAATGAGATTTATAAATATTATACTACCTTAGAGTGTTGAATGGTCAATACTCAGAAAAGGTAGACAAGAGTAAAAGGCATGATCTCGGTGGGAGTTCACCAATGAGAAGGTGTGGATTTTTGATATTCTATGGCACACTGTCAGTACTCAGTGTTGTCTTACGTATTGTGGGCTCAGTGCACTAAAGTGGTTAGTGTATTGAGTGTTCGACACCTCTCAGTGGGGGAGGGAATCCAACATATGAAGTGTGAGGTTGAGTGCCTAGGCCAAGGTAGCCCTCACATGGAAAGTAAGTTGGACTGGCTCTGAGAGGGAGTTAGCTTCAACTGCTTAGGATTCACGTCGAAGGGGCATAGGAGGTTCGGTGGATTAGATCATGCCTTAGATTATGTTTTGTGCCTGTGGAGGTACAAGTAGGTATAAGGTTTACCTGCAAGTTAAAGAGTGCCAGGGGGCATTCTGTTGGTCATGAAAGGCCATACCGGCCTAGGTCATGCATTCATGCATTTTAAATGGCTAAATTGTATACTATGTTGAATTTATTATTCGTTTATTTGATTATGGCTTACTTTGTAATAATCAATGTAGATTTCACTGTTACTGAGACTGTGGTTGTCTCACCCCTTTCTTTTCAATATTCTAGGTCCAGGCGAAGGATCCAGTGGTGGATGGGGAAAGGAGCAAAGCTAGGGGTTTGCTTGTGATTTGTAAAGAACTGCAACCCCTTTCTTTTGAGCAAATATATTGTAATGTATTTAAGATTAGGGTGCCAGTAGGATATGATTATGTATGTGTGTGTGAATATGTATGGATTGTGTGCTTGTGTGTGAATTTTTGTCTGTTTGTAGACTTGTGGCTAGGAAACTTGGTTATGGTGTATGGTTTTGATAGATTTACTTAGTAGACCAAGTTTCTATTATAAGCAAATATTTATTTTGATATATATGTGATTTTATAAGCAAATGCAAAGTGGTTGCATTGCAAATGGTGTGCCATGGGCAAACATACACCTTGGATAGAGAGAGTGGGTGCGTGGGCCCTACAAGGAGCTCTGAGCCAAGTGAAAATGTTTAGCATATGTATTTATATAAATACATGGTATTTGGATTGATTTGTGACCACTCTTGTATGATTTGTGCATTTTGGGGGTCTAGGGTCCATTTTGAGAAATGGCACCCGGGTGGTCAAATTTTGATGTATAGAGGTTTTCCATCATTTGAATGTTCTATCAGGTGTTTTTAATCTTATTTGACTTGGCCAAAGTGTTTCCACAGGTTTGTGACTATTAGGATGAGATTTGGACAATTTTGAAAATGGTTTTTACCAAAAAGCTGCACTTTTGCATCCGGGTGTCCAAATTTTAATCCGACCGTTGGATTTCTCTAAAATTTGGGTCATAAGTAAAACCTTTTATAAGCTTCATATGGGATTTAGAATCATGTCGATCGAATATTGGATAGAGAAACGGCGCGCTCCAGAATTTGGTCTGGAGGTGCTGTCATGACAGCATTTCATTGTTGTCATGACAGCTACAGTAGTTATATTCTAACCTGCAAAAAATTCAATCCGTCCGTTGGATCTTTTCAAAATTTGGTATGCTAATAGTATTCTTTAAAAGTGACATGTGGGCTTTAGAATCACTTCGATCGGAGGTCGGATGATGAAATGGTGTACTCCGGAAGTTGGTCCGGAAGTGCTGTCATGACAGCTTTTTAGCTGTCATGACAGCAAAAGTAACCAAATTTATAACATGTCCAATTTTTAATCCGACCATTGGATCTTTTTGAAATTTGGTATACTTATAGTACCCTTTGAATGTGACGTGTGAGCTTTAAAATTACTTTGATCGGAGGTCGGATGGCGGAACGGCGCCTCCCAGAAGTTGACCCAGGAGGGCTGTCATGACAGCAATTTAAATGCTGTCATGACAGTATCTTTTTATTTCTCTTTCGTCTAGCTTGCTTCCGTGCACTATAGTTAGAACCTATAATTTTTTTAAGGTTTTAAATGTTTACTTTGCAATCGTATATTTGTTTAGTGATTTAAATGGTTTGTTTCCTAAGTTAGTTTTAGGATTAACTCCTTAACCACACTTAGTTTATTTGACTTGTGTGATTTTTGGATAACACTCAGGGCAAGTGTTACACTTTCATTCTCCTCCGGTGCCAAGTCTTCTCATATTCCCATAAAAACCATATCTAGCCTTGCTTTTATGCCATGTTTGCTCTTCCTTAGAATATGTAGTAATATTGGGTACTGCTTTGCATGCCATATGGATTCATTCCGTTAGTAGCTAGTACGAGGCGTAGGTTACTAGAATCTCTTGCAAAGTCTAGATACTCTCGATCAACCTTTTTCCTTTGAGCAGAGTCAGCAGGATGCCTTAGCATACCATCTCTAATCCTCTCGTCTGTATGCTATGTCAAATTTTTGAAATTTACTACACTGTTATATAAGCGTTTAAACCTAGGCACTATGGGAAAGTACCACATCACCTTCTCTAAACTCCTTCCATTATCCTTATAACGTGATGCATTACATTTAGGACACTCAATTAATAATGCATATTCATTCCTGAACAAAGTACAATCATTGGGAAAAGCATGTATTTTCTCATAGCTCATGTCCACAAATCGCAACACTTGTTTTACATCATATGTTCGGGTTGGAAGCTCATTACCCTTCGGTAGCATTTCATGAATAAGAGAAAGAAATTCAGTAAAGATTGTATCAGTCAAACCCCCTCTTGCTTTCAAGTTATATGATCTCAGCACAATGGTCAATTTTTAGAATCCAGTGCAACTAGTGTATAAAGGTGTTCCCGTATCATTTCCCAACCTCTCAAGCATTTTAAGATAACCCTGGAGTTCCTCTTTAACAGCATTTACCATCTCTTCAACACGATCTTCCTCATCTATACTTGTTTTCAAAATCATGTGACACATACGTTGATCTACTATTCCCACGGCTTCTATCGGTTGTATCCCTTGACTTACCATGCTTATGCCAACATGTGTAAGTATGATCAATTCTATAGCACACTAAATGGTCTTCTAACTCGGTTTAAGAGGCCACACTTGATACAAGGGCACACAATGCTATTATGATCTGCCTCATGCTCTAATACAAATCTGATAAACTCCTTCACCCTCTTTAAATATTCTTTTGAGACTCTGTTCACAAACGTCCATTCCTTGTCCATGATCTCTCTCAATCTAATAAGAATTGTTGAGGAAAATGATATTAGTGACTCAATCATATTGAAAGAGTTAGTTTAATGAATAAATTAACTACTAACTCAATTAATCATGAGCCACATGCTTTCACATATATATCATCCCTCTCTAAGCTAATTAAGTTTAAGATAATACTTACAATTATATTAAACTAATTGTAAGTAATTTATCTTAAACAAAAACTTGCCAATACATGAATTTTGTAATTTATAAGTTCTAAATAATTTATAACATTTATTTTCATGATTTTTTTAGGCATTGTATTTGAACTTATATAATCCAAACAATATTAGGGCCCCTGTATTTAAAATAAAAAATTAAGTGATTTTTAAATACTTTAGAGATTTTAAAAAAAGGATTTATTTTGTAGAGATTTAAAAAAAAGGAATATAATTGTTTTATGTTTGATTACAATCACACACAAAATTTTACTTACAATTATAATAAGAAAAATATATATTTGAATATTAATATTAACATACATCTTAATTGTTTTATGCTTTTTACTTAAAAAAAAGACTTAAACAAAATTTTAAATAAAAATTGGGTAGCGTAACTATCATGTCCCAACAAAAATGAAAGTGACCAGTATAAGATATATGCACAAAGTAATATACCTTAAGTCTGAAAATTCTAATAGGATAATTTAATTCATTTCAAATAGGATTGGAATTTATTGCAGTATTTTTATATAAATAAAAGATTTCTAGACTTCTTGTAAAAATTTCAGCAGAACCTCCCTTCCCAATAAAGCCTCCAACAACAAATCTACAACCATTTTGCAAAACAACAATAGCAACAAGGAACTTTATTCCTATCAGTAGATAACAAAAATATAACTAATAAGGATGAGGACCCTAACTATAGCTTATGTAGAGCACCTGATATAAGAATTAACAAAATATAATACATGAATTTAAGTTTTCATTAAAAAGAGAAGCTTAATCTACAATTTCTCCACTTCAATTGAATACTACAGCCTTTCAATGATCAGCAGAAGGCACGACATCAGCTAATGTATCTGGGGCCCAAATAATAATTTTCAATGAATAACGTCCCAACGATAAATAATTGAATATGAATAAAAAAAGTTTAAAACCATTGTGCAAGTTAAAGAGAAAATGATCTTCATAACAATTTAATAAACTTCAGAATAAAAGGATTCAATATAACTTTAAATGAAATCTTAAACCATTAAATTATCATATCAAGTATTATTGTCACTTGTTTTCAAGGAAGCAAATAAAAAAAATAAACAATTGTAAATAGTTTACTAATTAAAACCAATGGATATAAAATTTCCAAATAATCAAATTTATATTTATAGAGACTTATTAGAACAATTAATAAATATGGACACATAGTCCACGAGGGTAAATAATCGAACGCTGCTTATGCCACAAAGAATTTAAATATTCAATCTATTGTCCACAATTTACTGCTAACCATACCATTTCCAAGAATTTAAATAGTTTACAAATAGCTTACACAAACCAATTTCTATACAATACCAAGCTTAATTCACAAAATACTAGCATCCAAGTCAGTTATGTGTCACGGATGATATCTCCGTGATCATGTAAAGACCAAGATAATGAACGGTCCGCTGGTTAGCCTCGCACAATATGGGTAAAGGGGGCGACATTAGCATTGGGGGTGTTCTGCCTCAGTCTTCGGACTGAGTGCACAACTGGTCAGGGGCTAGTGCCGCCTCCCTGATAAGCCCATGGCAGGGCGAAACCAGTATGATCCATATGTGGTAAGGCTTGTCCTGAGAATTATGGGGTCCTCCAGGACGCCGCACGGGCGCCGTGTGCTGCGCCAGACTCTCAGCCCGTGACAGAGTGGTATCAGAGCAGGACGTACTTTACTGCCGTGTGCGCGTGGGGTCCTACGTTGGGACTGGTCGGCCTCGGCACCGCTCCAGAATGGCCTCCGAGCAGGTGGGTCCAAAAGTGGGGACTCGGGTGGGAAGGTTGGCCGTTGTCGACTCCACTCCTGTTTGCTCGCGGGTGCTAGTGGGTCCGAAGAGTGCAGGACTCGGGTGGCCACTCAGCAGTAAGATGATGTGTTTGTGGCAGTACTATACGTACGATCCTTGGGCGGAGTCGTTCTCCCCTAGCACGAGAGCGTGCTAGATTGGGTGTGGGAGAATGTCACAGATGATATCTCCGTGACCGTGTAAAGACCAAGATAATGAACGGTCCGCTGGTTAGCCTCGCATAATATGGGTAAAGGGGGCGACATTAGCATTGGGGGTGTTCTGCCTCAGTCTTCGGACTGAGTGCACAACTGGTCGGGGGCTAGTGCCGCCTCCCTGATGAGCCCATGGCAGGGCGAAACCAGTATGATCCGTATGTGGTAAGGCTTGTCCTGAGGATTATGGGGTCCTCCAAGACGCCGCACGGGCGCCGTGTGCTGCGCCAGACTCTCAGCCCGTGACATATGTCTCCATAGAGATTTAATGAGTTTTGAAAAATACAAACTCAAGTAACTCTCTGACAAACATTTCATCAAACATTTTATAGGTACTAACATTTAATTCCTAAATTTTGGTCTTTATCCAAATCTCATTCCAACCATTTCTTTAGCATCAACCCATTTAAAAGAAAATCATTTTAACTCAAAAGCTCAATCCCAAACATATCCTCATCCTACTCTTATTACAAAAAAAAATTAGCTTAATTTAGCATCCTGTACCTGTTTAATCACGCCAGCAACAGTACAAGGGAGAAAAGTTTACAATTTCAACTAATAAATCACACACTCATGTACCTAGTACTATTAGGAAGAAGAGTTCAATACTTCTAACCTTTATCATACATAATGTATCAAGGAAGAAGAAAATTTTCATGAGCTGTATAGGGAAGAGGGAGCCCAATAAAATCACAGCATAGCACAGTCAAAGAAGACAGATTCTAATTTTTCTATGATCACTAGTGGTGGATGAAAAAATGAAGATGATAGGAGAGGAAAGCTAGATCACTTACACATGTTTACATAGATGCTGAAGAAAAAATGATACAAAACAGGGGAGAGCTAGATAAAGCACTGTGCACTACCCACAGTGAGGATTCTAGTGTTCTTAAGGTCGCCGGCGACTAGACGAGCAACAGGGACGAGAGTGGAGGACAGAGATGGCTGGATCAAAGGCTCGAAGCTTTTGGTCCTCTCCACCAACTCTGATCGCACGCAGCTCCAGAGAAGACCCCCAAAAAATGAACAAAGAAAGACGACCAAATATATGTATATATATTCTGATATGAAAGTTAGGGGTAGAATGGTAATTTCAAAGGCTTAAAGAGAAAAATAAATAAATAACACTCTCCCTAAATACACCAAGAGGTTCGAACTCAGGATCTAAAATTACTTGGTTAACACCATCTCCACTAAACCCCCATGCCCTTTTATTAAATTTACTTCAAAATTAATAAAAATACCTTTAACACGACTTACCATAAATTTTATTTTATTTCACTATTCATTATTACTATTGTTTATTCATGTAATAATAATAATTATTTTATTCTTTTAAACCAACATTTCTAGGCTATTACAGTAACGATACAAAAATGAAACTTTCTAAGGCATTTTGCCTCATTTCAATCACAATACCATCAACAACAACATATAGTAGTTTAAGCTAAAAGACACACATGAGTAACAATTTCAAGTAAGCTCAAAGTACTGATATATAATTTCAATTAATATAAAACTTCATACACTACTCAACTATCAATAAAAGAATCAAATGATAAAAAATTTCCAATCAAATCACTTAAATGTTGTTCAAACAAAAAATACACAAAAAATGGGTCATAAATTTGGATAAAAATAAAAACTATATATGACTCCCATCTAATCAAATATTATTAGTCTAACACATGTCTTAAACTTATCCATAACTTAAATTTAATATGGGTTTTGGCTAAAGATATTTTTTTTTTTCTATGAGACATTTCATCAAACACCTTATGGGCAATACTAATAACACACCAAATCAACATAATGCAATCTGATAGACCCAAACCAAATCAAAAATCAACCATGCCTAATCAATTCCAAACAACAATCAACCACAAAAATCCACTTCAGATAGCACTCAAGAGATTAAGAAGAAATGTGAAGAAACAAGGAGAGAAGAGGCAAGCAATTACGAAATGCAAAAAATGAAGTCAATGAAGGAGGAGAGTAGACCCACACAAGCTTGAGGAATATTGAAGAACATGAGCTCCAACAGAGAAGATGCTACTCGGCCAAGAGGAGAGAAACCAGAAAACAGAGGAGATGAGGTATGGAGAATGCAAAACTGAAATCTAATCTGAAATGGGAGGGGAAATGAATAAGTTAAACGTATATTGGATGGTTATCCACTTAACTATTGAATAAACGTGCAACATATTGGACAATTATACACAATAACCATCCAATATCTGTGTCAGAATAAAAAATAGTAAAAAATTCAAAATTCAAATCTTATAATAGACGGTTCTAAGGATAACCATCCAATATATTCATAAATATTGAATGGTTGACAACAGAACCTTCCAATATTCATTCTCGCATAAGCTTATTGGATGGTTTATCATATATTTGTCCAATAAGTCTCATCATATATTAATAAATCTATAGTAGTGGGAATGACTCTCAAGGACGGTGCCTTCGAGCACACTCGAATTAGATTATCTAACATAATTCCTAACACCAAATCTATGAAATTTTGATCCTCTCCAAACCATCTCCGATCAAATCCAATGATTTGAACTGTTATTGTGCATTACTTTTTGTTTTAAAAATTTTTTAGTAAAAATTTATCACTTAATTCTATATTTTGTTTTCAATTTGAATCCTTGCATCTTCACCTAAAAAAGAAATCAATCCAGAACTATTTTGAAAATTTAAAATTAAAAAAAAACAATGGGAGATAAAGAACAATTTCCCAGGCCTAAATATTAAGGCTTTCAGTCATGTGTTCATAATTTTTAGATAAAAAATCATTTCATCTTAACCGTCCAATTGAAGATAATCTCAGCTGTGCACTCTTTTGCCCAAATGTAAACTCACACTCATCAGCCTCAGATCAATTTGTTCCAATGGCTATGTTATTCAATCGATTCACTATTCATGAAACGGTAATATTGTTCAACGGCTCTATATAGCAATATATTTAGTTTCTCAAGCGTTCATTTATTCCCCTGATTCCCTTCAAATTTATCTCGTCTCTCATTTTCCTTCAAATAAACACATTTCTTCCCTCACATAACTGAGTCATCTCTCTTAATCTTCACCTATGCGGTTTGATTCGCTGACTCATTGTGCGTCTAATCTCCTCTCATCAGCTACTGGCATGTCTCAATAAATAATGCTTTCGATTTCGTTTCAATCTCAAATTGATTTTGCGGGTGATAGAGAAGCGCAACAGTATTTGCTTGTGATAGTTCTATCTTGTGTTGGACCCTGATCCGAGAAGAAGAAGAAGATCACTTTGAAGTAGTTTGTCATCAGATTAGTAATCTTTTGGCAAGAAACCCTATGTATGATACAGCTAACCTATCATCACCAGAAATTGAAATTTAAATGTGTAAATTATATTTGAATGTAGCTATGAATTTTGATGTAACTCTTGCCTCATCCTCATTATTCTAACGCCAAAATTTTGGATAAGCCTGTGAGTTGGCGAGTTAACCCGCTAGCAAATATATATTTTTCTATTTACATTTTGTTCAACTTTGAAAATTACAAATCAACCTTTTTGCTTTTTGTTTTTTTTTCTGTAGACAAAATCATATTTTTCTCCTAAAAAATTAATTATCCAAATGATAATAAAACTCCTCCTGAATTATTAAAAAACACATTACAAATTTAAAATACATTTTTACAATCCAAATAAATATCTACTCCATCACAAATAAATATAATAAAAAGTTTAAATTAGAGTCCAAGCATATATTTCAAAAGACTTCTCCTAACCAATGACATTGTTTGAAGCATTATCAAAAGCTGCAATAACGTTAATTTAATTAGACTTCAACAAAGCTTCACCTATCCCAAACAAAAATAAAACATAAATAAACATGAAAATATATTTAATATGTTTTGTCTAGAAGGTAAATGCGAAAATATAACTATTATACTAACATACTATTGAAAACCAAGAATCCAATTCCGAGTACAAATAAGAGGTTCAATATTATCTAGAAGAAAAGCTACATTGATACTTTTTGAGAACTCTTGATCCAATGTGAAAAGTAGATTCACCAGCCATTGTAGTTATTGAGATACTAAGAATATCACATGTCATCCTTGAAAGACAAAGAAATTGAGTTGAGTTAGTCATGCAATATTTTAACACATTTAATTTATTAAACAAGTTGGGATTAAGTGTTGCTTTGTCTAGGTAATAGTCTAATTCAAATATTTCTATGGATGCATGTAGTGTCTTTGCTCTTGCAAGTTTAATCCTAGAACAAAAAATTAAAGCAATATGCATCACTAAAGTTGTCAATCCAAATAACATTAAAAGAGGACATTTAAATATGAAAATATTTAAAACTTCCTGCAAGAGGATCCATGTAATAATTATCTTCCTTTGATCCCACCAAATCAAGAGTGGCTTGATATGACGACGATGATGACAATGGCATAGGCACATTAGAACTTGATGCACCTCTTCTTCCAACACTACTACAAGTATCTAGAGATGATGATATCCCATATCATTACATTCACTAAACACATAGCACAACTTGCTTGTGATATATTCAAACTTCATCCTTGGAGCCATATCAAACTTGACAAGTATTCTTGAAGCCATATCAAAACTAATACAATTTCCTTCTATTGTACTATCATAATTTCTCTATAAATTTCCTTGGGAAACCTAACAAAACAAACAGGGAATCACTTGCTATGAATTGGGTATATTCTGTGGTGTTCCTTTGGTCTTTTATTTTGTTGTTCTTCCCCTCCAAAAACCCCCAATCAAATAGGATTGATTGAAAAATGTTTGCTTCTAAGTAGCAAGACAACCAAGTTTGGCATTAATTTAAACCCCCAATCAAAGAAAACATCTAAATAATGCAACTATCATAAGCCAGAGCCTAGGGAATTGCTTGCTATGAACTAGGTATATTCTATGGTTTTCCTCCAGTCTTCTATTTGTTTAACTTTAGTTTGTTGTTCTTCCCCTTCAAAAATCCCCAACCAAACAGGATTGATTAAAGAAAGTTTGTTTTTGAGAGCAAGACAACCAAGTTTGGCATTAATTCAAACCCCCAATCACAGAAAACATCTAAATAATACAACCATCATAAGCTAGAGCCCAGGATTCAATAAACCACAACTAGCAAGCTAGAATCAAGGTTTCACATTTTAAGTGTGAAATTTGACAATAATATCTGATGGAGCTCAAGCATAAGAGCTGAGCCAAGGGGAGATCGAGAGTGAGAAGGATAAGGATAAAGGGACTTGGGAGGAGGAGCACGATGGACTAATTAATGGGTGACTTGGGTTTCCAACGTGATGAGAATGTAGAAGGGGGATGAACTTGCTAGTTGCGATGTCCGTTGAGGATAGAGGATGGTCACAATTAATGGTCACAGAGTGGAGACCGGAGGGACGAGCTGCGATTGCCGAGTGTTGAGCGACCAAACATTGAAGAGTGAAAGTAAAAGGTCTAATGGATTTCAACTAAGATTTTGAGAAGTTAACAGTGGTTGTATGCTTTTCCCTTTCTTGTCTGGCTCTAAAAAAAATTAATAAATCAAGCGAGCTAACTTGCCAACTTGCGGGCTAGCCTACCATAGCCTTAGGTAATATGGTTTTGGCCAACATTTAAAAATACCCATTTTTCCTAACCCAACCTACTATTGTTTGGCGGGTTGGGAAGTTAAGCCCATACAACCATCTATAAATGATGAATTTTTCTCCAAACATTATGAGAGGAAGAAGTTAGAGAGAACAACTAATTAAAAATAGTTATATTGATTTCAAATCAGTTGTAAAAACTATTTTAAATCTTTTTTATGTTGAACAGAAATCATTGAAATTAACTCAAATCTAACATATGGATCAATTGCATTCTAAAACAAGATAATAAACTAACAAATGTTGTTGTTGAGCCAAACTGAACAATTAGAAGTTCCAAGGACAATATAAATAACACACCCATAATTCTTTGCAAAATACCATTAGTATACCGATTCCCAGGTAACTTTTCAGAATGGCTTCTGCAAAAACTTTCTATCTTGTGTTCTCTCTCATTATCATATTATCATAAGGTCTTCTTTTCTTCCCTTCTTACTTCATTATTCTATACATTTTTTTTTTGAATTGCATTCAATCCTCATTAAACATGCACTAAATATTTCATGTTTTTAACGTGACATTTAAACCATAGTCAAAAAAGAAAAGCAGTCCTCCTATCAAAGTATGATGTATATCAAATGTCTCCATATATTCAAATAAATAAATCAAGGATAACAATGTTTGTTGCGGTTATCAATTGGATCATCGACGTCTAACTTTTATTAATTAAGTCACTAAATTTCATGGCCATATGCAATCAGTCCTTATAGTACTTCAAGACAAAATGACTAGTTATGTACGATTTTGAAACTTTAAGGACTTGGTTAATAAATATCAAATTTCAGGGATTAAATTTATAATTAAAACAAAGTTGGAGACTAAAAAAATTATTATCTCAATAAATTATTCATTGAGAAATTATAAGTCATATTGTTGCCTTGATTAGTAAAAAATGGTGACTTATTATATATTTTATATCTCAGGTGACATGGATGTAGCTGAGGGAATAAAATGCTGCCAGGATTATCACACTCCTAATTGCAGAAACAAAGAATGCAACACAGGATGCCAAGCTAGTTGCAGAGGAGGAGAATGCAAAATTAGGAGTGGATTGCATTATTGTCATTGTTACTGTTAGATATAATATATATATATATATATATTATATGTACAATAAATATATAATAAATAAAAGCACATCTATATAAAAATTAACAATTAAAATTCAAGTTCTAAATTACTGTAAAAGAAATAATTAAAATTATATAAATAATAAATTTTAAAAATGGGGATAGATTTGTGACAGATTTGGGATGACAATGTTGTTCACAAAACATAGAAAATTTTGGGACAAAAATTCCATGACAACTTTTCGGACCAGAGAGTTGTAACAATACATTTTGTCACAAATTTGTGACACCATTGTGATAACAAATCCATCACAAATTTGGGACGGATATCCTGTCACAAAAATAGTATCTCAATTTTGTGACAAGCAAATTTGTGACGGACACTCTTCCATCGCCAATTCCGTCATAAACAATTTTTTATCCATGGTAAAATCCGCCGCCACATGCCTATTTTCTAGTAGTGAGGATCTATTTAATATGAATTTGGCCCTTACAACTATATATTATATGATATTCCTAGCTAAATTCATGTTTGGGTTTGTTTTGTTTAGAATGTGGAATATAATGGAATATGATGCCTAAAATATCAACCTTTAAAAAAAAACCTTCTCCTAAAAATAAAAATAATAATAAGAACTATCTCACTCTATGTATTACCCACTTACTTAAATGAGATTCTATATATAGTTTAGGATTTTTAAGACCATTAGGAACACTCAGAGAAAGAATTATAGCCGTTGAAGACATACAAAAGTGAAGATTACTAGAAAAACACCTTTTTTTTTTCCTTTCTAAAAATAGCATTAAATGCTTGTCAAGGCCAATTCAAGCGTGATTTGGAAGGCAAAACACACGTAGGTACATTAAAGAATCAAGCATGGAATGGAATACAAAGGCACCTAGTCTTCTCAATTGGCTAAAACACGCTTAACTCTCTTATGAAAGAAGCTTGATTTGGCTTATTTAATTCTAAGGCTCTTTAAGTTAGACTTAAAAGTTTCTAAGTGCAAAACCTATTCAAGAATGATCCAATCTAGAGTCAACATCTAAAGCACACTTCAAGCTACTACAGGGAACAATTCAAGCATGGATACAAAAGCTACCCAACATGAATCATATCATAAAAGCGTTTCCAAGACACTTGCCTACACTGACTGCTAAAACATGCGTGAACCATTTCTGGGTCAAGCGTGGATTGGACCACATGGTTGAATCTCACTTTTGAAGTCTAATTCAAGCAAGTTTTAGTTTCAACTTAAGTTTGAATTAAATCTACTAAGTTCTAACATGCACAAGTGATAGTCAAAACACATCTGGACCTACACCAGATTAAATTTGGATTAGACATGTGAACAACTGTGTATTCTAAGAGTTTAACACTTAAGTTCAAAGGACCTGTGAGCCTAAGATAGGTTCTAATATGATGCATTCTTATCATTTTTCAAAACATATGATAGCTCTCGTTAGTCTTCATAATTGAATATAAGAGAAGAACAAAACAAGTAAACCTATAAAACTAAGTCTTCTCATGATTTTCATACTCTTGAGGTTTTACCACTTTGTTAAGGTATATGATCTACACAAGTAACAAGCACGTTTTTTTATTTATTTGGTATCATTAAAACACATGGTTCAATAGTCAAAGCCTTTGTTACAAATATTTCAAATATCAAGTAATCAAATAGCTCTTTAGAGACAGCAACTAAAGAACTATTTTGATTTCAAATATCAGTTTCTAGGTACTATTTTAAAACCTTTTAACATTGATAAAAAAAATATTGAAATTAACTGAAATCTAGCGTATGGATCAATTGCATTCTAAAACAAGCTAATAAACTAACAAATGTTGTTGAGCTAAATTGAACAATTAGAAGTTCCAGGAGAAGTATAAATAGCCCACCCCTAATTCTTTTTCAGCATCACTAATGTACCAATTCTTGAGTAATTTTTCAAAATGGCTTGTGCAAAAAATTTCTGTTCTTTCTCATTATCGTATTATTATCAGGTCTTCTTTTCTCCCTTTCTTGCTTCAGTATTCTACAATTTTTTTTTCGAATTAGATTCAATCTTCATTAACGTGACACCAAATAAATATTTCAAGTTGTTTAACGTATGATGTGATATATCACACGTCTTCATACTCAAATAAATTACTCATTGAGAAATTATAAGTCATATTGTTGCTCTGATTTTTTAAATTATGCTGACTTGTTAGCTATTTTATATTATTTTATGTGACATGGATGCAGCCGAGGGAATAAAATGCCGCCAGGATTATCACACTCCTAATTGCAAACATGAAGAATGCAACATAAGATGCCAAGCTAGTTGCAGAGGAGGAGCATGCAAAATTAGGAATGGATTGCATTACTGTCATTGTTACTGTGATATATATATATATATATATAATAAATAAATAAAAGCACATCTATATGTATGTGTTGTGAATAAATCACTATAAAAAATGACTTTTGATGATAACTTTTAATGGTGACTTTTAAAGTGAACCTTTGACAGCAATATTGTGTCTTTCCCAAAAGTCACCACCCAAAGTTGATGTTGGGTAGCAACTTTTAAATGTCACCGTCAAAGCACCACTTTTGATAATGACTTTTAATTTTCACCACCAAAAGCAAACCTTTAGTGGTAATATTTAAAAGTTGTTGCCAAAAATCAAGTTTGAGTGGCGACTTTTGGTGGAGACACAATGTTGCCACCAAAAGTTCACTTTTAAAAGTCTCTACTAAAAGTTACCATCAAAAGTTATTTTTTTATTGTGATTCATTCACAACACATATATATGCCAAAAGTAGATCTTTAGTGGCAACATTTAAAAGTGATCATCAAAAAATAACTTTTAATAGCATCATTTTATCATCATCAAAAGTATTTTTATAAAAAAATAATTTCAAAAGTTATAATAATTTATATTATCACTTTTGGTGGCAACATTTGTTGTCACTAAAAGTATTTGTTTAAAAAATATATATATAATTTTAAATTATATGAAATAATTTATAAAATTATCGATATAAAAATTTTTCTTATGAATTATTTTAAATTTTTAAAATTAAATAAAATCATTCAAAAGATATTTATGAAACTAAATTTCTTATTTTATATATGGAATGACAAACAAATGACATATATGATTAAGAAACAACAGAAATAATAAAGAAGATGTGTTAAGTTTAATTATTGATTTATTTTTAAATATTGTGTTATACATAATATTTTTTAGACATGTATATAGCTCATATTTTTTAAGAATGATCTTATTAAGCTAGTATTTTAATATAATTAAAATCTTGATGGATGATTACTTTCAATTATAATTATGCTATTATGCTAAGTTATACATAAATACTTACTTACATACAAATACATAAATGAAAATGAAATGTTAAAGTTACAGATGTTGCGAGATGCAAATGACATGGCAAATTACTTAACACATTGTGTATTTAATGCTTGGCTTGGTATACACATGGTGTCTACTTTGTGTGCTAAACTCTAATGACTTTTTGACAAGAATGCCTTGTGATTCTACCACATGTTTAGGTTTTTATTGTTATGAAAAAAGAAGTTATTAATAAGACTTTTATAACAGATTATTACTGGGAAGAAATAAGAAAAATTATTCAAATCTGTCTTGTTGTTTTGAGGTAAAGAATAATTAGAGGTTAGCTAGATCAATCACATTTAAGATCCCTATAATTATTTTGCATTGTAAAAGTTATTAGTATTCATTAAAAATTCAAAATTATTCAAAATGACTATTAACAAAATTTATATGGTTAGAATTAATTTTTTATTGAAATAATTTTTAAAGATAACTAAAAAATTGTAGATAAAATTTATTTTTAATAAAATAAGAGACACGTTTAATTTGGGAGAAGATAAAAAATTTATCATTTATTTATTGATTTTTGAGAAAAATAAGTAGAAAATAAAAGTAAACAATATTTAACATAGACTAATATAATATATATTTAAAAATAAATTTAAACTTAATTATTTTAATTTCAAAATGCCAATAAAATTTAAAAATTGGTTAAAACGTTTATAATAAAATTATTTAATATTTAAAATTTGTTTCATTTTATGTTCATTTCCCTAACAAAAATAATATTTGTTGCTAAAATAATTTGTAGGTAAATAAATAATATATATAATTATATAAATTATTTTAGCATCACTACAAGAAAATCAAGATTTAGCGAGGACCATATTTCTCGCTAAATTAGTTATATTCCTCGCTAATATCAATTTAGGCGGGATGCTAATATTTAGCGAGAAGCACTTTATTCCTTGCTAATTAGTAAGGAAATAGCAAGGACTTTATTGCCTCTCTACATTTTTTCATTTCTATCAATAAGTTCCTCCCTGCCAATCATTAGGTTTATAAGCATAAACCAGTTTTCAAACCAGAATGATGTATTTCTTCCATTTCCAATTTTCTTCCCAAGTCCTTCTTTAAATCTGTCCAAAATGCACAAATCCCTCTCCAAGTATATGAAGAATTTTTCTTTCTAATGACATTAGGCACATAGTCATTACCACATTTGTATTTTGCTTTCAGAACTTGAACCCACCATGCATCATTATTATTACACAGATTCTAACATAGCTTCATTATAAATGCCTCATTCTATCTCCTTAAGTCTTTGACACCTAGCCCACCCTTTGTCTTCTCCCTAAGAACATTAACCCAGTATATGAGATGTAGCTTCCTATTATTGTCATCTTCTCCGTAAAGGAATCTTTTGCTCTTTTTGTCTAAATTTTTTATTAGCCTTTTTGGAAGCAGCATTGTTTGCATATAGTATGATGGCAGTATAGATAGCATGGTTCTAATCAAAGTAGTTCTCCCTCCCATGTTAAGGAATCGACCCTTCCAGTTAGACAACCTCTTTTGCATCTTGTTAAGGATCGAGGCAAAAAGAAGATAAGAAGGCCTTTTATGGACAAGGGGGATGCCTAAATACTTGCCCAAGTCTCTAGTTAAGCCCACACCCAATTTTTAGCCCAGCTTAAAAGCTCTAGAAAAATGAGTTGATTTTGAGAAGCACACTTTTGTTTTGGATTTATTCATCTTTTGTCCAGATATATCTCAAAACTTATCAACAAGAGCCATGATAGTTTCCACTTGACTAGAGAAGCTTCACTAAAGAGAAATAAGTCATCAGCAAAGAACAAGTGAGAAATTTTAGGATCCCTAAGACAATTGAGGTTGGTTTCCATCGATGGTCTTCGACAGCATCCTTAATCACATGACTCAACCTTTCCATACATAAAGAGAAAATATATGAAGATATGAGATCCCTTTGTTAGACCCACCATGAAGGTTTAAATCTCTCAAAAGGGCTCCCATTCCATAACACTTGGAATTGTGAACTTCTAATACAAGCCATGATGACTTCACAGAGACTCGGATTCATGCCTATGCTTTGGAGGTTATCATGGATAAACTCTCATTCTAGGCGATTGTAAGCTTTCTCAAGAACAACTTTCATTGCCATTATTCCCTTTCTCCTTTTTGCTATCTTCAAAGTGTGTATAATTTCTTGGGCAATAATGATCATTGCTTTGTCACTCTGCAATGAAGCTATATGAATGTTTGACCACTAGATTATCCATAACCTTTTTGAGTCTTTTGCTCAACACCTTAAGAGGATTTTATAGCTTACATTGCACAATGAGATAGGCCTGAAGTCTTCAATTGTCTTAGGAACTCCAACTTTTGGAATTAGGACTAGATGTGTTGGATTAAGGCCCTCTATGGCAGGGGGATTAGCTAGTAATTTTTTAACTAAACCACGAATGTCATCACCAATTATATGCCAGAACTCTTGGTAAAAGAATGCTTGGATACCATCCAATCCAGATTTGTAGGATATTTTAGTTCACAGAGGTTCTTTATTGTTTTGTTTTGCTCCCTGTTCTTTAGATCTCTTACTCTATTCTTTGGTCTCCTTCATATGAATATCATCTTTACCCATATTCTGATCTTCCATGTCCACATCTTGGTTTCTTTTCCTAATATTCCTTGCAATGACATCCTAATCTTGTTTCAATAATCCTTCCTCAGCATTGTCTTCCAGCTTCCCAAAGTTGCCTACCGGAAACCCGTGTCCACACACTTCCACTCTCTCACTCATTGCCACTTTCTCTTTGCTATATGGCCTTTTTGTCAAAAGGCCACATCTATTGATACTAAGCAATCAATTTTTTAAAAAATAAAATATTTTAATAAGGGTGAAATCATTGATTTATTATCATCTCCCCTCTCCTACATTCTAATCAAACCAAATAAAGGATCATTTACTCTCTCCCCTCCCCTCCCCTCCATTTCCCAGTTTTGAACCCAACACATCCTACAATAATTTGTTGGGTTCAATTTATTATTGTCCTGCAAGAGTATTTCAGAACGACTTCCCCTATGTTGCTGACTTGTTTTATTATTTTACAATTTTTCGTTTATGATTTATTTGATTTATTGGCTAAACTTGTAGGAATATTGTTTTGTTGTTGTTCTTGTTCCATGTTGCTGAACCACTATTTTCCCGTCGGTCTTGCTCCAAATCTTTTTCATTAGAATCAAGAAGATTATCAGAGGGGCATTAATATCTTTTTTCATTCTTCAGTATCACTTCTTCAGTTTCAAAATAATATACAAATTAAGAAATGCAATTAACATGTAAAAATATGATATACTTTACCAAATTTAAAATGAGGAGTATATCCCATTAATGTTTTGATATATAATTTTAATGTCTTAAAGGGTAATAGAAAATTGCTTTATGTTTAGGATTTGAGAGAGAGAAAAAATGTCTTGGGATTCTATAATTGTTTTTGCATGTGCTCCAGACATGCTTTTAAAGCCTAATCCCATTTCCTTTCTTGTTCACTTGCTTTCATTTCATAAAAAAACCTTTGCAACGTATCCCTGTAAAGTCCAATTAATTTTCTTATTTACAGAGACCAAGAAAAATATGAATGTTTGAAATGCATTGTCTCATTACCACGTCATTAATGTGGCATAACTTCCATTTTTGGGGGTCCCAAAAAGAAGTGAACTCGAAGGCAAAGTTGACTATTAACCCAATATCTTATTATAAAAATATAAAAAATGGTAGGTCCCACTCCACTAGAAAATGAAAGTTATGAGACATTAATAGTGGGGCGGCAAGCAGCGAGGGATCCAGAGCACCACTCATGGGGGCCAAAATGAAAAAAATTCATGGAGTGGGAGGGCCAAAATTAAAGTTTTCATTTTTATGTAAAACATATGAAAATTTATCAAAAAAATTTTCACATGGGGGGCAAGCACTCCTACTTGCCCCCTAAAATCCGTCCCTGGCGGCAAGGTGACACATTTCAAATGTTCACAAATAGAAATGACCCGATGTCGAGTGTAAGGCACCCATAGGCCTTAAAAAAAAAAAAAAAGAGTTCAAGAACATTAATGATGACCCTGAACACTAAAAGCAAAGTCCTGTCACAAGGTTTAAACAGGCTTTAAATGTTGGACGAGGCAAAAGAAGAGTGGAGAAAGGATTATGAAGAAGGGAGGGGGCAAAAAAAAAAAAAAAAGCTAATGTAATGGTCTTCTTGTTTTTTCATGACACTAAAATTTACGTGAGTTGTGTTTGCAAATATGAATGGGCCATAAATGATTAGTGAAAGAACACTTATTGAATTTCTTACATATGTTACTCACCAAAAATAGGTCTTTCATTACATTGGCAGGATCCAAGTCTTACTGAGGTACGTACATGTAATAAATATTTCGTAGCAAAACATAAAACATATGGTAAAATGGGGATAAACTGTTCTTTTAGAATAATAAATCTTTTAGACTTTTGGCCTTTTAAATTTGTTTAAGTTATCACTTTAATTCTTGAAATTTAATCTTTGTCGATCACTTTCTAAGCAATTGTTTCTTATAAAGTTTAAAAGAGAAATAATATTATTAAAATTAATTCTCTATGGTTATGAAATTTTGAGAATTTAACCAATAAAAATTAAATTTCAAGGGCGAATTTTATTTTTTTGACTAAAACGACTCGAGGAATAAAATTTTTTTATCATTCATATTTTCTTCTAACTAACCTAATAGAGCCTCAACCAAAGACACGAAGGATTTTATTGCCCAAAAAAAAAAAGAGACATGAAGGATTTGTTGCATGGAATGGAAAAAACCAAAAGTAGTTTCAATTAAAGCACCAAAAATTTATTATTTTCTTCTAACTAATCTAATAGAATCAGAGCTAAAACTAAAAACATGAATGATTACCGCGTGGAATGGGACAGAACCAAACGTGGTTGTCAATCAAAGCATCAAGCCATGCTTTAAGTATATATTCTTCATTATCTTCCACATATAGAGGTAATGATTCCACATGTAGAAAGCGAAAAATTTTTTTTGACCTAGAAGTAGAAAGCGAAAATTGGATGCATTAAAAAAAAAAAATAGATAGATTGGCTACAACACACACAAATTTTTAAGTGTGTCATTTCGTTTTATTTAAATAAATTTTTATATTATATTATTTTAATTAATTTTATTTTTAGAACAGAATATATATTTTATTTCTTACATTATATTATATTAATATCAAAATTAATTTATATTGAATACCATATACTCCCTCCATTCAAAAATGTAAGATATTTTTGGAGGGGTTGGATGTACATTTTTAGTCTTTCGAGGTGTAATCATTGTCTTCTTTCCTAAAGTATCCCTATTGATAATAACTTTATATTTATTATACGGTGTTTAATAGGGGTAAATATGAAAATATAAAATTAGTTTAAAAGTGGGTAACTACTTTATTAGGGGTGAGATTTGGTTAAAAATACCTTATATTTTCTAACAAAGGGAGTAAATGTTATGCTTTTATTGAACATATTACAAATAATGTGGTGCAGTTAATTTATCCAAGAATTTCTCTTACAACATATGTGATTTGTCCAATTAAAATATTTTAAATCATCCAAATAAAATCTTAAATTGCATATTTAATTTCTTATTTTTTTTTTCTCTCTGTACTATTATTAATATTAAAATTAATTTATATTTAATGTTATGTTAATATCATATTTTTAATAGATAGACTATTGATATACTCAGTCTGCCTAAGAATTTCTTAAAAAAAATTAAAACTCTGAACGAATATTCCATGATCAAAGTGCAAAAAATATGTAATTACCAATAAAATATTACCGTGTGGTGCATATACGAAAAGCAAAAAATTTATTTAGCACATTAGATACTTTCTTTTTATTTTGGCCAACTAGCACATTGGATACAACAAAATATATTTCGCATATTTTGATTTTAATTTTAAGTTAAAATGTATAAAACCTTTCCATCTAACTTTTAAACATTTAAAATTAACCCACCTTAACTTTTATCATGTTTTCAAAACCCCCTACCATTACTTAACTATTATTTTATTAATATAGTTATCATCATGTCAGATTAATACAATACATATTGCACATGACATGAAAAAAAATTTTATTATTCATTAACACAATTTAAGGAGGGGCAAAATTATAATTTTTATTTTTAACATATATGATGATGATCTCAATTTTTTTTTTTTAGTTGAGCAATATTATTTTCATTGTTTACGGGTAACACAATTTAAGAGAAAAAAATATAATTTTATTACTCTTTATCAATTAAAACAGTATTTATATTTATCAAATGAAAACAAAAATATTTAAAAGTTGGCATTGATAAGCTGGTTTTATAAATAAAAACATATAAAGCTACACACATATAACATATTGTTTGTTTGAAATTTTGAATAAACATTTCAAACTTCATTAAAAAAAATAGCTACAAAACAAATAAGAGTAACTCTTGGGCATAACATTGTTTGCAACTTCAATTTTAATTTCCAACTTCCACAGTGTGGTAGGGTTAAAATTGTTTAAAAGAGATTTTGAGTAAAATATACCAACTTTTTTTCTATTTTATCTTAATTACAGGAACCTCCCTTCTATTTCTAAAACATATATAGACCTCTTAGAGAATTAAAAATTTACATAACACATGCCTTCTCTTTATTTTTAAACATTTCATTCCCATCTATCCAAATATTAATTAATCATTAAATCATTTATCCTTAACTCCTAAATAACAATTTAATCAATCAGAAAGTTTGTTGGCAAAAAAAGAAGTGAGGAATTTAATATAACCAGAGATAAATTAATTAATAAAATTTATTAATTTTAATATTTTGTAAAATGTTTATATAAATATAACCATAATATTTTTAAAATAGGAAGGGAGAGAATATATTAGATTATGAGAATATATTAATAATTTTAATTTTTTCATAAAATTTAATTAATATAATAAAATTATTTTAGAATCTTAAATGAAATATTCCTACAGAGTTAAAACAAATAGATTAAAATGTAGAATTCAAAAATAAAGAGAAAATCTCTGTAATTTTAACAAATTTAAAGAGAGATCATTGAATTTTGTTCATATATTTTTAGGCTGACCACCAGTCCTAGAGTTGGTTTTTTTTTTTTTTTTTTTACCAAAAGGAGATGCCATTCCACTAATAATATAATAAAGCTGAGTTCCAAAAGCGAAACCTACAATAAAACAAGCAAAGCCAGAAAAAATAAACGAAAGCTGAAACTAGCAGAAAAGCGCATCAGCCCATCAGAGTTGAATACTTTGTGAAGCAGGAAATGATGATATGTAAAGTAAAATTCATTCAAAGTTGGTTGATGTTAAATATGTGCCTAATATAAACTATTAATTTAAAAATATAATTTTAAATATTAATCAAATTATATGACAACAATACTTATTAAATTTAAATAGCGTAAGAAACAATACAATAAATATGCAATTGTAATTGTAATTATATAAAATGTAAAATTATCTTAATATAAGCAATATTTATATTAAAAGCAATATATAATAAGTATTAATTATTAGAATCATACTCATTTATTATTTTTATGTAAGTTCTAATTACTTTTATGAAAGATTAAAAATTATAAATTAAAGAATGAATCAGGAAAGACAAAGAGTACTTGGATTTTGAACCCCTAACTACCAATTTAAATTATGAGAGCCCCTGTACCGTTGATGTCAAATTGAGTTTATTAGAAAACTTTAATTTTATTTGATTATACTTTGTAAGTTATAATTTAATTTTCTAATCAACGTAAGAAAAAGCTATATTAACACATTAATGGGATATACTCCTGATCTGCATTTCACCAAGTCTTCTTATCATCTGAATTAGTCTCAAATGGTTATTGTAATGTATTAAACGTTAAGAATAAATAATGTGTTTAAGGGAAAAATGTGATATCATTAGATAGGAAAGGTGGCGCGAGTGTGTCAGCATATTTTGATTGTGTTCAGATTAAAAGTTATAAAATTGGAGTTATACACTACAAAAAATTTGAGTCGCCACTGAAAGCCTTCAGTGGTGATAAAAAGTCATTACAATATTGCTTTGAGAGCTTTTGTTACTGATTCTATTTGCAATCATAATAAAAGTCATCGCTAAAAGTTAAAAATCAACGGCAACAAATGTCGACATGGAAAAGAAAATTTATTGTCACGGAAAAATAGTCATCGCTGAAGTTGAGAATCAATGTTGACAAAAGTCACTGCAAAAGCCACACATCAGTGGCAAATCAAGGTACGTAAAACCGGACCAGTCATTGAACCGGTTATGGCACTGGGTCACGGGTTAGTGGTTCAATTAGGGTTGAACCGAGGGTTGAACCGGTGGCAAACCGGTCATGATTAAAATAATACAATTTAAATAAAAAGACATTAATTATAAAAATATTCAACTAAATTCAACCACTCAAAAGTCTAACAGTAATAAAATACAATATTTTAAATATCTATCATGATTCATTACACTTACAACTTTTCAATCTCAAAAGTCTAAAGAAGAGATGGAAATAGAGTTGGAGAAGAGTCGGAGACTAAGCTGGAGAAGAAATGAAGATAGCAAAGACAGAGATAGAGTTGGAGAAGAGATGGAGATAGAGCTAGAGCCTGAAGAAGAGACGGAGACTAAGCTAGAGAAGAGACACTGATTAGGTTAGGGTGAGAGAGGAGAGACACAGATGAAAGGCCGAAATAAATGCTGTCTGAAAATCTGAATTGGACTTAGCGTGCTCTATCTCTAATTTTTTATTTTTTGACTTTAGTTTTACTTTTTTTTATTATCTTATTTCTAAATTCAGCACTCTGAAAAATAAAAAATGAAAAAAAAATTTCAAAAAAAATAACCCGATTAACCCAGTCAACCCACCGGGTTAACCGGGTTATACCGGGTTGAACCCGGGTTGACCGGGTTATACCGGTTTATTTCGTCACCTGTTTAGGAGTAAACCCAGACCGAACAAGGGACCGGGTCACCGGTTTCCGAGTTGACCCGGCCGGTCCGGTCCGGGTTTCAATACCAGGGTGGCAATTATTAGGTTGTCACTAAATATTAAGTATCAACCTAACTATCAATTAGCAGCAACTTTTTTATCATCGTTAAAAAGTAATGTTTATTTTATCCACCCCGAGTGTCACATCACCCCTCCATATGGTGTCACGTCACCCTCCACATGTCATCATGTAATAAATTTATATTTTCATTTTATAAGTTGGCTGCTCTTGACATCATGTCACTATTATCGTCATGAGGTCTATACATTTTATATCAGATTTGATTTAACCCCCCTTTCTCTCTCTTTCTCTGTATTTGGCTCTTTGCCTAGCTTGTATGAGGGAATCATATATCTATAGAGGCGTGAGTTGGGCGGGTCTTTCATGTATGGGTCGTGGATCTTACTGAACCCATTTGAGAATATATGGATAGGAGCTTCAGTGGTTGCAAATTGATGTCTTTCTGCTTACATAAGAGTTGCCGATGTCACATTCTTAGCCAAGCCAAACTTTGGAATCTCTTGGCTTCATTATTGTTTATGGAATCCCGCTACAGGCCATTATTTATGTATCCCGTTTAATATATATATATATATATATATAAAAAGATATTTTTAAAGAGTAATTTCATTTTTAAATTATAAATTTATGATCATTTAGCACTTTAAATTTATTTTCAGTATAATATTTTTCTTTAAATTTTAAAATTGATACAATAATGCCGTTCTTACTATTAATAAAAATTAATTTTGACTATCACTTGATTAAAAAATCATAAAAATTGACTCAAAATTATAGATATGGATTAAAAAAAAACATTACATAAAAAAACATACTTTAAAAATTTCAGTCATAGTTTTAGGACCAAGAAAAACTTTTAAAAGAGATCTTATTAAAAATATTAGAGAGTAATAATACTCATATATAATAAAAAGAGATGGTTAAAATCTTAAAGGATATGTATACTCTATATAGTTAAAGGTATGACGCAGTGCTCCTAACCAACCTAAATAGAACCAGCACTATTGAAGGACCTGAGGGATTGATGGAGGCGGAACAGGACAAAACATCAATTCATGCTTTAAATATTCTTATATATAAAGGAGACATATCAATGATATCATGCGGTATAACTGTAAATATAAATTAATTTTACTAGCTATATAGTGATGTAAAAGACAAGACTAAAAAATTACTCTATTCTTAAAATAAAATTATTAAAAATAATAAGAGATAAAATTTTATTTGATTGAACAAATAAAGATAATATGAGAATTTATTCTAACAATGACATGATGTCATGATGCAATGAGCCCGTGTAAGAATTTCTCCAAATAGAGCTGATAGATTAGCTGATGCAGCTCATAACTTGCCAATTCCTTTTTCTGTTCCTGTGACCAAATCCCACCTTGGTTACAACTTACGAGAGGTGGGAACTTCATGAAAGAGGTCGGGTCTGTCACAAATCATTTTAATTTAATTAGTTACGTCGTAATTTTCACTACAAAAAAATATTATTCATTATTTTTGAGATAAAAAATGGGTGAATATGTGATAAATAAAAAGTGAATGCAGAATTCGTAATTAAAAATCTAAGTTGATTAGCCTAAATTTTTTGCAGTGAAAACAAGGGGAAAAAAAATAGAAACCAACTCCCTTGCGAATATAGTAGGAAGGCACCAATCAGCAAATTCTTTTTTTTAGCTTTTATTGATTATGGCCATTTTTGTCAGCCAAATTGCTATAATAATAATTAATATCATCGAGAACTCAGTTACAACACACCTTGGTGGACTAAAATATAATTACCGAAATAATATTACCGTAAAGAATACATATAAATAAATAAATATGTGTGTATGTGTGCGTGTGTGTGTGGGGCATATAGAGTTATTTAATTTGTTTGATTTGGTTATTCCTTTGTTTTGTTTTGTTTTTAATTGAACTCACGTGCCTAATCAATTTTTATTCATTAATCACACCGAGAATTTTTTTCTTTTTTGGGCTAACCATCATATGGCTACGTTTTGAGGTAGGCTTTTTAAAGTAAAGAAAATTTCTTTCATGTGACGAAATAAAGAAAGATCCTACAAAGGATTTAATCAAAAATCCGTTTCCTATCCTTCAACAAATGAAATCAATATCAATATATGATATAAATCTACAAACAAGCGGCTACAATATCTCTGAGTAGTAAATAATGTATTAATTATATTCATTTATTAAATTCCATGTAACATATGAAAAAAGTCTATATCAATATTGTCAAACTTGTTAGTTTAAATAAATTCATGAGAGGGATGTGAATTTGAATTGTATACTCATAAAAGTTTGCCTCTATTAGTAAATAATCATTAAAAGTATATGATTAAATAATTTAAATATAAAATATAACCATAATTTGATTTAAATATATTTCAAATCTAAAATATTTGAAATTAAATCTATCTATATTGATAGATTATCACACTCAATATAGAAATTTTAAAGTAGGGCAACTTTTTTTTTATTTCTTTTTTGTTTTTTATTAATATTAACTGAGTAACTCGCAAGTTTAACTAAGTTTGCATCTAGTCTAATTAAATTTATGAATGAGTTAATATAATTTTATAAATTAGAAACATAAAAGTATTAAAATTGAAGTCAACTCGCAAGTTTAACCGAATTTACATGTAGTTCAAATTTATGAGTAAATTAGCATGATTTTGCAAGTTAGAAACATAAAAATGGCAAACTTGAAGAGTTAACTCATAAGTTTGACAATAATAGCGAATACAATATCTTAAACAATAATGATAGAGTATAATTAAGGAAAGTTAATGAGAGAAATGAAAATAAAACCCCATCAAGAAGGTATTAAAGAAAGGAAATATACGACAAATTAAGAAAACTATAACTATTATTTCTTTTACGTTACATCACAGGAACCCTAGATGTCCGTTTACATTTCACACCCTATCATTACCACTTGAGCTAGTCTCAAGATAGTGCATAATAACAACTAGTATATTAAATTGTACATCATAAGTGCACACATGCATGCAGTGTGCTACACCTACATCAGCTCAAACTTGAAACCACGCACTAAGTAGTGTTATTAAAAAAAAAAAAAGGTGATCATTACATAGGAAAAGAGTGTGTCTATATATATATATAAGACCCATCTGGCCTCCAGCTTGAGCTACAGTGCTGCCATATATATCGGAGACTACATATGTTTAGCATCGTACCATTTCATGATATAGTCAACAAGCAAGTCCATCTCTGACGAGAGGCTGATTTTTCCGTCGCTGTTGTCGTCGGCGTTTTGCATGCAGCGCCAGGCTCTGTATAGTGGCCAGTTAGAGCCAATCACTTCTAATGCTTTCTTGAGCTCCTTCATGCTCAGACTCCCGTCCATGTTAATGTCTGCTTTCTTCAATATGTCTCTCACTTGCTCTTTAGTAAGGGCAGATTTTGGTATGGCAATTGGCATTTTAACTGATTTGATTTGATTTGATTTCTCTCTGCTGCTTCTGAGTTTTCTTCTTCTCTCGTGTCTGCCCATCTTGTACGAGGAAGTTATATATAGGTTGGAGTCGGGCCTTGCAAACATGGGTCGCGGATCTGACCAAACCCGTTTCAAGTTGGATAAGCTTCAGAGGATAAATGGATATTTTTCTTACTCTTACATGAGATTTGCTGGTTTCAGATGATTGCCTAATCAATTTTGGAATCTTAGCTCAATTATTTTATGGAATCCAGACCCGCTACAGTTAGATATATCTTAATAAGTAGTTAGGGACCCACGAAAAGAATGCTCATAATTTCCCCCGTTTTTTTTTTTTTTCGGGGGGGCGGGGGGAAGAATATTTTAGAAGTAACGAGTAAAAACAGCACGCCTTATCCCATCAACTGGAATAAATTCTGCCTATATTTTATAACCAGTCATAAATCTGGACAAAAAGGTTCATTCCTTTTATCATTGAAAAAAATGTTATCAGAAAAGAGAAATTATTGCATGAACTCACTGCATAACGTCATCTATATTATTAAATAAAAACTTGTCATGTTACACTAGTTCAATCAAATAAAATTTTATGTGCTCCTATTTTTAATAATTTTATTTTTGAAACAAAGTGCATCTTTAATTTCTTATCTTTTTTTCTATGTCATCATCAATGACAAAATTAATTTATACTTACAATCATATGGCATGGTATATTTTTATTGGACAGACTATTGATCACATGAAATAATAAATCCATGTAATAATTTCTCGAAAAGAAATAAATATTTACAAGGACTTTGATCCTCACCATACCATCTTCAGTCAAATCCAATGATCTGAACTGTTGTTGTCACATTATTTTGTTTTAAAAAATGTTTAATAAAAATTTTCAGATGAAAAATAATTTCATCTGAACCGTCCAATTGACGATAATCTCAGCCCTGCACTCTTCTGCCCAAATGTAAATTCACACTCGTCATTCTCAGCCTCTCAGATCAAGTCGTTCCAACAGCTATATATATATATATATATATATTATTCAATTGACGAAATGTTCATGCACTGGTTATGTTGTTCAACGGCTCTTTACAGCAATATATTTAGTTGCCTAAGCGTTCATTTATTCCCCTGATTCCCTTCAAATTTATCCCCTCACTCATTTTCCTTCAAACGCATTTCTTCCCTCAAGCAAATGAGTCCTCTCTCCTAATCTTCACTTGTGCTATTTTATTTGTTGACTCGTTGTGAATCTAATCTCTTCTCATCAGCTACTGCTATGTCTCGATAAATAATGCTTTCGATTTCAATCTTTGTGGATGATAGAAGCGCAATAGTATTTGCTTGTGATAGTTCTATCTTGTGTTGAACCATGATCCAAGAAGAATAAGAAGAAGAAGATCACTTTTAAGTGGTACGTTGTCAGATTGGTGATCTTTGGCAAGAAACCCTATGAAACGGCCAACCCATCACCGGAATTGAAATATAAATGTGTAAATTATATTTCAATGTAGCTGTGAATTTCGATGTAACTCTTGCCTCATTATTCTGACACCTAAGTTTTGTATGTAAGTCTGTTCTCTAACAACCCGAGCCTTATATAAATATTTTTACATTTTGTCACAATTTTGAAAATTACAAATCCATCTCTCTTCTTCTTTTTTTGCAGTAGATAAAATCATATTTTTCTCCTAAAAAGTAATTATCTAGATAACAATAAAACTCCTGCTAAATCATTAAAAAACATATTATAAATTTAAAATACATTAATACAATCCAAATAAATATCTATTCCATTACAAAGAAACATAATAAAAATTTAAGTTATAGTCGAAGGATAATATTTCAAAGACTTCTAACGGATAATAACGTTTGAAGCATTATTAGAAGCTGTAAGAACGTTAACTTGATTAAATTTCTCCAAAGCTTTATCCACCACAAACGAAAAATGAAACATAATTAAATATGAAAATATAATTATCTTGTTTTGCCTAGAACGTAAATGAGAAAATATAACTATTATACTAACAAGCCATTGAAAACCAAGAATCCAATTTCGAATACAAATAAGAGCTTCAATATTATCTAGAAAAAGGCTACTTTTATACTTTGTCAGAACTATTGATCCAATGTTAAAAGTAGATTCACTAGCCATTATAGAGATTGAGATGCTAAAAATATCACATACTATCCTTGAAAGACAATGAAATTGAGTTGAGTTAGTCCTCCAATATTCCACCATTTAATTCATTAAAAATGTTAGGGCTAAGTGTTGCTTCTTTCGGATAATAGTCTACTTCAGACTTTTCTATGGATATAGTGTCTTTGCTCTTGCAAGTATAATCCTGGAACAAAAAATTAAAGCAATATGCATCACTAAAGTTGTCAATCCAAATATCAATAAAAGAAGACATTTAAGTATGAAAATATTTAAAACTTCGAGTAAAAGCATCCATGTAATTATCTTCCTTTGATCCCACCAAATCAAGAGTAGATTGATATGATGATGACAAAGGGACATTGGAACTTGATGCACCTCCTCCTCTAACACTACTACTAGCACCTGGAGATGATGATATCCCATGTCTTTGTATTCACTGAACAGATAGTACAACTTGCTCCTAATATATTTAAACTTCATCCTTGGAGCCATATCAAACTTGACAAGCATTCTTGAAGCCATATCAAAACCAATACAATTGCCTTCTATTATGGTATCATAATTTCTCTGTAAATTTCCCAGGGAAACCTAGCAAAATAGATAGGGAATTTCTTGTTATCAATTGGGTATATTCTGTGGTGTTCCTTCAGTCTTCTATTTTGTTTAACTTTATTTTGCTGTTCTTCCCCTCCAAAACCCCCCAACGAAATAGGATTGATTTGAGAATGATTGTTTTTGAGGAACAGGACAACCAAGTTTGGCACTAATTTGAATCCCCAATTAGAGAAAATATCTAAATAATGCAACTATCATAAGCAAGAGCCAAGGTTCAATAAATACCATAACTAGCAAGACAAAATTAAGATTTCAACTTGAAACTGTGAGATTTGATAATAATACTTGATGGAGCTCCAGCATAAGAGCTGAGCCAAGGGGAGATCGAGAGATGAGAGGCAAGGATGAGGAGCCTTGGAGGAGGAGCACGATGCACTCATTGATGGGTGACTTGGGTTTCCAATGTGATGAGAATGGAGGAGGAGGATGAACTCGCGAATCGTGATGGCTGAGGATGGAGGATGAATACGATCAGTGGTCATGAAGTGAAGACCAGAGAGAGAAGTGCGACTGCCTGCCGAGCAACTGAACATTGAAGAGTGAAAGTGAAGGTCTAAATGAAGGAGGTGAACAAGAGTTTCAACTAAGATTTTGAGAAGTCAAGAGTAGTCATTTACTTTTCCCTTAATTTTTTTTTCTGCCTTTTAAAAAGTTAATAAATTAAGCGGGCTAACTTGCTAATTTGTGGGTTAGTCCATCATTGGTCTCGGGTTATATGGTTTTGGCCCGTATTTAAAAATACCCATTTTCCCAAACCCAACTTGCTACTGTGTGGCGGGTTGGTAGGTTGAGCCCATATAACCATCTATAAGGGTGAATTTTTCTCCAAACATTATGAGAGGAAGAAGTTAGAGAGAACAACTAATTAAAAATAGTTATTTTGATTTCAAATCAGTTGCTAAGTGATATTTTAAATCCTTTTTATGTTGATCAGAGATCATTGAAATTAACTAAAATCTAACATATGGATCAATTGCATTCTAAAACAAGCTAATAAGATAACAAATGTTGTTGTTGAGCCAAACTGAACAATTAGAAGTTCCAAGAGCAATATAAACAACCCACCCATAATTCTTTGCCAAATATCATTAGTATACCAATTCTCAAGTAACTTTTCATGTCCCACACTAAGGCTAATTTGGTTACATAATAGTCAAAGTTTTATACATCAATGGTGGGGGTAATTTGCTCAAAATTTCATAGTTTAGAGTCCAAAATGCCACTTGCATAATAGTTTAGGACCTGTGGTGCTAATTAATTGGGTCCCACAGAGAACAGCAATAGAGTTAAAAAAAGATAATAGTAGGATTTAATTTGCCATTAATTTAAAAGTTTAGGATTTATTTTTATATCTTAAGAATTCAGGGTCTAGAGCGCATTTTAAGCAAGAGGTCAAGGTCTATTTTGTTTATTAACCCTAATATTTATTAAATTTAAATAGAGTAAGAAACAATACAATAAATATACAATTATAATTACATAAAAAAGTAAAATTATCTTAATATAAGCAACATTTATATTAAAAGCAATATATAGTAAGTATTAATTATTATAATCATACTCATTTATTATTTTTATATAAATTTTAATTACTTTTATCAAAGATTAAAAATTATAAATTAAAGAATGAATCAGGAAAGACAAAGAGTACTTGGATTTTGAACCCCTAACTACCAATTTAAATTATGAGAACTCCTGTACCGTTGATGTCAAATTGAGTTTATTAGAAAACTTTAATTTTATTTGATTATATTTTGTAAGTTATAATTTAATTTTCCAATCAACGTAAGAGAAAATTATATTAACACATTAATGGGATATACTCCTTATCTGCATTTCACAAAATGTCCTCAAGATCTAAACTAGTCTCAAATGATTATTGTAATGTACCAAACATTAAGAATAAATAACGTGTTTAAGGAAAAAAATGTGGCATCATTTGATTGGAAAGGTGGTGCGAGTGTGAGCATATTTTGATTGTGTTCAGATTAAAAGTTATAAAATTGGAGTTATAATAAATTGAAGTCTCCAAACTAAAATCAGGAAAAAAGTTATAGTGATAGTAACATGATTTACATTTGAATACCCTAATATAAAGATTTATTTAATCTTAGTTATCATGATAATATTACATGGTGTGTCTTGGTAACATCAAGACTAACGTTACAATTATGTATGGAATGCTATAACTACAATATTACCATAGAGATCATATACATGTACACATTGTTTTCAAAATTTTAAGTTGATTCTTTGAGTTTATCATTTTTATATTTATGGCTTATAAAATCATATTAACTTACTTATAAATTGAGACTAAATTTAAATTCAATTAAACTTATTAGTTAACTCTCTGAGTTTACTACTTTTATGTTTTTAACTTATAAAGTAGTGTGAACTTACTCATAAATTCAAACTAGATATAAAATCTGGTAAATTTGCTGATCTTGTCAATTTTTATTGAGTTAAGTGAGTTAGATATATGCTAAGTCAGTTTATAGAAACAGTAGAATCCAATTCAAAGAAAAATAAAACCCAACTGCCCCATCGCTAATATCGTCATGAGGTCTTAACATTTTATATCAGATTTCATTTAACCCCAGCCCCCCTTCTCTCTCTTTCTTGTCCTATCCTAGCTTGTACGAGGGAATCATATATCTATAGAGGCATGAGTCAGGCGGGTCTTACATGCATGGGCCGTGGATCTTACTGAACCCATTTGAGAAGATGTGGATAAGAGCTTCAGTGGATGCAAATCGATGTTCTTCTGCTTACATAAGACTTGCCAATGTCACATTCTTAGCCAAGCCAACTTTGGAATCTCTTGGCTCCATTATTGTTTATGGAATCCCACAACAGGCCATTATTATATATAGCATTTAATATATACTCCTTCATTTAAAAATGTAATATATTTTTAATCAAATCTTACTATTCAATAAAGTATTTACTTACTTTTCAACTAACTTTATTTTTTTCATATTTACCCCTATTAAATACTCTATAATAAATATAAAGTCACAATTAATAAAGGTACTTTTGGAAAAAAAGGCAATGATTATACCTTAAAAAACTAAAAATGCCTTACATTTTTCAACATCCAACTCTTTAAAAAATGTAATGGAGGAAGCATATATATATATATATATATATAAAAGATATTTTCAAGGGTTTAAGAGTAGTTTCAACTTTAAATTATAAATTCATGAGCATTTAGCACCCTAAATTTATTTTTAGCATAAGATTTTCCTTTAATTTTTGAAATTGATGTAATAACGCTGCCTTGCTATTAATAAAAATTAATTTTAATTATTAATCGATAAAAAAATCATAAAAATTGACTCAAAATTACTGATAGGGGTTGAAAAAAAATTACATAAACACATACTTTAAAAAATTCGGTCATAATTTTAGGACATAGAAAATCTTTTAAAAGAGATCTTATAAAAAATATTAGAGAGGGTAAGAATACTCATACATAATAAAAAGAGATGGTTAAAATTTTTAAAAAAAGAAAACTCACACACATATATAAAGTTAATGGTATTATGTAGTACTCCCAACCAACCTAAATAGAACCAGCACTGTTTAAGGACCTGGGGAATTAGTGGAGGCGGAATAGGACAAAACATCAATTCATACTTTAAATATTCTTATATGTAGAGGAGACATATCAATGATATCGTGCTGTATAAATGTAAATATAAATTAATTTCACTATGTTGCGATGTAAAAGACAAGATTAAAAAATTGTTCTGTTTTAAAAATAAAATTATTAAAAACAATAGTGTATGAGATTTTATTTAATTAAACTGATAAAGATGAAGGAAGAATTTATTTTAATAATAACATGATGTCATGATGCAATGAGCCCGTCTAAGAATTTCTCCAAATAGAGCTGCTAGAGTAGCTTATGCAGCTCATAACTTGCCAATTCCTTTTTCCGTTCCTGTGACCAAATCCCACCTCCGTTACAAGAGGTGGGAACTTGATGAAGGGGGCCGGGTCTGTTACAAATCATTTTAATTTAATTAATTATGTCATAATTTTCACTGAAAAAATATTATACATTATTTTTAAAATAGAAAATGAGTGGATATGTGATAAATAAAAATTGGATGCGGAATTCTTAATTAAAAATCTAAGTGGATTCATAAATTTTTTGCTTCACATCTTTTTGAGTTAGAGGTATACCCTACTAGTATTGATAAGCCCTCTAGATCCAACTAGCCTAAATTTTTTGCAGTGAGAAAAAAAAAAATGGAAACTAACTTCCTTGCGAATAAAGTAGGAAGGCACCAATCAGCAATTCTTTTTTAGCTTTTATTGATTTTGGCCATTGTGTCAGCCAAATTGCTATAATAATAATTAATATTATCGAGAACTCAGTTACAACACACCTTGGTGGACTAAAAATATAATTACCGAAATAATATTACCGTAAAGAATACGTACAAAAATATATATACATATAGATGTGGAATATAAAGTTCTTTTTTTTTTATATGTAAAGCGAAACCATAGGCAAGTTAGCCTATCTTATCCCTCCTTTCTCTATCTCTTGTTAGTATGTCTTGCAGATCATTTGGTGTAATACTGATATGGTAGAAACCATGCATAATAGATAATCCTTTCTTGGCCTAGAGATACGCTACTCAATTTGCCTTCCTGTGCACATGCCTCATAACAACTTCCCAATCACAAGCTATTAGAGTTTTAGCCTAAGTGATTATGCCAGCATCTGAATGATCATCACTAATTTCCATGTCCAGTAATGAAATTACCTCATAAGAGTCAGATTCTAGAATAACATGCCAATAGCCTGTATCCCAAGCAATCTTTAACCCATGTACACAAGCCCATAGCTTCGCAGTTAGGTTATCTCCTCCATCTAGTCTGTGAATCAAGCCAATAATAAAGTTCCCATCAGATCCTCTGATAAGTCCACTGCATACACCGGCCTGTGAAGTATGAGCATATGCACCATCTACATTTACCTTAATCTATCCGTTCCTCAGTGCTACCCATCTCATATCTTCCTTTGTTCTTGGTAGAATATTATTTGCATTGCATAGTAAGGTATTTTGGGCTTCCTTTATGCACCTAATCATTGCATGGGAACTTCCAATAATTGTCTCATTACAAACTTTTTTTTGTTCAAATATAAAGAGGTTCCATCTCTTCTAGATCCACCAACTAACCGCATCAAAGAAATCACTCCACTCATTGCCCAACCCATGTTGGTTAGAGATATTCTATCGTAGCCATTCTATGAGCTCTATATCTTTAAATTGTCTCCAAACTGATGAATAGATCATACTCATCCACAACAATTCAATTTGATGACAATCACGAAGCACATGGAGTGAGGTTTCAGGTTTCATATGGCAATATGGGCATATGTCACTTGAACTCATCCCATGCTTACATTTCAAGACATTGGTAAGAAGTCTTCTCTGAGAGGCTAACCACAAGAAGGTTCTGCACTATTGTGGGACCTTTATTTTCCATATATTCTTCCACATTCAGTCATGATTCAAACCAAATTAGTAGAGGTAGTCATAAGCAGACTTGACAATAAACATACCACTTCGATCCTATTTCCATTGAATATTACCCGACCCTAAATCCTTAAACCCTATCTTCACCATCTGCCATATTGCCTTAATACCTAACCATATATTTAATCCTAGCCACTTCATGTAAATTTTAGGAATTAAATAATCTCCATACTTGTATTTGCTTCGAATAACTCTGACCTAAAACTCGTCCCTTTTCTTCACCAGACTCCATCCTAACTTTATGGAAAGAGATTGATTTTGAAGTCTAGCATGTTTAAGTCCTAGTCCACCTGACTTCTTTGGCTTATACACCACATCCCATGCAATAAGAGGTACCTTCCGCTTACCCCCCATTCCAACCCATAAAAAGGCTCGATTATGTTTATCAAGCACTTCACACATACTACTAGGCAAATGGGCTATCTGCATAATATATTTGAGTATTGAAGAAGTAACAAAAGAAATTAAGGTGGTTCTACCTGCTAGAGATAGTGAGTTTGCTTTCTAACTAGACAACTGAGCTTTGACCTTATCCCCAATCTCTTAAAATGTAGCCCTGTCTACTTTCTTATGATAGAAAGGAACACCTAAATATTTACACAAATCTTTAATTTGAGCAAAACCAAGAAAATTGCTAAGCTCCATACATCTATTTGGAGTCACATTATTAGAATCACGAGCTTTTACAAAAGTTATCAATAGTCTCTCGAATCATTTCAGCCTCTATTACTATAGCCTCAGTGAAAATAATAATATCGTTAGCAAAGAATAAGTGGGATATAGGCAATCCCCTCTTGTTCAACCGTATTGGTTCCCCTTTTCCTTCATCCATTTTTGCCTAAATTAGATGAGCTAGTTACAGATAACAAAGAGATAGGGAGAAATAGGATTTCCTTATCTTACTCCCTGAGATGTAGAAAAAGCATTTAGCTTTATCACCATTCCACAAGAGTTGCATACTTATAGAAGAGATACGGTTGATAATGATATCAATCATATTTTGAGGCAATGCAATCTCCTGTAAACATTCAATCAAAAAATCCTATCTAACACAATCATATGCCTTTTTAAGATCAATCTTAATTGCGGTGAATCCTTTCTTCCCTGTCATGCACCTCATAGAGTGAATAACCTCCTGAACAACAATACTATTATTTGTACTATGTCTTCAAGGCACAAAACTACACTAGTTAGGAGAGATAATATAAGGAAGGAAGCCCTTAATCCTATTAGCCAACACCTTTGTTATCACCTTATAGATAACATTACAAAAGCTAATAGGTCTAAGATCCTTTAAAGTTTTCGGTGGCTCCTTCTTAGGAATCAAAACAATCAAAGTACCATTCATAGATCTAATATCATCAAGATTAGCCTCAACTTTCTTAACGTGGTAGAGGTTGGGGGTTTGAGTCTAGGAAGGCTCTAAAAGACTTTTTTGGTAGGGTAAGGAATAAACCAAGTATCACCTTAAGGAAAGCTAGCCTCCACTGTAGTGATGTGGGTAGGCTCTGTCTGAAAGACCCCTGGGAGGTTGGGGTGAGGGCTGTTACATAAAAAGCTTAAACACATAATTAGCACATACTTAACTTTAACGTAGAGCTACCATGATATTTATAACTAATTTAATAATGTTATGAAAAAAAGGATCAACCTTGGCTATATAAAAACTCAAAAAGGCTAAGTAAGAAAACCCCGTATAGATGAGATCTCATAAATCATTAAATCTAAAAATTGAGTTTAAAAGGTCATTTAGCCATTATAAATTGGAGTAAAAAGTGTTTGGGAAGTGTGAATAATAATTAGGGTTGAAAACAAGTCAAAATGAGGTAAAAGGGATCATTTTTGCTTAATAAGGGTACTTGGCTACAACTAAAGAACATTAAGCTATGGCCAATACTTTTAGTGAAGCTTTTAGTTGTACCCAATTCTCTCTTAGCTATGGCCAAATGGTCTTAAGAAGTCCTTTGGCTATAGCCAAAAATCATTGGCTGCAGCCAAAGATATGATAGCAACTATCTCCCCAACTATGAAATTCTAACGCACATAACTTTTGACTTAGACCTTCGATTAAGGTGATTCAAGTGCCCACACATAAAAAATTTCATAATCTAGCTAATAGTTTTAGTTTCATATCAATTTGACATTAGATGAAGAATTTGGACACCCAAAACCATAATTTTATATTTTTACCTTTAAGCCATCAACCAAGTGTCTAAATCTCAAACCATAAGCCATTAGCCTATACAAGGGCTTGAACCATACTCAATAAGTCCTAATACACTTGTCTAAATAATCACAATCATCAAATAACTCTTAATACAAGAGTTGATCACCCAACCACCATAAAGCATATAATAAAGGGGTGAAAATGTAATTATTTGCATTCAAGCTAAATAATCACTCAAGACATGTTAAACTCATCTAACTTGTCAAAATATACTTGTTCAAACTATCTTAGCATACTATTATGGTTAGATTAGGGGTTTAGACCCTTTTATGGCTAAGAAAGTCCAAAAATAACTAAATTCAATATTTAAGACTACCAATGCAAGTGAACTTCAAACAAACATAAGTTAATATGAAAGACTCCTGGTTGAAAAATATTGTATTCAAACTACACATAAAAGATAAAACTAAAGATATTACAATTGATTGCTTAGTCTCTAGCTTTATAGGCCTCCCCCTTGCTCTTAGCTTGATCCTCGCCTATAAACATTAAACTATGGGAGTGAGATAAATATCTCATTAACCAAGTAATTTAATCAAGCATATTAAAGTGTGGCAATCATAAAAATTAAGCATTTAATATCACACAAGGCAAATCAACATTATTCACAATGCATCTTTATAATGTGTTTTGTATAATCAAATGCAACTGCCTTATACCACTCTTATATCCTTTGACCAAATCTTTAGGCTATTATCTCATATAGGTCTAGCCCATATGACTGGACTAGTCTCGCTCTCTAATTGTGAAGGGTCATTCGGCTAGAGGCTCTCATACTCACTCTCGGACCATGGATTCCCTTTACTTAAATTTTGAGGTGTCCTAAGTGCTCAACCCATACTGTCCAATCTAGGATTGGTGATATTGAGCATCATGCTTGACCTATACCATACTCATAGGTTGTCAGCAATACTAAGCACATATAGTAATGAAATATGCCAACTATTGTGTGTAAATTTAGTGGGGGCAACACCATGTGAATTTTCTATCATAATCCCTCTAATATACTAGGGTGATCTCCTATCCATTATGATGATGCAAGTTCAATTAACATATGCGAATCTAAACTCATAGATATCATAGTGATTTATCATCATCATAATTTCTAGAACTTGCATGTTTATCATAGTTTACATAACATATAGTTTACAATGGCTTGTTATATTTAACATCTAAATTTTTAATCATCTGATTAATTAAATTTAATTAAGGTAATTAAGTAAGTTGAGGTGATGTGTGGTTAGGAAGGTCTAACAAGTATATTTGATTATATTTTAGCCTTAATTATAGGTCTAGTATCAAGGCAGGCCACCTGAGCATTAAAAGGAAAAGAAAAGGAAGAGTTGATATTATTGTGCCACACATCACAGCATGGAGATCGTTTGCCATGGTGTACAGACACTTCTAATGTGAGGGAGGACCTCTTTGTGCCATGCAACATGGTGCATTGTGCGTTCACCATAGTGCATGGCCATTTTCTACAGATATCAGTTGCCAAAATTGAGACAGAAAAAGAAAGAAGAGAAAAGAGAAAATAGAGAAATGCTCTACTAGGGTTTGCTTGTGGACGATATTAGGAGTAATTTGGAGGCTAAAAACACCTAAGGTAAGTATCACACTCATTAATCTCCCTATTTCTTTCACATTTTTGAGTTTATAGTTAAAGTTTGATAGTGAAAGTGGATTTTTGGTCCATATGAGTTATGGCCTAAATTTATTAACTCAAATGGAGTTAATAGGAATAGATTAGAGTATTTAAATCTGGTATAATAAATTTTTGGTTCCTTGAGTTGTTGGGCACCATTAATATCCAAAAATTTCATTTATTATGGGTGGTTATAAGATTGTAATGCTATTAATGAGAATTTAATAGTTCATTAATGTTATTAGGGACTAAAGGTAATAATTAAACCCAAGGGATAGACTCAAATTCTTGTAGAGTAAATGTTGGGCAATTTAGAAGTGGAGATTAAGGGTTTAATGCTTGAGATGGTAATGTTGATGAAATTCAACTTGGTTGATTGTAATGTTTAGCTCTTGGTCACTTGTTAGATTGGAAATTCAAGCTTGGAAGCTAGTAGATTGAGGTGTAAACCTTTGACCTCTCATAGGTTTAAGGTAACTGAGGGAAACTGTACTTTGAATAGTTATATGTTAATTGATTGTAAATTTATTTCTAATTGTGAATGTTGCATGCATGAATTGATTCTCAATGTAAAAGTATGTATTAGCTTCAATATGTGTATGAAAATTTGAAGGTGCATAATGCTATTTTTGGTTTGAAGTATAAATGTGAAACTAAGATGGTTTTCAGACTATGAACCTGCATATGCCTTTGGAAAATGAATGTGATGATTGTGTGATATAGATGTGTGTTAATAAGAAATGGATTTTGAGATAAGTGAGAATAATGTTGAGAAAATGATAAGAATACATACTTGGGTAGCGTATGGTTGTGAGCTTTATGTTGGGATAATGAGTAAATGAAAATAAAAATGTAAAAATGAGTGAGTATTGATTATGACATGATCATTGACGAGAGTTTGCATAAGGATTAGCAGTAGCAAAAAATTCATATGATATTTAGGCTGTCCTCCAGTGCACGGGGTATAGCCTTATCCTATAGTTTGTCGAGGGACTGTCTTATAGTTTGTCGAGAGACTAAAACCTAGCTATCTCTACCAGTTCAATGAGGAGAATAGCTTAGGGTATGAGACACCCCAGAGATTTGAGAATGGGGGAAATTGTGGTCTAAGAGTGAGTCATGTGATCTTTGCCCAAGTCATACCTCGCAATTGGTGAGCTTGGGTAGTCCAGTCATACAGACGGAATCCCATTCAGTGTTATAGCCCACAGTTTTAATCTGAGAAAATAAGGAGGATATAAGATTGGTTGATCATTACCTAAGTAAATATATAATGTGTCACACGTGTTGAGTTGTGGTAAGTCGTGTAAATGAGGGGACATGTCACATATCTAAGAATATGGTGATAATGTACCTAGTATTTGTGAGACAAGGATGTTATTAAATGATAAATGACAAATTATGATATGAGTGAGCATGCTTTACTTAATTGGTTTCTTAACATGTGCTTGTCTTATAATTGATATATAACTACATAGGGTAGGTTTTACCTTGGTTACTGAGTGGCTAAACTCACCCCGTTCATTTAACACTTTTTAGGCCCTAGTTCTAGTACTGAGAGGGAGAAGGCTAAAGAGGCTAGGAATTAGCGTATTCCTTTCTCTATGCCTCTAGCTTAGTTTATTTTGTGTAATAGTATATGTTTACCAATTCTAGGATGCATGCCATCATACTTGCACTATTTTGTTGGTAGGAAAGTTAGATTTGCATTTTGGGCCCTGAGTCTTTGTGTATATTGATATATATTTGTTAATAGGGTTAAAATACTAGTGCAAGTGTAGAAACAAATATTTGAGCATGTTTTGATTATTTTGGGTATAAAGCAATGCTAATTTACCTCCCCCTCTATTTTTGGTAAAAATGGGTTTGAGGAGTAAATTTTTATTATACTATTATTTTAGTACTTGTGATGTGTTGTGCTGATAGTTCTAGGTTTAGTGGACATGGTCTAAGTATTAGCAAAGGCTTTTAGCACATGTTGAGTGTTTTGAACACTCATTTTGTATAAGAGTGTTGAAAAGTGGTTAAAATGTGTTTGAGTATCTAACTTCTTAGTGTGACTTATTTTAGAAGTGAAACCCATGCCATTAGCTATTTCATGTAAGAAGCTTTCGGTAGACACTTAGATCATGTCATTCGGACGTTGGACGAAGAATCATGGCATGTCAGAAGTTTTCCAATTCTGCTGTCAAATGATAGCAAAATCAGTTGAATTTTTATGCAACACACCGCGGCGTGTGACATAGAGAGCAACACACTGCGGCGTAGCGTGCACAAGCCATAATGCACTGCTTTGTCACAGTTTAAGAGAGTTGTTTTTCACTTGTTTTTGACTTCTTTCCCTCCTTCGAGGTATCCCATGCTTCTGAAGCTTATTTTTACTCTAATATAAAGGGTTTGATTATTTTAAACTCATTGTTATTTAAAAAAGTTGGGATCCTTTGAATTTTCCCTAAAAGCTTGGTAATCATCTTTTTAAGTTAAGCCTCTGATTACCAAGAGCTATATTAGTTAATTGTGTTTAGTAAAGTGAGGATATTACATTATATAATCAGCTCACAGCCAATCAAAGCCCAATCCATATTTCAAATACCAAATAACATCTATATAAATATAATCACCAAAAACTTCATCACAATGATTCATATTTCATATTTAGGTAATAGTTTGAAATCAACTTATTCATCTATAAGCTCATTTTAAACCATCCATAATAATGCTTAAAGTGTAAATGCAAATACAATGATATACTATACTTAAATTTTTGGTTACCTCAACTCTTGGTTTACCAACTAAGAGTACCTCCAAGAAGCTCAATAGCACCAACAATAGTCAATCTACAATCAAACACATCAGTAGTCATTAATGATTAATTATCTTTAATTAACTCTAATTAAAGCCTAAATCTAAAAATTTCATTGTGGTTATCTACCCACAACCAAATCCATTTTTAAGTTCCCTTAATTCACTTAGATTCTTATTAGTCTAATCAATACCACTAATAACTCAACCTCCCTAGCTCAACTGATTAGCTCTAGGATTTACTCCAAACGCCACTTTGAAATCCTAAAATATCGATAGCATCATAACCCAAAGGTTAGATACTTAAATAAACTCTCATTAATCCTATTGAGGTAAGAATTTTAGGCAAACTCATTACTCATTTTCGGATTCTTAAAGAATTACCCAAAAACCATAATGAAAATGCACAAAAAAGGAAGAGAAGAGGTTGTAGGCACTTACCCAAGTGATTAGAAGCTCTAAATCGACTCAATTGGACACCCGCAACAAACCTTAGCAGAGCTCTCCTCGTTCACCTTCAAACCCCCATTACTCTTTAATTTCTTAAGCTAGAATACAATTTTGGAGGCTTAAAAATTGAGTTTTGGCTACGGCCAAAGATTAAAATTTTAGATTCCAAAAACTGTCCATCTAATTGGGCCCAAATGTGACCTAATACCTTATGGGGTCCAATTCTAAGCGCTAATTAGAGTCCGATAAACCCATTAGCCTTTCGTACATTATTTTTTAATCTAAGTTAACTCTCAATTGTTTAATTTGTCCTTAATTAACCCATTAACCTTCAATTAAAATTTCTAGGATGTTACACCAAAAGTCCAAAAGTCACTACTAAAAACTTTTATTGGTGAAAAAGGTTTTTTGCTACTAAAAGCATTTTTGGTGGCAGCAAATGTCGCTGCTAAAAAAATGTCATCATCAAAACTTTTTTTAAGAAATAATAATTTATTTTATGCCACATCACTCTATCACTTGTGCATCAAGTGGATGCCACATCACCTACCATATATATGACATATGATGCCATATCACTTGTCATCTTGTGCCATGTCACAGGCCACATGTTCAACAGATGATGCCATATTACTTAGCCATCTCATGCCATGTCACATGCCACGTGTGCACTTCCTCAAGCCACCTCATATGCCATGCCACCATCTTGTGCTATATCACCAGCTACATGTATGCCCCCTCAAACCACCTCATGTACTATGCCATCATTTTATGCCACATTACCTACCACATGTGTGCCTTCTCAAGCCACCTCATGCACCACATCACCATGTCACATATTTATTGTAAAATATAACAAAGCCAAGGTTTGAACCCTTGAACTCTTCCACCTCCAAGCATTAAACCTCCCTTCTTTACCAGTTAAACTGAAATATACATTTAGTTATTATATGTGAAATTAAATATATGTCATGTAACTACATACACATATATCAAATAATATATTATTAAAAAATATGCATATATTTTATTTTATTTTCAATTATTAATATGACAAAATGATTTACATGAATATTTAAATTATAATTTTAATAAAATATTATTTTTTAGCAGTAAATATTATTTTTGTTAGAAAAATGAACTTAAAATAAACAATTTTTAAGAATCAAATATTATTCTTATATATATTATAATCAATTTTTAAATCATATTTTTATTTTTTAAATGAAAATTATTAAGTATGTAATTTATTTATAAATATGTATTATATTATTTTATGTTAAATATCTTTTACTTTTTTCTTCTCCATATTTTTCTCAAAAATTGATAAACTAAATGATTAAATTTTTATCTTCTCTCAAAATAGATAAATGTTTCCCCCTCTTTTATTAAAAATATATTTTATCAATAATTTTTCAATATCTTAAAAAATTATTTTAATAACAAATTAATTTTAACCACATAATTTTTGTTAATAGTCATTTTGAATAATTTTGAAAATGAATACTAATAACTTTCACAATATATGATAATTACAAGAATCTCACATGTAACCAATCTAGTTAGCATCTAATCATCCTCAACCTCATAGTAAGGTGGATTTGAATAGTTATTGATATTATTTTTAGTAATAATTAGTTATAAAAATGTTATTAGTAACTTCTCTTTTATAGCAATGGAAACCTAAATAAAATAGGAGAAATTACATAGAATCCTTGCCCAAAAGCCATTAGAGATCAGTAGAAGAAGTAAACACTATATGTATATCAAACTAAGTATCAACTTCGCAATATGCTAAGTAATTTACAATATCATTTGTATCTCACGACATTTGTACAACTTCAACATCCCAATGCCATTTATGTATTTAATTATAAGTAATAATTTATATATAACTTAATCTAATTATAATTGAAAGTAATAACCCATCAAGATTTTAATTTATCATATTAAAATACTAGCTTAATAACATAATTCTTAAAAAAAATATGAGCTATATATGTCTAAAAAATGATTATGAATAATATAAAATTAGAAATAATTTAATAATTAAACTTAGCACATTTTGACTATTATTTTTTTTGTTTCACAATCCTATATATAATTTATTTCTAATTTTATGCATAAAATAAGAAATTTAATTCATAAATATATTTTGAATAATTTTATTTAATTTCAAACTTTTAAAACAAGTCACAAATTTTTTTAAAAAATTTAAATTATAATTTTACAAATATCGCCGTCAAAAGTAGATTATATAAATTATACAAATCAAAATCACCTCCAAAAGTTCACTTTTCACGGCAACATTTAATTATGGCTGCCAAAAGTATAGTTTTGGTGGCGGCGACAAAATGTCGCCTCTAAAAGTCCACTTTTGATGGCAACTTTAATTTGTCTCCATTAAAAGTGAACTTTGAGCAACAAATTTTTTAGTCGCCGTTAAAAGTTATTATCAAAATTTATATTTTTGTAGTGAACCAAGTCACAATTTTACTAAAACCAAGTCACAATTTTACTAACTGAATTATAATGAATTAATATTTAAAGATTAAGTTATAATTAAATTAAAATTATAAGAATTAAATGATTAATTTCTTTTAAAGGTATTATTATGCAGTTCTCCTAACGAACCTAAATAGAACCAGCACTATTGAACGACCTGAGAGATTGGTGGAGGCGGAACAGGACAAAACATCAATTCATGCTTTAAATATTCTTAGGAGACATATCAATGATATCATGCGGTATAACTGTAAATATAAATTAATTTTACTAGCTATATAATGATGTAAAAGACAAGACTAAAAAATTACTTTATTCTAAAAAAAATTATTAAAAATAATGAGAGATAAAGTTTTATTTGATTGAATTAATAAAGATAATATAAGAATCTATTCTAATAATAACATGATGCCACGATGCAATGAGCCCGCGTAAGAATTTCTCCAAATAGAGCTGATAGATTAGCTGATGCAGCTCATAACTTGCCAATTCCTTTTTCTGTTCCTGTGACCAAATCCCACCTTGGTTACAACTTACAAGAGGTGGCGGGTCTGTCACAAATCGTTTTAATTTCATTAGTTACCTCATAATTTTCACTAAAAAAATATTATCCATTATTTTTGAGATAAAAAATGGGTGAATATGTGATAAATAAAAAGTGAATGCAGAATTCGCAATTAAAAATCTAAGTTGATATCCATTTCATAAATTTGTTGTTTCACATCTTTTTGAGTTAGAGGTGTACCCTACTAGTATTGGTAAGCTCTCTAGATCCAACCAGCCTAAGTTTTTTGCAGTGAAAAAAAGGGAAGGAAAAAAAAAAAAAAAGGAAACCAACTCCCTTGCGAATAAAGTAGGAAGGCACCAATCAGCAAATTCTTTTTTTTTTTTATAGCTTTTATTGATTATGGCCATTTTTGTCAGCCAAATTGCTATAATAATAGTTAATATCATTGAGAACTCAGTTACAACACACCTTGGTGGACTAAAATATAATTACCGAAATAATATTACCGTAAAGAATACATACAAATAAATAAATGTGTGTGTGTATGGGGGGGCGGCATATAGAATTCTTTAATTTGCTTGGTTTGGTTATTCCTTTGTTTTTTTTTTAAAAAAAAAAGTTGAATTCACTTGCCTAATCAATTTTTATTTATTCATAAATTCCTTTCATGTGACAAAGTAAAGAAAGATCATACAAAGGATTTAATCAAAAATCCGTTTCCTATCCTTCAACAAATCAATCAATATCAATATGTGACATAAATCTACAAACAAGCAGCTACAATATCTCTAAGTAGTAAATAATTTATTAATTATATTTATTTATTAAATTCCATGTAACAAATGAAAAGGGTCTATATCAATATTGTCAAACTTGTTGGTTTAAATAAATTCATGAGAGGGATGTGAATTCGAATCGTAAACTTATAAAAGTTTGCCTCTATTAATAAATAATTATTAAAAGTATATGATTAAATAATTTAAATATAAAATATAACCATAATTTGATTTAAATATATTTCAAATCTAAAATATTTGAAATTAAATCCATTTATATTGATAGATTATCACACTCAATATAGAAATTTCAAAGTAGGGCAACTTTTTTTATTTCTTTTTTCTATTAATATTAACTGAGTAACTCGCGAATTTAACTAAATTTGCGTCTAGTCTAATTAAATTTATAAATGAGTTAATATAATTTTGTAAACTAAAAACATACAAACGTTAGAATTGAAGTCAACTCGCAAGTTTAATCAAGTTTACAAATAGTTTGAATTTATGAGTAAATTGGCACGATTTTGTAAGTTAGAAATATAAAAATGGCATACTTGAAGAGTTAACTCGTGAGTTTGACAATAATAGCCTATAAAATACCTTAAACAATAACGACAAAGTATAATTAAGGAAAGTTAATGAGAGAATTGAAAATAAAACCCGATCAAGAAGGTATTAAAGAAAGGAAACATACCACAAATTAAGAAAACTATAATTATAATTTCTTTACGTTACATCACAGGGAACCTGGATGTCCGTTTACATTTCACACCCTATCATTACCACTTGAGCTTGCTAGTCTCAAGAGAGTGCATAATAATAGCTATTATATTATATTGTACATCATGAGTGCGCACATGCATGCAGCATGCTACATCTAAATCAGCTTAAACATGAAACCACGCACTAAGCAGTGTTATTGAAAAAAAAAAAAAGGTGATCATTACATAGGAAAAGAGTGTGTCTATATATATATATGTATATATATATATAAGACCCAGCTGGCCTCCAGCTTGAGCTACAGTGCTGCCATATATATCGGAGACTACATATGTTTAGCCTCGTACCATTTCATGATATAGTCAACAAGCAAGTCCATCTCTGACGAGAGGCTGATTTTTCCGTCGCCGTTGTCATCGGCGTTTTGCATGCAACGCCAGGCTCTGTATAGTGGCCAGTTAGAGCCAATCACTTCTAATGCTTTCTTGAGCTCCTTCATGCTCAGACTCCCGTCCATGTTAATGTCTGCTTTCTTCAATATGTCCCTCACTTGCTCTTTAGTAAGGGCAGATTTTGGTATGGCAGTTGGCATTTTAACTGATTTGATTTGATTTCTCTCTGCTGCTTCTGAGTTTTCTTCTTTTCTCATGTTTGCCCATCTTGTACGAGGGAGTTATATATAGGTTGGAGTCGGGCCATCCAAACATGGGTCGTGGATCTGAACAAACCCGTTTCAAGTTGGATAAGCTTCGGAGGATAAATGGATATTTTTCTTACTCTTACATGAGATTTGCTGGTTTCAGATGATTGCCCAATCAATTTTGGAATCTTATCTCAATTATTTTATGGAATCCAGGCCCGCTACAGTTAGATATATCTTAGTATGCAGTTAGGGAACCACGAAAAGAATGCTCATAATTTCCCCCATTTTTTTTTTGGGGGGGGGGGAGAAGAATATTTTAGAAGTAACGAGTAAAAACAGCACGCCTTATCCCATCAACTGGAATAAATTTTGCCTATATTTTATAACCAGTCATAAATCTGTATAAAGAAGTTTATTCCTTTTATCAGTAAAAAAAACGTTATAAGAAAAGAGAAGTTACTGCATGAACTCAATGCATAACGTCATCTATGTTATTAAATAAAAACTTATGACGTTATATTAGTTCAATCAAATAAAATTTTATATGTTGCTATTTTTAATGATTTTATTTTTGAAACAAAGTGCATCTTTAATTTTTTATCTTTTTTCTATGTCATCATCAATGACAAAATTAATTTATATTTACAATCATATGGCATGGTATATTTTTATTGGACAGAGTATTGATGAGGTGAAATATCAGATCCATGTAATAATTTCTCGAAAAGAAATAAATAGTTGCAAGGATCTTGATCCTCACCATACCATCTTCAATCAAATCCAATGATCTGAAATGTTGTTGTCACATTATTTTGTTTTACAAAATGTTTAATAAAAATTTTCAGATGAAAAGTAATTTCATCTAAACCGTCCAATTGAGGATTTATCCCATCACTCATTTTCCTTCAAACACATTTCTTCCCTCAAGCAACTGAGTCCTCTCTCTTACTCTTCACTTATGCTGTTTGATTCGTTGACTCGTTGTGAATCTAATCTCTTCTCATGAGCTACTGCTATGTCTCGATAAATAATGCTTTCGATTTCAATCTTGAATTGATTTTGCGGATGATAGAAGCGCAACAGTATTTGCTTGTGATAGTTCTATCTTGTGTTGAACCCTGATCCGAGAAGAAGAAGAAGAAGATCACTTTTAAGTGGTACGTTGTCAGATTGGTGATCTTTGGCAAGAAACCCTATGAAACGTCTAACGCATCACCGGAAATTGAAATTTAAATGTGTAAATTATATTTGAATGTAGCTGTGAATTTCGATGTAACTCTTGCCTCATTATTCTGACACCTAAGCTTCACATGTAAGTCTGTTATCTAATAACCTGAGCCTTATATATATTTTTACATTTTCTCACAATTTTGAAAATTACAAATCCATCTCTTTTCTTCTTTTTTTCTGTAGATAAAATCATATTTTTCTCCTAAAAATTAATTATCTAGGTAACAATAAAACTCCTTCTAAATCATTAAAAAACATATTATAAATTTAAAATACATTAATACAATCCAAATAAATATCTATTCCATTACAAAGAAACATAATAAAAAGTTTAAGTTATAGCCAAAGGATAATATTTCAAAGACTTCTAACCGATAATAACGTTTGAACCATTATCAGAAGCTGCAATAACATTAACTTGATTAAATTTCTCCAAAGTTTTATCCACCATAAACAAAAAATAAAAAAATAAAACATAATTAAACATGAAAATATAATTACCTTGTTTTGCCTAGAAGGTAAACTAGAAAATATAACTATTACACTAACAAGCCATTGAAAACCCAAGAATCCAATTTCAAATACAAATAAGAACTTCAATATTATCTTGAAAAAAGCTACTTTGATACTTTGTCAGAACTCTTGATCTAATGTGAAAAGTATGTTCACTAGCCATTTTAGTGCTTGGGATGCTAAAAATATCACATACTATCTTGAAAGGACAAAGAATTTAAGTTGAGTTACCCTCTAATATTCCAACAGTTAATTCATTAAAAAAGTTAGGACTAAGTGTTGCTTCTTCCAGATAATAGTCTAATTCAGACTTTTCTATGGATATAGTGTCTTTGCTATTGCAAGTATAATCCTTAAAAAAAAAAATTAAAGCAATATGCATCACTAAAGTGGTCAATTCAAATAACATTAAAAGAAGACTTTTAAATATGAAAATATTTAAAACTTCAAGCAAAAGCATCCATGTAATTATCTTCCTTTGATCCCACCAAATCAAGAGTAGATTGATATGATGATGACATAGGGACATTAGAACTTGATGCACCTCCTCCTCTGACACTACTACTAGTACATGGAGATGATGATATCCCATATCTTTTCATTCACTAAACAAATAGTGCAACTTGCTCCTAATATATTTAAACTTCATCCTTGGAGCCATATCAAACTTGACAAGCATTCTTGATGCAATATCAAAACTAATACAATTGCTTTTTCTTGTGCTATCATAATTTCTCTATAAATTTCCCTAGGAAACCTAGCAAAATAGATAGGGAATCACTTGTTATGAATTGGGTATATTCTGTGGTGTTCCTTCAGTCTTCTATTTTGCTAAACTTTTCCAAAAGCCCTTAACCAAATAGGATTGATTTAAGAATGATTGTTTCTAAGGAATAGGACAACCAAGTTTGGCATTAATTCAAATCCCCAATTAGAGAAAACATTTAAATAATACAACTATCATAAGCAAGAACCAAGGTTCAATAAAAACCATAACTAGCGAGACAAAATCAAGATTTCAACTTGAAAGTGTGAGATTTGATAATAATACTTCATGGAGCTCCAATATAAGAGCTGAGCCAAGGGGAGATCAAGAGATGAGAGGGATAAGGATGAGGAGCCTTAGGAGGAGGAGCATGATGCACTTATTGATGGGTGACTTGGGTTTCCAATGTGATGAGAACGGAGGAGGAGGATGAACTCGTGAGTTGTGATGGCTAAGGATGGAGGATGATCACGATCAGTGGTCACGTAGTGAAGACCAGAAAGAGAGGTGCGACTGCCTATCGAGCAACTGAACATTAAAGAGTGAAAGTAAAGGTCTAAATGAAGGAGGTGAGCAAGGGTTTCAACTAAGATTTAGAGAAGCCAAGAGTAGTCATGTGCTTTTTCGCTAATTTTTTATCTAGCTTTTAAAAAATTAATAAATTAAGTGAGTTAACTTGCTAACTTATAAGCTAGCCCATCATTGGTCCTAGATTATATGGTTTTGGCTAACATTTAAAAATACCTATTTTGCCAAACCTAACTTACTACTGTTTGGTGGGTTGGTAGGTTGAACCCATATAACCATCTATAAGGATAAATTTTTCTCCAAACATTATAAGAGGAAGAAGTTAGAGAGAACAACGAATTAAAACACTAGTACAAATAGGCAAATCTACACCTGTTAAAATAGTTTATCTACACCGGTCGATTGATGTAGATATCACGAAGTCATCTACACTGATTATTTAACCATTGTAGGTAATGGACATATCTACACCAATTCTAAATTTGGTGTAGATAACATTAATTATGAATATAATTTTTAAAAAAAAATTATATCTACACTGATTTTGGAAATAACCCGATGTAGATAATAATACATCTACATCGATTATTTCCAGAACTAGTGTAGATAACCTATACATCTACATCGATTCTGTAAATAACTGGTGTATATAATAATATCTGCACCAGTTATATCTAGAATCGATGTAGATATTGATTTTTGGAAAAAAATTACTCCCATTTGTTTCATTTACCCCAACCATAATAGGTTAAAATTTAAATCCTACATTAATCAAACATATAATAGCCAAATAACAATGAGCTACCTTAACAACCATATATTATGCAAATCAAATGAATTTAAAATTATGTACAATTCCAAACACATAAAACATAAATTGTCAACTAAGTAATCTTACACACAATAATACATACTAATGTTTACAACTACACAATTCACTCTTCCAAAGGATGATTATTATGAAGATCGAACATGAAGAGTCCCTAATGTTGCCTTGTTCGACAGATCTTTAAACTTGAAAATGGAGATGGATCATTGAACATCCGAAAAGATTAGGGATAACAGAATTAAATCAATAATTCAAAGAAAAATAAATAATACCTAAAATTAGATTTACCTCCTCAGTGAACTCAGTCAAGCTGGCGGTGATGATATTGTATGCATGTCTCAACACATAAAAGCCACACAAATTAGTAAGGGGTTGCCAATGGCTCTATGGAATGATACAATATTGTCATAATTATACTAAAAGAAGGCTCTATCATCAAAATTACATTAAAAAACATGTATAACTTGTTACCTTTAGTGTTATCCATGTATGATCCTTGACATCATGTGGAGCCTTACCCAACTAAACTTACTGGCTAATCCTTATAACTCTATCATTAACGTGACATAGTTAGTAACTTAATCACTAAAAAATTTTATTATAGGACTCCTTAAGCATACTTATTGCTCATAAGATTTCTTTATTATCAGATTGAGTTTATGATGTAGAGAGCATGAAAAGATTATAGAATTGCTCTTCATTGAAAACACTATCAATTGCCAATGTGTACTGTAAAAAAATATTCATTTAAGCAAATATTCAATACCATTACAAATAAACTCAAACATATTCACTTACAGATTGAGAAACATGGAAATATAACACTCCTTTCTGCCTTCACTGAGCCTCTAGTTCATATATGCCTCATTTGCCTCTTTGGTGGTCTCTTTATCATTAGTGTAATGTGGGCAAAAAAATCATATTGTTTGTCTTTACTCGAGGAAACTAGCAATTGATGTAAAAACCTACAAAAATCCAAACAAGTTAGTCTGAAAATTTGAATTGTTTAATTTCATTTAAATTTACAAGAAGACACTTGCATTATCCTAATTTAAATGTTTGCCATTGGTAGGTTAATATCAATGCGATGGAGGTCCTAATTCTCAATAAAGATTTCATAGTTGTTTACACCAGCAAGATCAAGAATCGCTTTAAAACACTGAGGTGGAAATGATCCACCATATGCCATCAATACAAATCGCTCCCATAATCTTAGCTCGAACAATTATGGCTTTTGACCCACTTTATAGGACGATAGGATTTCCTGTTAAATAAAAAAATTAGTAACACATTCTTAAATGTAAAGAATTCATTACAATTAATTAATAAAATTTGTTATTGGATCTTGAGGCTTCCCAATAAGTCTCTTTGGCCATAAGTAAAAAGTGCCCTTGGCATCTTTCACTGTCTTGATCTCATCAGTTAGGAATAGGAAAAGAGCATCATTAATTATTACCTCTTCAATAGTGACCTTGACAACATCTTGAACTTCTTGGAAGTGGTATTTTAACCCCTTGTGGATGCAAACGTGTGCTACTAAGCATCTTTACATATAAGTAGCATAGTTCACCTTCCCGAGTAGGGCCATCCTCTAAAGGAAGTGGAATGATGTTGCTCCCTTTAGTACTCGAATGACAGGGGAGTGGGTCTGTGGGCCACTTGGCTCCTTGATTGAGCTCATCATCATCATCATTTCTTCATTGATCTTTTATAGCTTGGCTTTAAGAATAGCCTTAGCCTCAGCCCTTGATTGAGCTAATATGAAATCCAACTCCTCTATAGTCACGAGTCTTAAAGAATGGCATTAATAAGGTGGTCCAAATATATCTCTTATGCTTACCCCTAATCCGAATCCCCAAACACATCCAAGATGCTCTCCTTTCCCTATAACAACGGTTAAGATATCATTTCTTCCCTCTAGGATGAATGATCCCTCGAATTGCTTCTGTTTAAGCTCATCCTGTAACATACAAGTAATAATTAATTAGTAATATTTGATATTTAAAATAAGATTACAAATAAAAATTGTACTTATAATTTTTTGAGCAGCCTCACGAGCATGCTCACTTGAAAAGGACTCGTTCTTCTTCTTGTGAGCATAGATCCATCTCTCATCACGACATATTGGAGATGGTAGAGATAGTAGAATAGAAGGATTTGATTGAGCTTGTTCTTCTCTCTTCCTCCTCTTGGCATCCATCAATTCCTTGTCAACTAACACATAACCGCTATGAGACTTTGTTTGGGGGCAATTATTCTTCCTTCTAACTTCTTATGCCTTTTTCCCTCTTTATTGTGAATTAAGATTACAAAATATTCATTATTAATAAAGATAATGATATATAAATAAAATGAACAAAATAATAAATTAAAATAAACTAACTCACTAAAGCATTTGGCGTAGTCCCAAGCCTAACAAATTCTTCAAAAGTAGCTACATCGAGAAATGTGTATTGGGTATAAGGATTAGGCCATGGTTATCGTTCTGGTACCTCAATATGCACAAATCTCTTAGCTAGTGATGTCTCGAAACCCCTCCAATGATCACAAGCCCAAGTCATCAACCTATGCTTAAAGTCTATACTAGTGAGGACATCATATGTGACCTGTAATACATGTCATTGAAATAGTTAGTGATATAGTGATAATAATCAATAACAAATAATGATAAAAAGTAATAAAAGAACATTTCTCATACATTGACAGCTTCCTAGATCTATTCCTTCACTCGTTCTAAGACATCATCCCATATAGGTACCAATATACTTAGCTTGCTGTGAGCTTAGAGGCCTTAAAAACTAATAAACTTGGCCCCATTAGGCCATATTAGCTTCCAATTGTCATCAAACTTGATCAAAAATTTTTAGACTCTACTCCAACTCAGAGCCAACTCTCTTAATCACATGCCACTTTTATGTCTCCTAGATCATGTAAACTAGCTACTACCCATAGTTTGGGGACTAATTGTCACATTGTCATCATCACTGGTAAACGTGATTAGAGTATAAGGGTCAGGCTAGTCTTAATCAATGCTTCGATTTTTCATGTTCCTGTTTAGACAATAAGTAAATATCATCAATGATATAATTAATAAATAAAGCATGTTCTAATATGAATAAAACACAATAAATAACCAATTTAATAAATCATACATGTTCTAAATAAATAACTAACTTTTAACATATTTTTAAATAGTAATATTCTCCCATATCCCTTTGTGGTGATAATCTCTTATGCCATATTCGTCATCCATTTTCTATATTCAATACAAGCACGCCTATTGAGAAAGAAGGAGTCTTAAAAATATTGAAATTTGAACAATCCTTCTCATAAATATTAACCTTCCTTTTTCCTTTAAGAACCACTAACCATGTTTTACTTCTCAGATTCGTGACATAAAACACCTATTTTGCTTTATCTGCCATAATAAAAGGTTTATCGTCAAAACTTAAAGCATTCAAGTTGACTAATGTAAATTCTATCCTATCCTAATAAAACTATTTTTAACATCAACCTACTTGCATTTAAAAATAAGGATTTTAAATTTAATATAGTCAACCTCCCAAATCTCTTCAATAACCCTGCAATAAGGCATAGATGTGGATAAAGGATTTTTGTCTTTCTAGCTAGAGAAGTGCATGCCTGAGATCACTAGCATAACATTATTATTTTGCACATTATTCTTGTTGTCTAGAGACTTTGTGTAAAATAAATACCTATTAATATCAAATGTAGTCTAGCATATAACATCACATTCAGGACCTTGTGCCAGCCCCTTAACAATATCAAAAACACAATCTTCCTTCTCAACCTTTTGCTTGAACCACTTCACAAAAGTATTGTTATGCTCTCTAATTAGTCTTTGCTTAGTTATCCTAATTCGACTATTTTGCTTCCCCATAAGTTCTTTATCCGCATCTATATAGTCTTGAACTTGATCAACATTATTCAAGATATGTAAGTGTGCTTGTTACAATTCATGAGGATCAGTGGTCTTTATAAAAATGCTACGCCTATGATCTTTAACATCACATTGTTTCAATCCAATAGGTCATACATTATTCAAGTAACCTTGGCAAAATTCTACTACTTCTTTAGAGACATTTTTGAGTAACGGATACTTCAGGATAGTGTGGACTCTTCACATATCCTTTTAGAACTTTCTTTGTTCTTTTAATTAGGTACATCCATCATAAATACACAAGACCACACAACTTTATCTCCTTCACTAGGTGAATAATTAGATGTATCATAATGTCAAAAAATGATGGAAGAAAGAGCTTTTCAAATTGGCACAAGACATGCTTCATTTTCTAATTCATCCAATTCTTCAGGCTCATGGACTTTACAGCATATAGTATTGAAGAAAAAGCAAATCCTAGTTATGGCGTCTCTCAATTCATCTTTCTAGAAGCCTCAAATAGCCACTAATAGTAGTTGTTGCATTAAAATATGACAATCATAAGACTTAAGGCCTACTAATTTTAAATCTTTCATCAACACAAGCTTTTTAAAATTTGAAGAATAACTTGAGGGAACTTTCAAGCTGTGTAAGCACTCACAAAAGCTTTTTTCTCATCCTTACATAACGTATGTTCAGCCAGAAGATGGTAAGTCCTCTTACCGGCCGGTCTTGGATGTAAGTCTTCTTTAATTTTCATGTCTACTAAATCTAATCTTGCCCTTCACACTATCCTTGGACTTGCTTGGTATGTCAAGAAGCATCCGAACAATACTATCACACACCTTCTCCACATGTATGACATTAATACAATGTCTTACATCAAGATGGTGCTAATATGGAAGGTCAAAGAAGATAGACATTTTTTTCATATACTTTTCTCACTATTCTTTATAGTCTTGCCAAATGTAACATTGATATCTTTTACTAATTCATAAATATGCTCTCCTGTCAATAGCTTTGGGGCAGTTCTATAGTCCTGACCACTGTAGAAAGCTTTCCTCATTCTACGATAATAGTTGTCCTCTTTAAGAAATCTCCTATTGCTAAGACAAACTGTCTTCTTTCTATAATGAAGTTGATGATAACATGTGCCTACTTCACAAATTGAACATACTTTATGCCCCTTAACATTGTTTCCATATACAAGGAAGTCATTTATGATGTAAAAGATCATTGCATGCAACTTGAATACCTCTTTTTGATTTGCATCGAACACATCCACACTTGCTTCCCATAGCTTTTTCAAGTCTTCAATTAAGGGTCTTAGGTAAACATCGATGTCATTTCTCGATTGTTTCAGTCCTGAAATGAATATAGTCAACATGATATACTTGTGTTGCATGCACAATATAGGAGATAAGTTGTAAATTACTAACAGAACAGGCCATAAACTATTTATACTGCTAAGGCTGTCGCAAGGATTCATGCCATCGATACTAAGTCCAAGCTTGAGGTTTCTTAGATCACTATTGAACTTAGAAAATAAAGTGTCAATTTTATTCCATTACTCTAAATTAGCTAGATGTTAGAGCTTTCCATCTAAAATCCTCTAATCAGTATGTCATCTCAGATTCTTCATATCCTTTCCATTAGCAAACAATCATTTAAACCTTGGTATAATTGGAAGATACCATAACATCTTCGCAAGAGCTTTCTTTTCTTTATACCTTGGTGTTTCACATACAAGATACTTCTACTCCTCTTTATGCTCTTTCTTGTATAGTATGCAGTTATTTAGGCATGTGTGTATTTTCTTGAACGCCATGCACAGTGGGCATAGAATTTTCTTCGCCTCATAGTAACAAACTAGCAACACATTTTCTTTTGGAAGCATTAACTTGAATAACTAAAGCATTTTTGTAAAACTCTTATCTCTCCACCTAAATCTAGCTTTCAAGTTTACCAATTCCAATACTGCTTTCATCAAACTAAATTCCTCACACCCTAGATATAAAGGTATCTTTGCATCATTGCACATATTATTGTATGCTTATGATTACTCAAAAGCTTCTTTACCCACATCATGAATCATGTCCTCCAACCAATCAACCATATCATCATCATTATCAACAACAACAACAACATCAACATGCCACAATTGAGATGTACTTAACATCAGCATATTCAGTCTTTCACCATGCCATATCCATACTCTATAAATTTTGAGAAACCCCTTACAAATTAAATGTTCATATATCTTATCTGCACTTAGTTGCCTCTCATTTAAATAATCCCTACAAGGATAAAAAAACCTCCCACTATCATCTTCAACATCACTTTAAGCAAATTTCAGAAACCCCTTAACCCTATTAGCATAATCTACGCTCATTCATTTGGCATCTACCAACTATGATCTATGTTTAATTTTTCTTCTTAAAACATGACAAAGTTTATCGATTATCACTAAATCCATTAAGATAGGGCCAGATGAAGAGTATATATTAAAAAAAATAAGAAACAAGCATGCTAACACAATAATTTCTAATTTACTTTGAAAATTTTTAATTTTTTGAGAATATTTTTTAGAGTTGACTTCCCTCCTATCTAATAAGTAGGAGGGAAGCAACCTTTATATTTTTGGCCCTTTCTATAAAGAAGAAAGGGAAAAACAATATTTTTTAAGAAAATTTTGGCAGAGTCTCACACAATGCCTAATGGCCTCAAGCCTCCCCTAAAAGTTAAACTTTCTGATAAATTTACTATTGAAAATATAAGGAGAAAATAATATTATTTAAACAAAAAAAAAGTCACACACAATGCCTAATGGCCTCAAGCCTCTATCAGTACTTTACCAGCGTATAGAAAATAAATTAGTAATGATGTCACAACAATTTAATTCACGAGAAATAAACTAGCCTAATAGAATTTATATAGGCACAATCCAATTCCTTTAAATTCAAAATCAAGTAAAAATACCTAGTTTAATTCCACTGAAACTACAAAAATAGCAATTTGGTACTAGAATTACTAAGATCATGCATACAACTTTATGATGGAAGATACAAGTTAATGCACCTGGTAATGAGCCATAACTCAAGAAGTTAATTTAAAAGTGACTACTAGCTACTAGGAAGTTTGAATATAGTCCATTAAGACCATAATTTTTAGGAAATTGTGGGATTAGGCACTTCTGTGCATCAGCTCCATAAAATGCACAAATATATTAGAAACTATTAATACAATTTTATTAATTTTTTTTTGGAAAGATGAGTTGTATTTTAGGGTTGTTACAATCAACAAATTAGAAACTCAAAAAAAAAAAACCTAGAGACAATCATTAAAGGCACAAAATCATCATCTTCTCAATCAGGTACTTTTTGCTACTTTTGATTCATTTCACTTCTTGATTAACTAAAGAGAATTCCACTTGCTTTATTGAGTATAACAATTGTGTTAGATTTTCATTCCATTTTTGCTTCAGAACATGGCAGAAGGTCCAAAAAGCATCAAGAAAAATGAATAGAAGAAGAGTAGGACACGTGTTCTGCTAAAGGTCTCAATGAAAAGGAAGTGAGTATATTAAGCTGAATATATGTTAACTTCTATTTCTTCTATAGCTTTAAGGATTTTATTCAAAAAATTGCATGCTTTTAATGTTGCAGTTAGAGGAGGAAGACAAAGAAGAGGAGGTTAAATTAATTAGCAGCATAATTTATCGTTATACACAGATTAGTAGAGAAAAGAAGGGAAAGATTTTAGACACAACATAAGCAAGATTTTAGACACAACACAAGCACCCAACAAATAACTAATCTCAATCCACAACAATAAAGAAAGGATCAAAGCTCCTGACCTCAGAACTCTAACAACATGAAAAGGAGGAAGGATTTCACAAACAAACCATGTAACATCCGAAAACTTTAAATCTAGAAAAAATTGACTAATTAAGGGATAAATTAGTTAAAAATATGATTAATTAATTTAAATATATTTTTGGGTTGCTAAATAGATTTTTGAGTCATATTTGGCTCTAAATTGAGTTAGGATGGAAGTTGGATCAAGTCGAGCAATATCAAGGGAAGCAAAATCAACATTTTGCTCATTGCATCATGAGCTGTGGCTTGTGTGGCATGTTCTGTGGTGCACGGCACAACAAGCAACTTAAAATTTTGAAAATCATCAAAAATTGACAGTTTGTGGAGTGGAAAACCTAGAACACGAAGGGGAAAGTTTTAGACATTGCTAAGGCATCATTTTGGGAGGATTTTGATGACAAATTGAGCCTTTAAACTCTTGAGTAAGTTTCCTACCCTTCTCCTCTATCTTTTTATCTCATTTTCCATGGGATTTGGAAGTAGGAGATTTAGTACCACGGGTAACCCTTTTAGTAACAAAAGGGTTGAGGTAACTACATAATTTGCATTATTTATTACCTTATATAATTTATTCTCAAGTTGTTCCTGCATGATTTGTTATGTATATATGTATGAATTTTTGTAAAAGTTAACTATTTTAGATAATGAGTGGAGTATTGATTTGTAAAATGTCAAGTTTTTGAAGTAAGTAGTAATATTCATTATATTGGTTTAGAAAGTGTTTTATACATGGTCAAGTAGAGATATGTAGTAAAACGTGGCATATTAGAGGGTAGGAGGTCACCTTAGTGGAGTTAGTAAAGATTAAGTTCATATGCCATTGTTGGCACCTCAAGATGCCAGGTGCAGCACTTGTTCTCTTTAGTGCCAGAAAATGGGTATAGTGTTGGAGATTTACTCTCCTTAGTACCTAAAAAAGTGCAGAGTTAGAGACTATGCTCCTTAGCATCCGTAGGGTGTGATGTTAGAGTAATGACATCCCAATTACTTGTAATAGGGGGAACTAATAGTCCAGAAGTGGTTTAGGACACCTTAGCCGGGTAGTCCTACCATAGATGGTGAGCTTGAGGACCATGCATGTGGTTTAGTTCTGTGAAATAGCCTACCAGTTTGGTCAAGAGTATTGGAGGACCAGATGGTTAGGGATCATGTATGTAACTTGTGGCGATTTTATATATTGTGCTTATTTTACTTGATTTAAGGCTTGTCTATAACTTAGAATGTTAATCAATAATGTAGATTATCTTAGTTATTAAAATTTTTATCTCAACCCATGGTTATTATTTTACAGGGCCTACCACTAAGACTGAGCCAGGGAAGGAATTGGAAAGGGCTAGCATACTAGCTACAATCTCATTGTAAAAAGCCTGATTTTATTTTAATTCGTGTACATAAATTTATATGGATGAGATTACATGTTGCTAACTAGAAATGCATATCATTTTGATTGGTTGCACTTGTTTCACATTATGTTATTTTGTATTTTAGCCTAATTTTGTATATGATGTAAATATGTGGCAATTTTTATGGTGATGGGCTAAAATACTTGTACAAGTACAAGAAATATTTTATCTATATAGTGACAATGTATATGTAATGTATTAGTGGCAATAGAGGCCAAATAGTATATATAGTATTGATTTGGTGTTTTGGCCATATTGGGCGAAATGGCTATTGAGTGGCCAAATTTTGTTTTTGATATGTTTTTGTGTGTTTTAATGTTTACTCAAGTGTATTTTGATCCATTAGACTTGGTTCAAGGCTTACAATGGGTTAATGGTATAAGTTATGAGTCTTGGGTACTTGGATGCTTGAAAATCGCTTTAAAAATTGACTTTTGCATCTGAGCATCTAAAATTCTCATATAGTATTGGATCATAATGAAACTTATACCATTGGTTAGCTTATTAAATAAGCTTCGCATGGGCGCTTGAATCATTCCAATCAGATATTGGATGCAAAAAGTGGCGCGCGTTCAAAGTTCGTCCAGAAAAGCTATCATGACAGCATTGCTATCATGGACATGTGTGCCACAGTGCATTTTATGCAAGTTGTGGCGCATGGTATAGTGAGAAAACTTGCCTTTCTGTGTCACATGCCATGGCATATGGATTAAAACACTCAAAAATGACATTTTTGGCCTTATTTTAAAGCATTTTGCTTTCCAAAACTTTTCCATGCTTCCAATACCTATATAAATCATTAAGTTTAAGCTCAAACTATCAATTTGAAGGGTTTTTATGGGATCCTAAATATTCCACAATTTTTTTAAAAGATTGTTAGTTTTAACCCTTATATATATAATGTGAGCTTAGGAGAACTGTTCAAGACCACGATGCTCTGCTCCGTAATAGAGGTCATGAGGAGGACTAAAAGAGACAAGAGGAAGCTCATGAGAGCAAATTGAAACCATCTTATGGTTCCAGTAGTAGACATGGATCGTCTAGGACAAGAGCAGATGGAGATTCTTAAGGGACGGCTATTGATCGAGCATGGAGGACTTTCTCTCAGTTTAACCCTCTAACCTTTAATAGAACTATGAAGGAAGGAGAAGTAGAGAAATGGATAGAGAGAGTTGAAACCATCTTTGAGGTGGTACCGTGCTCTACGAAACAGAAGGTGATTATAGCCACAGTGTATTTGGTTAAGGATTCTAAATACTAGTAGAATTCTGTAAGACAAGTAGATGGATGTCGGCTAATATGGGAACAATTTAAGGAAATGTTCTTTGATCATCATTTTCCTCTAGCATTCAGAGATGAGGAGGCTGAGTTCCATGCATTTCAACAGAAAGATCTTAACGAGGAAGCATCTATTTAGAAGTTTAATCAGCTATCAAAGCTTTCTACTTATCTAAATAAGATAAATGATAGTGAGTGGAAGGCCAAGAGGCTTTTGGAAAAGATGAGGCTTAAATATAGATAGCAGATTACTCTGCTAGGAGTAACCACGTATGCTGACATGTGTAATTGACTCTGAATTACAGCAAGAATGGGTCAGGAAGTAAAAGTAGAAAAGAGACGAGATATTTATGGGAGGTTCTCATCCTTCGTAGGCCCTTCTAAAGGAGTCTCTAAGAAAACGAGTTATAGCTCGAGTAGTTCTGCAACACCGAGCAAGGAGAGTTTTGTTAGAGGATCACAAACTCAATAAACATTTCAGAGGGGTAGATTTAGGAGTTTTGGTGTTCCATAACTATCCTGACAGGCTTCTAATATGCTTGCCCCGACCTTAAGTACAGTTCGATCACCAACATGTGCTAAATGTGGACGGTCACATCCTAAGAGGTATTGGGCATGTTTTCAATGTGAGAAACCTGGCCATCTGGCAAGACAGTGCCCTGAGGGAAGAGTGGAGATAGCAGAGCAGAGAACTACCATTCCAGGATGAGTCTACACACTATCTCAGGAGAAGGCAAGAGCATCGCTAAATTTGATAAAAGGTATTATTTCTATCTGCGAGAAAAAAATTGAAGCATTATTTGATTCCAGTGCTACACATTCATTTATTTCACATGAATGTGTAGAGAGGTTGGGACTTCCTTTGCATGAAATACCTTATGTGATTAAAGTGTCTACACCATTTGGTTTATCTGATATGACTAGTAAAGCATGTTTGAATATAAAAGTGAGGTTTGAAAATCATTCGACCACTCTCGATTTGATCTGGATTCTTATGAAGGGTTTAGATGTGATTATCGACATGGATTAGTTGATGGCAAATAATGCCACCTTAGATTGTGCTAGGAAGACAGTTTTTATTACTGATACATGCTATACTAGTTAATATTTCTAGTAAGTTTAAGTTCTTATCAGTAGTGCAAGCAGAGAAACTGGTGCAACAAAGGTGTATAGCTTATATAGTTTTCTTCTTAGTGCATGGGGTCTACGATGGAAGTATTGATAAGATTGGGGTAGTGAAAGAATTTCCTAAGGTATTTACAGATGATATGTTCGATTTGCCTCTAGAAAGGGAAATGGAATTCACCATGGACCTAGTACCAGGAATCGAACTAATCTTAAAAGCACCATATCGGATGTCACCAATGGAGTTAGCCGAGTTAAAGAAGCAGATAGAGGAGTTACTTGAAAATGGGTTTATTAGACCCAGTGTGTCACCTTGGGGATTACTTATGCTGTTTGTTAAGAAGAAGGACAGGAGCTTATGACTTTATATTGATTATAAATAGTTAAATAAGGTGACGGTAAAGAACAAATATCCTTTACCAAGGATTGATGATATATTAGACTAATTGGTGGGAGCTTTGGTTTTCTTAAAAATTGACCTAAGGTCAGGATACCATCAAATGAGATTGTGCTTGAAGGATGTGCTCAAGACAACTTTTTGTACCAGATATGGGCATTATGAGTTCCTGGTAATGCCATTTGGGTTAACAAATGCGTCTACGATTTTCATGGATTACATGAACTGCATATATAAGCTTTACCTAGATCAGTTTGTTGTGGTATTCATTGATGACATTCTGATATATTTTGGAGATAAGGAGCAGCATGCTCAACATTTAAGGATTGTGCTACAAATTTTAAAGGATAATAAGCTCTACCAAGCTTAGCAAGTATGACTTTTGGCTACAAGAGGTATGATTTCTAAGACATGTTTTGTCAGTGGAAGGCATTGCGGTAGATCCGCATAAAGTGGACACAGTGTTGAAATGGGAGAGACCTAGTTCTGTGACTGAAATATGGAGTTTTTTGGGATTGGCTGGATATTATCATAGATTTATTCAGGGTTTCTCTCAGATAGCTTTATCATTGACTAGGTTGACTCAAAAAGATTAATCATTCATTTAGGATGACAAGTGTAAGATTGCATTTCAAAAGTTGAAGGAGAAACTGACTACGGCACTGGTGTTGATTATTCCTAATCTATGATTGCCATATAAAGTGTATACAGAAGCATCTCTGAAGGGATTGGGATGTGTGTTGATGCAAGATAAGTGGGTAGTGACTTATGCCTCTAGACAACTCAGGCTGCATGAAGAAAACTACTCGACCCATGACTTAGAGCTTACCGCAATTGTGTTTGCACTATTTATATGGAGCGGTGTTTAGTGTTTTTAGTGACCACAAGAGCTTGAAATATTTAGTGAATCAGAAAGAACTTAATATGAGGCAGAGAAGGTGGATGGAGTTCTTGAAGGACTATAGCTTTGAATTTAAATACCATCCGGGGAAAGCAAATGCGGTTGCAAATGCCTTAAGTCGAAAGTCATTGCATGTCACTTGTCTAATGGTGCAAGAGCACAAATTGTTAGAATCCTACTTGGATATTTAGCATGACTCATCAAAAATTACTTTATGTAGCCTACATTCCATAAAAATTACCAATGAGTTTTAGAGAAAGTTAAAGACAGCATAGCTTGAAGATGAGTATTTGTTGAAAATTCGAGAAGATTGGAGGAAAGGCGAACCACAGACTTTGGTTTCAGTGATGATGGATATGTTGTGTATCGAGATCTAGTTTGTGTACCAAATGAGGGTGATTTGAGAAAGAAAATTCTGAATGAGGTGCATAAGAGTAGATATACAATTCACCCTGGAGCAATTAAGATGTACCAGGATATGAAGTGGTATTGGTGATGGCCTAGAATGAAAATAGATGTTACAAATTTTGTATCTCGGTGTTTAATTTGTCAAAAGGTTAAAATCAAGCATCAGAGACTAGCAAGAACTTTACAACCACTAGAGATACTGAAGTGAAAATGGGATAGTATATTTATGGATTTCATTTTGGGGTTACCAAGAACCTAATCTAGTCATGATTCTATCTAGGTGATTATAGATAGATTGATAAAGTTAGCCCATTTCTTGGCAATACGAATAAGTGATTCGTTAGAGAAGTTGGTATAGATATACATTTGAGAAGTTGTGAGATTACATAGGGTGCCAAAGGACATTGTCTCTGATCATGATCCGAGGTTCACCTTGAATTTTTGAAAAGCATTATAGAGAGTAATGGGTACTAAATTAAGATCCAGCACAGTATATCATCTGCAGACTGATAGACAGACGGAAAGGAATATACAAACTCTGGAGGACATGTTGAGAGCTTGTGCTTTAGAACTGAGAGGCAACTGGGATAGCCATCTTCCTCTGGCTGAGTTTGCCTACAATAATAGTTTCTACTTTAGTATAGGGATGGCTCCCTATAAGGCATTATATGGAAGAAAATGTCGATCTCCTCTTTATTCGATCAAATTAAGTGAGAGAAGTATTATGGGTTTGGATATTATGGATCAAACAACATAAAAGATTCAAATGATAAGGCAGAAACTTTTAACTGCTCAGAGTAGGCGAAAGAGTTATGCAGATAGACGGCAAAGGCCATTGGAGTTTATGGTTGGTGACCATGTTTTTCTAAGAGTTTTGCCTGTGATGGGAATCAAGAGGTCAATCAGAGTAAAGAAATTATCTCCTCGATTCATAGATCTATTCAAGATCCGCAGGAAAGTTAGGCCGGTTGCCTATCAAATAGCCTTGCCTTCACAATTATCTAGGATTCATGATGTTTTTCATGTTCCTCAATTGAAGAAATATCAACCTGATCCATCTTATGTGATTGAACCTAAAGAGGTAGAGCTGTAAGAGAATATGATTGATCGAGCAGAGCCAGTACGAATAGTGGATGTTAAAGATTAGCAATTGCAAAACATGACTATTTGACTGGTTAAGGTAGTGTGGAAAGGAATGGATCCTAGTGATACTACCTGGGAGACAGAGGATAAAATGAAGCAACAATATCCCTATCTGTTTCCCTAGGTATGTGTTGTGGTTGTTGTTGAATTTTGGGGGCAAAATTCCTTTAAAGGAGGGTGAACTGTAAAATTTAAAAACTTTAAATTTAGAAAAAATTAACTAATTAAGGGATAAATTAGTTAAAAATATGATTAATTAATTTAAATATGTTGTTAGGTTGCTAATTGGATTTTTGGGTCGTATTTGACTCTAAATTGAGATAGGATGGAAGTTGGATCAAGTCGGGCAGCATCGGGGGAACAAAATCAACATTTTACTCATTGTGTCGTGAGCTGCGACTTGTGTGGCATGCATTGTGGTGCACAGCACAACAAGCAACTTAAAATTTTAAAAATCATCAGAAATTGACAGTTTGTAGGGTGGAAAACCTAGAACATGAACGAGCAAGTTTTAGACACTGCTAGGGCATCATTTTGGGAAGATTTTAAAGACAAATTGAGCTTTCAAACTCTTGAGTAAGTTTCCTACCCTTCTCCTCTACCTTTTTATCTCATTTTCCTTGGGATTTGGAAATGGGAGAATTTGCTCTAATTGGATTAAGCTATAAGTCTATATTTTGAAGGTTTCTATTGACTCTAAAGGTTTGATTTAGGTTTATTAATATGAAGCTACTTTGTTGTTTTGTGAAAGTTGGATCAAGCCCTAACTTGATTATGGGGTTTTTAAGTGTGATAAGTTGATATATTAAGTGTTATATTATGAGAGAGTTAGAGGAAGGCTTAAAGGGATTGTGTGAACAAATTCTAATCTTAACAAGTCTCTTTGTTAAGAATATGAGTGAGAAGTGGGAGAATTGGGAGGTTATTGGTAGCTAATAGTTCTTGTGTTAATTGAAAATTGACATATAGTACTTATTGATGTAAATTGTAGTGTGGGAAGACTTACCTTGACATAAGAAGAGATTTAGTACCACGGGTAACCCTTTTAGTAACAAAAAGGTTGATGTAACTAGATAATTTACATTATTTATTACCTTATATAAGTTATTCTCAAGTTGTTCTTGCATGATTTGTTATGTATATATGTATGAATTTTTTTTAAAAGTCAACTATTTTAAATAATGAGTGGAGTATTGATTTGTAAAATGTCAAGTTTTTAAGTATGTAGTAATATTTATTGTATTAGTTTAGAAAGTATTTTATGCATGATCAAGTAGAGATATGTAGTGAAATGTGGCATACTAGAGGGTGGGAGGTCACCCTAGTGGAGTTAGTGAAGATTAAGTCCATATGGCGCTGCTAGCACCTCGGGATATTAGGTGCAGTACTTATTCTCCTTAGTACCTGAAAATGGGTATGGTGTTGGAGATTTACTCTTCTTAATACCTAGAAGATTGCGGAGTTGGAGACTATGCTCCTTAGCATTCATAAAATGCGATATGACACCCCAATTACTTGTAATAAGGGGAATCAGTAGTCCAAAAGTGGTTTAGGACACATTGACTAGGTAGTCCTACCATGGATGGTGAGCTTGGGGACCATATATGTGATTTGGTTTTGTGAAATAGCCTATCGATTTAGTCGGGAGTATTGGAGGACCGGGTGGCTAGGGATCATGCATGTAACTTATGGTGATTTTATATATTGTGCTTATTTTACTTGATTTAAGGCTTGTCTATAATTTGGCATGTTAATCAATAATATAGATTATCTTAGTTACTGGGATTTTTATCTCTCACTCTCTAGTTATCATTTTATAGGGCCTACCATTGAGACTGAGCTAGGGAAGGAATCAGGCAAGGGCTAGCATACTAGCTACAATCTCATTGTAAAGCTCGATTTTATTTTGAGTCATGTACATAAACTTGTATGGATGAAATTATATGTTGCCAACTAGGAATGCATATCATTTTGATTTGTTGTACTTATTTCACACTATATTATTTTGTATTTTAGCCCAATATTGTATATGATGTGAATATGTGGCAATTTTTATGGTGATGGGCTAAAATACTTGTACAAGTGTAAGGAATATTTTATCTATGTGGTGACAATGTATATGTAATGTATTATGTGGCAATAGAGGCCAAATAGTGTATATGGTGTTGATTTGGTATTTTGGCCATATTGGGCGAAATGGCCATTGAGTGGCCAAATTTTGTGTTTGATAGGTTTTTGTATGTTTGAATGTTCACTCAAGTGTATTGTGGTCTATGGGACTTGGTTCAAGCCTTACAATGGGTTAATTGTATAAGTTATGAGCTTTGTGTATTTGGATGCTTGAAAATCGCTTTAAAATTTGACTTTTGCATCCTAACATCTAAAATTCTCATACAGTGTCAGATCATAACAAAACTTATACCATTAGTTAGCTTATTGAATAAGCTTCGCGTGGGCAATTGAATCATTCCAATCAGATATCGGATGCAAAAATGGCGCGCTTTCAAAGTTTGTCCAGAAAAGCTTTGATGACAGCATTGCTGTCATGGACACGTGTGCCCTGCCGCATTTCGCACAAGCCGCAACGCACGGTACAGTGAGAAAACTTTCCTTTTTGTGCCACATGCCACGGTGCATGGACCAAAACACTCAAAAATGACATTTTTGACCCTGTTCTAAAGTGTTTTGCTTCTCAAGATTTTTCCATGCTTTTAATACCTATATAAATTATTAAATTTGAGCTCAAAATATCAATTTAAAGGGTTTTTAAAAAATATAAACATATTTACACCGGTTAGGATTAAACCTGGTGTAGATATGTATATCTACACTGGTGTAGGACTAGAACTAGCGTAGATATTGGTCGAAAAAAATTTTATTTATGAAATTGCCATCGCCTCTCATTTCTACACCATAGGTGCTATTACCGGTGTAGAAATGGGGGTATAAATTTTGCATCTTGTACTAGTAAAAATAGTTATTTTGATTTCAAATCAGTTGCTAAATAATATTTTAAATCATTTTTATGTTGATTAGAGATCATTGAAATTAACTGAAATCTAACATATGGATCAATTGCATCCTAAAACAAGCTAATAAGATAAAAAATGTTGTTGTTGAGCCAAACTGAACAATTAGAAGTTCCAAGGGCAATATAAACAGCCCACCCATTATTCTTCGCAAAATATCATTAGTATACCAATTCTCAAGTAACTTTTCCGAATGGCTTCTGCAAAAACTTTCTATCCACTGTTCTTTCTCATTATCATATTATCATCAGGTCTTCTTTTCTTCCCTGCTTGCTTCATTATTCTATACATTTTTTTTTTTGAATTGCATTCAATCTTCATTAAGCATGCGCTAAATATTTCATGGTTTAACGTGAGATTTAAACCACAATCACAAAAGAAAAGCAGTTCTCCTATCAAAGTATGATGTATATCAAACGTCTCCATATTCAAATAAATAAATCAAGGATAACAATGTTTGCTAAAGTTATCATTTTGATCATTGAAGTCTAATTTTTATTAATTAAGTCACTAAAATTTCATGTCCATATACAATTAGTCCTTATAATACTTCAAACCAAAACGACTAGTTATGTATGGTTTTGAAACTTTAAGGACTTGGTTAATAAATATCAAATTTCAGGGATCAAATCAATAATTAAAGAAAAGTTGGATACTTTATTCATTATCTCAATAAATTATTCATTGAGAAATTATAAGTCATACAATTGCCTTGATTAGTAAATAAAAGTCACTTATTATATATTTTATATTTCGGGTGACATGGATGCAGCTGAGGGAATAAAATGCTGCAAGGATGATCACACTCCTAATTGCAGAAATAAAGAATGCAACACAAGATGCCAATCTAGTTGCAGAGAAGGAGAATGCAAAATTAGGAATGGATTGCATTACTGTCATTGTTACTGTTAGATATATATGTGTATATATATATATATATATTATATGTATAATAAATATATAATAAATAAAAGCACATCTATATGTGTGTGAATTAATATCTGTATGTATATATATGTGTGTGTGTGTGCATCAGGGTGTATTTAATTTGAATTTTTCATGTTAAAAATTAACAATTAAAATTCAAGTATTAAATTATTGTAAAATAAAAAATTAAAATTATGTAATAATAAATTTTAAAAATGGGGATAGATTTGTGACAGATTCAGGATTAGGATGACAATGCTGTTCACAAAACATGGACAATTTTGGGAGGAAAATTCCATCACGACTTTTTGGACCAGAGAGTTGTGACACCATTGTGACAACCAATCCATCACAAATTTGGGACGGATATTCTGTCACAAAAATAGCATCTCAAATTTGCAACACATTATAGATTTTCATCAGAAAAAAATTGTGACAAGCAAATTTGCGACGAACACTCCTCCATTGCCATTTCCATCACAAATATTTTTTTTTATCTACGGTAAAAACCGTCTCAAAATGCGTATTTTCTAGCAGTGTGGATCTATTTAATTAATATGAACTTTTCCCTTACAACTATATAGTGTATGATATTACGAGCTAAATGCATTTTTGGGTGTGTTTTTTTTAGATGTGGAATGGAATACGATGCCCAAAATTTCAATCTTTTTTATTGAAATAGAAAAACCTTTTCCTAAAAATAAAAAATAATAATAAGAACTATCTCACTCCATAGTTGCTACAGAATAAAGAGTAAACATAACTTTTGATTCCTATACTTTACTTGTGTTTTGCTTTTGGTCCTTATACTTTTTTTTTTATGTTTTAGGTCCCTACACTTTTATTTTTTTTTGTTTGGTCCTTCCAATGTCCCTATAATTTGCTCTTAGAGGGACCAAAAACAATGAAAAACAAAATTGTAGAGACCTAAAACATTGAAAAAAAATATAGAGACCAAAAGTAAAACACAAGTACAAAAGCTAAAAGTTATGTTTACCCAAGAATAAAATTGGAAACATGGAAGAGGAAATAGTACCTGACGAACAATACCCTTGTTAGATGATTTATAATATTAAGATATTGATTCAACATTTTTTTCAACTAAATTTCAATATATTTTCATTATATATATTGGTAAATTACAATATTATTGATTTTTCAAAAAAAATTATTGATAAAAAGTGAAAGTATTGACATTTTTAAAAAGAAAAATATAACTATTCCACATCAGTAGATAATAAAAAAGATGATAAGTTTCTAATGAAAAGATGATTTTGCTCTTGAAAAAGTTGTTTATAGGGGATATTGCACCATCTTTCAGTACAATGTGCAAAGCGCTCCTAAAAAGGAGTTTAATAGAAAAAATGGTCTTAAACCCATCATAATATAACTATTTTTAATAAAAATAAAATATTTTTAATAAGGGTGAAATCGTCAATTTATTATCATCTCCTCTATGTTCTAATCAAACCAAACAAGGGATTATTAACTCACTCCCTTCCCCTCCATTTCCCTCTTTCAAACCAAACACATCTTAAAATAATTTGTTGGGTTCGATTTTGATCAGAAGGACCTTCCCCCGTGTTGCTGACTTGTTTTATTATTTTCCAGTTATGGTTTAAGATCTGCTTGATGTATTGGGTAAACTTGTAGGAATTCTTGTTTTGTTGTTGTTCTTGTTCCATGTTGCGGACCCATTATTTTTCCGTCGGTGTCTTATCCCTATAATTTTAATGTCTTAAAGGTTACCATATATAGAAGATTGCTCTATATTTAGGATTAGAGAGAGAGAAAATTATCTTGAGATTCTATAATTGTTTGTGCATGTACTCCAAGCATGCTTTTAAATCCTAATTCCATTTCCTTTCTTGTTCAATCTAGCTTTCATTTCATAAAAAATATATATGTACAACATACACCCTGTATATGTATGCAAGACAAATTTTCTTATTCACATAGATCAAGAAAACATGAACATTTAAAATGCATCAACTCGTCACCGTGCTCTTAACGTGGCATAATTTTTGTTTTTGGGGGTCCAAAAAGAAGTGAACTCGGAAGTAAAAGTAAGCATTAACATAATATTTTATTATAAAAAATAGTCAAAAATGATGGGTCCCTTTCCACCAGAAATGAATGTCATGGCACATTAACGCAGGGTAATGAGGTGACACATTTCAAATGTTTAAAAACAAACATAACCCAATGTTGAGTTCAAGGTACATGGAGACCCTAAAAGAAAAGTTCAGATACATTAGTGACCCTTAATTCGAAAAACAAAGTCTTGTCACCAGCTTTAAATGGTGGACAAGGCAAACGAAGAGTGGAACAAGGATCATTGGGGGAAAAAAATCAGCTAACAAAATGGCTTTCTTGTTTCTTCATGACCAGCAACGAATTTAGGCCCGCAATTTTACTGCTCCTTGAATTTTTTTTATTTTGTTTGTAAAAAAAATGAAAAAAATTAGCATTAGACCCCCATGTTTTGGTGATTTCAATTTTGCCCCCATATTCGTATTCCTAGATTCGTTACAGTTCATGACACTAAAGTTTACGTTGAGTTGTATTTCAAGTATGGCAAATGGGGATGGGGCAGAACATTTATTGTTAGGTGTGAAAGAACATTTATTGAATTTCTTGCCTATGTCACTCACCAAACAGGTCTTTAATTACATTGGCAGGATTAGAATCCAAGTCTTAGTGATGTACGTACATGTAATAAATATTTCGTAGCAAAATATAAAACATATGGTAAAATGGGGATATATTGTTCTTTTAGAATAATCAAACTTTTGGACTTTTGATCTTTTAAATTTGTTTAAGTTATCAATTTAATTTTTGAAGTTTAATCTTTATCGATCACAGTACTAAGCAATTATTTCTTATAAAGTTTAAAGGGGAAATCATATTATAAGAATTAATTGTATATGGTTATGAAATTTTGGGAAGTTAATTAATAAAAATTAAATTTTAAGGACAACTTGATAATTGAAACAATTTTTTTAACAAAAAAAATTGAGGAATAAAATTTTTTACTATCCGTATTTTCTTCTAACTGACCTAATAGAGCCAGAACAAAGGGCACGAAGGATTTTATTACAAAAATAAAAGACAAGAAGCACTTGTCGTGTGGAATGGGAAAAAACCAAAAGTATTTGTCAATTAAAGCATCAAAAATTTATTATCCATATTTTCTTCTAACTAACCTAATACAACCAGAACTCAAGTCATGAAGAATTGTTGCGTGGAATGGGACAAAACCAAAAGTAGTCGTCAATTAAAGCGGGAAAAAAAGCATCAAACCGTGCTTTAAATATTCTTCATTATCTTCCAGATAGGTATTGATTCCACGTGAAAAAGAAAATTGGATGAGTTCTTAGATAATTTGGGTGCGCTTCAACATTTGTAATTTATGTAATTAAAATGTCTCAATTCATTTAAATAAAATATTATATGATATTATTTCAATTAATTTTATTTTTATAATAAAATGCATAATTAATTTTTTTGTCTTTTTTCTTTACTATCATCAATATTAAAATTAATTTATATTTAATATCATTTGAATATTATATTTTTATTGGATAGATTATAAATGATGTAGCGCACTAACTCTATCCAATAATTTCTCAAAAACAAAAAAACCTTAAAAATCTGAGCGAATATTCCGCGATCAAAGTGCAAAAAATATGTAATTACCAATAATATATTTAGCACATTGGATACCTTTTTTCTTTTTGGCCAACTAGCCCATTGGATACGTTAAAATATATTCCGCATATCTTGATTTTAATTTTAGGCTAAAATGTATAAAAAAATTTAAACTTTAAAACAGTTGCATATGATCCCTTCATCTTTAAACATTTAAATTTAATCTCCATAAACTTTAATTTTTTTTTAGAATCCTCTATCATTAATTAATTATTATTTTATTAATATAATTATTATCATGTGAGATTAATGCAGTACACATGGCACATGATATAGAAAAAATATTTTTATTATGTTCCAACACAACTTAAATAGGGAAAAGTTATAATTTTTTATTTTTAACATACATGATGATGATCTCATTTTTTTAGTTGAGCGACATCATTCTCATTATTTACGAGTAACACAATTTAAAAAATTATAAATTTATTATTCTTTATTAGTTAAAACATCATTTTATATTAAATAAATGAAAAGAAAAATTTTTAAAAGCATCATTTTATATTATTATTCTTTATTTTAAATTTATATTATGTTCAAACACAATTTAAATAGGGAAAAATTATAATTTTTATTTTTAACACACATTACAATGATCTCATTTTTTTTAATTGAGTGACATCATTTTCATTATTCACGAGTATCATGATTTAAAAAATTATAATTTTATCATTTTTTTATTAATTAAAACATCATTTTATATTAAATAAATGAAAAGAAAAATATTTAAAAGCTGTTATTGATAAGAATTATATAAATAAAAATTTATCCTTTAATACAAGAAAACTATGATATTTTACAAGTTATTTTTAACAAAATAGATACAAAAGACTAATAGCAAGAAAATTATTTTATTCTAAAGTTGCACACATTTCATTATTTGTAATATATGAGCGATATATTTTTTTTGTATTAAATTTTGAATAAGTATTAAAAAATTTAATTAAAAAAAAGCTACAGACATACAAGAGCAACTCTTAAGAATAAAATTGTTTGTAGCTTCAATTTTAATTTCCAACTTCCACTGTTCCGGTGTGATAGGGTTAAAATTGTTTGTAATCATTCCACCAAAAAAAAGTTGGTAATCAATCACGATTTGACATCCGTAACCCTTGGGCACGTAGCTTCCATAAAAAGTTAATCAATTATTATTTTTTTATAAAAAAATTAGGTAAGCTTAATTAATTTTTAGTTATCCATCACACCAATAGATTTTGAGTAAAATATACCAACTTCTCATCTATTTTTTTAAATTATGTAAACTTCCATTCTATCATAATATATATATATATATATATAGAGAGAGAGAGAGAGAGACCTCTTATGAAATCAAAATTTACATAACACATGCCTTCTCTTTATTTTAAATATTTTATTTTCATCCATCCAAAAGTTAATTAACTATTAAATCATTACCCTTAACCCCTAAATAAAAATTTAATAATTAGAAAATTTCTTGGCAAAAAAAGACGTGAGGAATTTAATATTTTATTAATTTATATTTATTTTATTAATTTTACTATTTTATAAAATGTTTATGTAAATATAACCATAATATTTTTCAATATAGGAAGAGAGAGAATACATTAGATTATGAGAGCAAATGAATGACTTTAATTATTTTCATAAAATTTAGGAAATATTCCTACAATGTTAAAAAATAATTAAAATATAGGTTTTGAAAACAAAGAAAAAGTCCTAAAGTTTATTATTTTTTTTTTTTTTACCAAAAGGAGATGCTATTCCACTAATAATAAAGCTGGAGTACAAACGCCGAGGTCCAAAAGCGAAAGCAACAATAAAACAAACAAAGGCAGAAAAAAAGAAAGAAAGAAAGCTGAAACTAGCAGAAAAACGAATCAGCTCATCAGAGTTGAATACTTTTTGAAGTAGGAAATGATGATAGGTAAAGTAAAATTCATTCAAAGTTGGTTGATGTTAAATATGTGCTTAATATAAATATTAAATATTAAATATTAATCAAATTGTATGACAATAATATTTATTAAATTTTAATAGTGTAAGAAACAATACAATAAGTATACAATTATAATTACATAAAAAGTAAAATTATCTTAATATAAGCAACATTTATATTAAAAGCAATATATAGTAAGTATTAATTATTAGAATCATACTCATTTATTATTTTTATATAAATTTTAATTACTTTTATGAAAGATTAAAAATTATAAATTAAAGAAAGAATCAGGAAAGACAAAGAGTACTTGGATTTTGAACCCCTAACTACCAATTTAAATTATGAGAGCCCCTATACTGTTGATGTCAAATTGAGTTTATTAAAAAACTTTAATTTTATTTGATTATATTTTGTAAGTTACAATTTAATTAACACATTAATGGGATATACTTCTCATCTACATTTCACCAAATCTTCTCATGACCTGAATTAGTCTCAAATGATTATTGTCATGTATTAAACATTAAGAATAAATAATGTGTTTAAGGATAAAAAATATGATATCATTATACAGGAAAGGTGGTGCACGTGTGTTAGCATATTTTGATTGTGTTCAGATTAAAAGTTAATAAAATTCGAGTTATAATAAATTGAAGTTTGCAAACTAAAATTATGATAAAAGTTAGTGAGAATAACATGATTTATGTTTGAATACCCCCTTTTTAAAAATCAGTTTAGAAAACTAAAAATTATATAAATATTATAATTTAAAAGCAAGTTTATATATATATATATATATATATAAAGACATGAATTTTATTATATATATAAATTGTGGTAATTTGTTTCAAATGTATTAGTATTTGAAACAATATAATAAATGCAGATTAGCGAGAAAGTCAATGATAAAAAAAGGTGAAATTTTTTTATCAATTTTGTTTTCGAGAAAAAATAACAAATATATCAAATAAAAGTAAAAATGTTATAGTACAATAATGTTATGAAACAACCAACAACAACAACAACAATGCCTTTGTCCCATTAGGTGGGGTCGGCTACATGGATTGCAAGACGCCATTGTGCTCTATCATTTATCAAGCTTTTAGGAATATTATTAATTAAGAGATCACGTTCAATAACTTTCAAGAGTGTTCTCTTAGGCCTTCATCTACCTCTCTTAATCGGACTCGAAGTTATATGTTCCACTCTTCTCACTGGTGCCTCCCTTGGTCTTCTTTGTACATGCCCAAATCATCTGAACCGATTTTCTACCATTTTTTTCTCAATAGGTGCCACCCTCACTTTTTCGCGTACATGCTCATTTCGAATTTTATCTTTACGTGTATGTCCGCACATCCATCGTAACATTCTTATCTCTGCTACTCCAATTTTATGCTCTTGTTGTCCCGTTAGAGCCCATCATTCACTACTATATAACATTGCCGGTCTGATAGCAGTGCGATAAAACTTTCCTTTAAGTTTATTAGGCACCTTACGGTCGCAAATAACTCCTTTAGCTTTTCTCCAATTAAACCATCAAGCTTGAATTCTATGTGAAATATTTCCACTGATTTCGCCATCATTTTGAATAATGGCTTCCAAATATCTAAACTTTTTCACTTGAGGTATAATTTAATCTCCCAATTTCACTTCCAAATTATTGTCAAATAGTCCTTTACCAAATTTACAATATAAATATTCCGTCTTACTTCTACTCAGACGAAAACCTTTCGACTTCAATGTCCTCCTCCATAACTCAAGTTTGCAATTAACCTCTTCCCTTGTCTCTGCTATAAGAACTATATCATCCGTGAAGAGCATACATTTCGGAATTTCCCCTTGAATATGTTCCGTCAAAACATTTAAGATCAAGTTGAACAAATAAGGACTCAGAGATGATCCCTGATGTAGTCCAATCTTTATAAGAAAATCCTTTGTTTGACCACTAAGCGTTCTTATACTAGTTTTTACCCCCTCATACATATCTTGTATGGCTTTAATATAAGCAATCTGTATTCTCTTTTTTTCTAATGCTTTCCAAAGCACTTCTCTTGATATACGGTCATAAGCTTTTTCCAAATCAATAAAAACCATGTGTAGATCTTTATTTTTACAACGATACTTTTCCATTAATCCCCTTAGTAGATAAATCGCCTCTGTAATTGATCTACCTGGCATAAAACCAAACTGATTCTCAAAAATACTTGTCTCCAATCTCAACCTGTGCTCAATTACTTTCTCCCATAATTTCATTGTGTGACTCATGAGTTTAATCCCTCAATAGTTAGTATAATTCTGAATATCTCCTTTATTTTTATAAATAAGAATTAATGTACTTCTCTTCCACTCATCAGGCATTTTCTTGGACCGTAAAATCACATTAAATAACTTAGTTAACCATCTCACCCCTTCTTCACCTAAACATTTCCACGCTTCAATAGATATACAATCAGTTCCATTGGCTCTACCATTTGCCATTTTCTTAAGAGCTTCCTTTACCTCCTTATCACGTATTATTCAATAGAATGACAAATTTTGTTCTCCTTCACCAGTTACTAAATCCTCCAAGTTACTAGATGAACCCTCTCCATCATTGAAAAGTTTAGAAAAGTAAGTCTCCCATCTATTTTTAATTTCATTATCTGTAACTAAAGTTCTTCCCTCTTCATTCTTAATACACCTTACCTGTTCTAGATCTCTTGATTTTCTTTCCCTACTCTTGGCAATCTTATAAATATTTTGCTCTCCTTCCTTCATCTCAAGGCTCTTATAAAATTCTTCAAAAGCTTTAGAACGAGCTTCACCCACAGCTCTCTTAGTTTCCTTCTTAACCATACGATACCTCTCCCAATTTTCTTCATTGTTACACAAATGTGTGGCTTTAAAACAGTTCTTCTTATACTTGATTTTGTCCTGTACACTATTATTCCACCACCAAGACTCCTTATCTCTCGGACCAGAACTTTTTGATTCTCCCAAAACTACTTTTGCAACCTCCCGTATCTTTTTAGCCATATCCTCCCACATGATGTTAGCATTTCCCTGAGATTCTTAAATTCCTTTATACAAAAGATTTCGCTTGAAAATATCTTGCTTCTCACCTTTTAATTGCCACCACCTAATCCTTGGTGCTACTACTTGTTGACATTTTTGAATTTTACTCATAATACACACATCAAGGACTAGGACCCTATGTTGTGTCGTTACAGCATCTCCGGGGATCACCTTGCCATTTTTACAAAGTCTTCTATCTGTGTTTCTAACCAAAAGAAAATCAATCTGTGACCTTGAGGCTCCACTTTTGTAAGTGATGAGATGCTCATCTCTCTTCTTGAAACAAGTGCTGGCAATCTTAAAATCATACACCAATGAGAAATCAAGAAGAGTTTGTCCTTCATTGTTTAGCTCTCCAAAACCAAAACCACCATACACCCTCGCATATTGACCAGCTTCCCTCCCGACATGCCCATTAAAGTCTCCTCCAATAAAAATCTTTTCACTCTGTGGTATGTGTCGAATCAACCCCTCCAGATCCTCCCAAAATAATTCCTTAAGACTGGCTTCTGTCCCGACTTGCGACGTATAAGCGCTAACAATATTAATAGTCTCACGTCCAATTATCATTTTTAAAGAAATAATTCTGTCTCCAATTCTACTAACTTCTACAACGTTCTTCTTCCATTCCTTATCTATAATAATGCCTACTCCATTGCGTGCACTTACTTTTCCTATATACCAAAGTTTGAAACCTTAAATATCCTTAGCTTCTTCTCAATGCCATTTTGTTTCTTGCGGGCAAAGGATACTGAATGGGTAAAGAAATTATTCTCATCTTGAACCCACATGTCAGAATAAAGAGAATGGGCAAGCAAGAAAGAGATGTCCCAAATCACAGCATGATTCTGATTCTTATAAAATTGATTCTTCATAATAAACCTCTCCGTAAATACAGTTAAAAATCAAGACCGCCTTAAAGAAGGGAAACATATATGGTGTAATTAACCATAACCACACAGACATTTTTTCCTAACTACATCACAAGGTCAGAATCTTGAACTTCCATGTACATCTTGGGCTATTATTACCGCTACCTAAGCTAACCTATGGTGCCACAACTACAATATTATCATGTAGATTATATATATATTATATATACAATATTATCATGTAAAATGAGTGAAACTTGCCAACCTCATTAGTTTTTTATTGAGTTGAGTGAGTTAGATATATGGTTAATCTATAAAAACAGTAGGACCCGATTTTAGAAAAATAAAATAAAATAAAACCCAACCGCTCCATTGCTAATTTCGTCATGAGGTCTTGACATTCGTGGATCTTACCGAATCCATTTGAGAATATATGGATAAGAGCTTCTGTGGATACAAATTGATGTTCTTCTGCTTGCAGAAGAGTCGCCGATGCGTCACATTCTTAGCCAACCCAACTTTGGAATCTCTTGGCCCCATTATTGCCCATGGAATCCCACTACAGGCCATTATTATATGCCCCGTTTAAATATATATATATATATATATATAAAGATATTTTTAGTAATTTTATCTTTAAATTATAGATTCATGAGCATTTAGCATCTTAAATTTATTTTTAGTGCAATATTTTCCTCCAACTTTTAAAATTGAAGCAATAATGCTGCCCTAGCCATTAATAAAAATTAATTTTGATGGTTAATTAATCAAAAAATCATAAAAAATGAACTCAAAATTATAGACAAGGATCCAAAAAAATTACATAAAAAAACATACTTCAAAAAATTCGTTCATATTTTCAGGACCAAGAGAACCTCTTAAAAGATATCTTATGAAAAAGATTAGAAAAAGTAATAATACTCATATATAGTAAAAAGAGATGGTTAAATTATCCCAGAAAAAAAAAAGACAGATATTTAAATGTATTATATAGTTCTCCTAACTAACCTAAATTGGTGTCCCAAAAAACAAAATAAAGTAACCTAAATAGAACCAGCACTAGTTAAGGACCTAAGGGATTTACGGAGTGGAAAAGGACAAAAGAGGAAAAGGAGATGGCAATTAAAACATCAATTCATGCTTTAAATATTCTTTTATATATATATATATATATATATAGAGAGAGAGAGAGAGGAGACATATCAATGATATCATGCCGTGTAGTTATAAATATAAATTAATTTTATTTTTGAAGATGATAGAGATAGAAAAGATAAGATTAAAGAAACAATGCTCTACTCTGAAAATAAAATTATTAAAAATAATGAAACATAAAATTTGATTTGATTGATTTGATAGAATTGATATAAGAATTTATTCTAATAATAACGTGGTGCAATGGATTCATATCAGAAATTATCCAAATAGAGCTGATAGATTAGTTTATGCAGCGCTCATAACTTGCCAATTCCTTTTTTCGTTCCTTTGAACAAATCCCACCTTGCTTACAAGAGGGGGGTATGTTGCCAATTCCTTTGATTTAGTTACGTTATAATTTTTATTCAAAAAAAAAAAAACATTCTTCATTATCTCTGGGAAATGGGTAGACACATGATAAACGAAAAGTAAATGCAAAACAAAAAAAAATCTAATTAAAAATTTAAGTGAATATTTTATAATCAAAATAAAAAGATGATGAAAAACATTATATAAACTTTCGTTCAACTAGTAAAAAAATTGTACTTCTTAATTAGAAGTTTCAAATTGGAGCTTTGGAAATAGTAGCATTGGAGGTAGAGCTTTTATTTAAAGAAATCCTAAGTTGACCAGATTTAGATTAATTTAAGCTTTCATTCAAGTCTCTTTAACTGTGAGACGGTCTCAAGATAATAGAAAATAGTTTTCAATAAGTCTACAATTTAAAATAAACAAATTTTAATAAGTTTATACGGAATTTGAGCCATAATTCCAATATTAACATAAATTAAACAGTCAAGTTTACAGTTTTCATCCAAAAACAATCCCACATATTTAACATTAACAAATTAAACAATTTGAGTAATTTAAAGAACAAAAACCAAATGAGGAAAATTAAAAAATAAAAATAAAAAACTTGGAAGCTTGAAGGCATATCACAATAAGCACAAGCAAGCTTGAAAAACACGAGTCGAAAAGGGGGGAAGAAAATGAGCAAGCCAAAATTAGTAGTCTGACAAATTTGAATTTGGGTTGCAGCAGTCGAGAATAATTAAAAATAATAATAAAAAATAAATTTACTGGGTTGCAATTGCCGAGAGCGAAGAACACGAGCATGAACCCAAAAGACGTTGAAGATGTTTTAATTTGAACGAGGGAGACGAGATGCTATAGGAGAAAATACGTCTTATATGGCCTTTTAAATTTCAAAAAGACTTAGAATTTGTTTGGTTTCTGTTCTCATTTTTTATTTTTAAAAACTGTTTTGTAATATAGTTTTAAAAAAATTAAAATAAAATAAAACAAAATTGAAATTTTGTTCAATTTTATTAATTGTAAAACAGTTTTAGAACAGAAAAATAGCTTGATTGTAATGGTTATAAGCGGTTAATGTTGATGATTTGTGATAGGAATTAGTTAAGATGATTATAATTTTCAATACTTAAATATAGTGTATTTTGAAAACAAGAAAAATAAAATGAAAGCAACTTAAAGTTGTTTCTATTTTTTGCTTCAAAAATTAAAAAAATAAAAAATAGTTTTGGAAACAATTAAATTGGAAAAATTTATCCAAACAATTTTTAAATTTTTCTGTTTTTAAAAACAATAATTTTAAAAACTGCAGTTCCTATTAACTGTGATTTTTTTGTTACATCACAATGTTTTAACCATCGACACATCTACTATACACCTGCATTTCACCAGCTCTTCATGATCTGAATCAGCCTCAAATGATTATTGTAATGTATTAAACATTAGGAATACATATGTTTAAGGGGGAAAAATGAGATATCATTAGATCGATTGGAAAGGGTGGTTCGAGTATGGCAGCATATTTTGAGTGTGTTCAGATGAAAAGTTAATTGTAAAATTTGAGTTATAGTAAATTGAAGTCTGCAAACTAAAATTAGGATAAAAGTTAGTAATAGTAACATGATTATTTATGTTTGAATACTTCTTTTTGAAAAATCATTTTGACAAACTGAAACTTATTTGAATGATATAATTTAAAACTAATTATATATATACTGATAAAAAATAACATGAATTTTATTTTATATATATATATATATATATATTTTGTTTGTGTGACTAATTTGCTTCAAACGTGTTACTATATTTGAAACAATATAATAACTGCAGATTAGGGAGAAAATCAATGATAAAAAAGGTGAAAAAAATTAACAATCAATTTTTTTAGAAAAAACAAATATATTAAATAAAAGTAAGAAGATGATAGTAAAATAACATTTTGAAACATCCAAGATGAAAAATTAAAATGCGAAAAGGAAATAATCCTCATCTAGAACCTTGATGGGGATCAAGGTGAAGAAAGTGAGTAAGCAAGGAAAGATGTCCCAAATTTGATCTTTCATAATAAGCTTCTTGTGAATGCTGTTAACAATCGAGACCGCGTTAAGAAAGGAAACATATATGGTGTAATTAACCATAACCATGCAGATTTTTCCTCCTAATTAGATAACAAGATCTGAATCTTGGACTTCCATCCACATCATGGGCTACTTATTACTGCTACATACCTAATTAAGCTAGCCTAAGGTGAAAAATAGCGATAACTACGATATTATCATGGAGAATACTCACGTACACATGAAACCACTAAGAAGTCTTATATATATAGGATTTATTATTTGCAGCTCCCATGATCCAGTCTCGAGCTCAGCTTGAGGTATATATGCATTAGTTCATCGGACTTTAGAAGTCTTGATGCTTTTGCAGGAGCTGATTCCTGTGCCTCCGTTGATGCCGGTGAATAGCATGTGACACTGATCGGAGGAGGCGCCGCCCCCGGGCAGACCAAGTTTCTGATATATCTTCTTTAGCTCGTCGTGGTCCCGAATTCCGTCCTTGTTAGTGTCTCCGCAGATCCATGCAGCCTCACGTGCTCCATCACTAAGTTCGTCAGGTCTTGACATTTTATGTCTGATTTGGTTTCTCTCTCTCCCTTCTCCTGCCTTACCATAGCTTGAGGGAGTCATGTATGTGCATATATATAGAGGCTGAAGTCGGGCGGGTCTTACAAGTATGGGTCGTGGATCTTACCGAACCCGTTTAAAGATGGATTAGCGCTTCAGAGGATACAAATCGATGTTCTTCTGCTTACGTATGAGTTGCCGATGTCACATTCTTGCCTTCCTAACTTTGGAATCTTGGCTCCATTATTGGTTATGGAATCCCACTACAGGGCATTATTATATGCCAAGTACAGAATATAAGATATTTTTAATTATTTCATGATAAGGTTTAGGAAATAAAAGTAGTTCAAGCTGATAGTGACTACTCCTCTAATTAAAAAAAAATCAATAAAAATTATCAGTAACTTTCACGATTGATCTTCAATTAAAACTAATTTATTATCTTAATTACCTTCAATTTTTTGCCTATATAATATCTCTGTGCAATGCAATTATGAAGGCATTGGCCAAAGTATATTTTTAATTTTTTAACTTTACGTAATATTTTATTTTCAAATATTGATATATTAAGTTTTAATTTTTAAAAAATATGATTGGCAAAAAAATTATTATTCAAATAGATTTGGATTTAATGAGTGATCTAAATTCACTTATTCAATGAGTGTTACACGTGACACGATAACAACTGCTTGATTTAATTAATGGAAGGGCCGTGAGAGATATCTTGTCATATAATACTTAGAAAATATCAAATCTCAAGTTTGTGGAAGGAACAACATATATATATATATATATAGGAAGTGTTATATATAAATATATATATATATATATATAGGAAGTGTTCTAATTGTTAGTATTGTTTTGGATTTTTTGAGGGAAAAATATCTTGATAATTTTGAAGTATTAATGAAATCTAATGCCTGAAATTAAGACAATCAGTATGCAAGTAAATTTAGGTTACTCATCGAATTTAAATCCATTTGAGACTAATAGAATAAGCGTTAGAACTAAAATGTAATATATGAAATTAAAATAGTTAAATTAAAATCTTATATAAAGTTAGAGAATTAAAGATGAACTTTTGCCAAAAATAAATTAAATTTATCGCGAAGATCGGCATTTCTTTGCAACTCATCACCGTCTTGAAATCTGACCCTAGTCAGACTGCTCTCTTCCTCTCTAAGCATGAAAGCTCTTACGCTCTCTTCGTGTACTATTTTTGTGGCACGAAATTTTCTCTTCTCACGCTCTTTGGTGACTACTTTACTCTGAAAAACAATCATATTCCATCCATGATTTTGATTATATGTCAATAATCAAGTCATTAGATTATATGTAAAAGTTAACAAAGGGTATGTTTGGAACAAAGTTATTAATACTTAATTAATAATCAATCTCACAAAGAGTATGTTTGGAATAAAGTAATAGCTACTTTAAAAAAATTCGGTCACATTTTTAGTGCCAAGAAAACCTCCAAAAAAGATATCTTATGAAAAAAGATTAGAAATAGTAATTCTCATGGTAAAAAAGAGAGGGTTAAATTCTACAAAAAAAAAAAAAACAGAGAGAGAGATAGCTAAAGGTATTATAGTATTCTTCTCCTAACAAAGCTAATAGAATTTTATTAACCAGCAATAATTAAGGACGCGAGGGATTCGTGTGGAGCGGAATGGGACAATACAAGAAAAGAATATGGAAATTAAAACATCAATTCATGCTTTAAATATTCTGATAGAGATGATAGATTAGCTTATGCTTCACATAACTTATCAATTCCTTTTTATTTCTTTGATCAAATCCCACCTCTGTTACAAGAGGTGGAAACTTGATGAAAAGGGTATGTCGGAAACCATTTTAAATTTGGTTATGTTATAATTTTCATTCAAAAAAAATATTCTTCATTATCTTCCACATAAGAAATGAGTGGACACGTGATACACGAAAAGTAGATGAAAAAAATTCCTTAAAAATCTAAGTGAACATTTCAAAGTAAAAAGATAAAGATCATATGCTTGTTCAACTAGCTAGTAAAGAGGTCACACCTTAACCTGAGTTCTTGAGTTTGAACTATTGAAATACAATAACATTGAAGGAATGGAGAGTATTAATTAAAAGAATCCCATCTTGACTCAATCTAAATTAGTTCAAGCCTCTATATATTAAAGTCGCTTTAACCTGATATGAGGTAGACTCAAGATAATGCTCTAAAAAAAGTGGAAAGATGAAGGTCACAGCGAAAGGGTAACAAATTTTGCCAATTCCAAGTCATTGTTATTGTCAGTACAATTTACTCCTTCTAGTCTTATATAGAACCCTTTTAACAAACTTATAAGAATTAAAAAAATCAATTAAACTAATTGTTACTCCCTTTTAACATTCCACCACTATTGACTTGAGGATACCTAACGCATTTGAAAAAAATTGAGCGACAAATTAGTATTTTAACCTTTTTTTCAAAAGGAATAATAAAATATGGAGCAATGGTATAGTTGAAAAAATTACAAGAACTACCCAATGCCTCATGTTTCCCCTCATGTATTAAAATGGAGCACTGTTGTCTTTCCATTAAATAAAATTACAAAAAAGACTAAGAAAATTATATAAAATGATCCATAAAATTAAAAAAATAACCTTAACAAGAAATTAATACACATTAAGTCCTCTAAATTACAAATAAATATCAATAGTCTAATGTTTTTCCTTATCAAAAAATACCATTTTAACTAACCACTTTAATTAATTGGCTATTGTGTGATTATCAAATCATCAATGTTTAAAAACACTGATAAGTAAATAAAAATATTGTACTTTTTTTAATAAAACCTTATTAAAATACTAAATATTTTAATATTTAATTTTATATACCATTTATAAATATTCCTCTAAAATTTATAAATCCTCTTTAAAATATATTAAAAAAATCAACTAGTTTTTCTGAGATTTATAGGTGAAGAAATTTCTCAGACATTTGAAAAAAGGTGCAAGATAATTTAAGCTACTTGAAGAATTTTTTTTTTGTTTTTTAAAGAGACGGTGACAACTTTTGGAAATTAATGAAGAAACTTGAGAAAAAATTGAAAATTCTTGAAGACTATTGAACACTTTTGAAAAAATGTGCAAGTAGAGATGAGGGAAGCATCTTGGGTGCTCATCAGGGTGATGCAATCTGGACCATCCAGATTTTAAATCTGGATGGTCCAGATGTAAAGAAATAATTTAATATTTTTATTTTATATTTTTAGAAATAAAAATTTATAAAAATTATAAAAAAGTTTTAATAAATATTTGTTTGACTAATCTAGTCTATATTGAATTTAGAGTATCTAATTTAATATTAAAATTTTTATATTTTGATATATTGACTATCAAAATATATTCTATACAGTTTAGAAAAATATTTTTTAACAGTTATAATTAAAATATTATACATTTTATTTTTTAATATTGTATTCATCAAAATAAAAAATAAAACTTTAAATTTGGACCTTGCAGATAAATATTTGACATCGAATATGAATTGTCCAAAATACGTATAGATAGTCAATTTAAAAAGTTATAATATTAAATTAGATCACCTAAATTAAATAAATACTATTCATATTGATAATGAACCTATTTATAAAAAATTATAAATTTTTATTTTAATAAATATAAATTTCAATTTCAATTTAAAAAATCTGGGCCATCCAGATTTAATCTGAATGGCCCAGATTTATTTTTATGGATGAGCACCAAGCACCGAAGACGTACTAGAGATGAGCAAGTGGCTCGCTACCCAATACAAACCAGCTCGTGCTTGCTCAATTTGGACGAGGCCGCATAAAGTACTTCAAAACTCATGTAAGTGAAAAGAATACCTTATCTAATCATCTATACACGTTTGCTCAACCGTACCTCGAATAAAATTATTTTCAACAGGAGGATACTTATTAGTAATCAAAACAAAAATAATCATCTATACAGACGCCACATGCGCTCCCCTGGCCTACTTTCTTCTACATTCTTTGCTTTCTTAGCGTGGCTGTCGTTTCACTTATCTCAACTTTGAAGTCTAATTCTCTCAAGTCTAAGCCTCGCTGTCGTTTCTGCTTATATTCTTCTCTTCTCCTTACAACCTTAATTTTAGAGCCATCAGTGGTGGAGGATAGGGTTCGATAGACAAGGGCTTCTAAGGATCGTTGGGGGTTGTGGCTATCGCTGCCATTTGTGGGCCTCGGAGAATGTATTACATAGAAGTGGTAACATTTATAATATTATTATTTATAAATGATGCTCCAAAGTTTATAAATATTCCTTTAAAAATTAACAAATCAACTAGTGTTTAGATTTATAGGTGAAGAAATTTTTGAGACTTTTGAAAAAACTTATAACATAATTCCAAGTTATTTGAATATTTTTTGAAGAGATGGGGAAGACTTTCGGAAATTAATGGAGATTCTTGAAAAAAAAAAAAAAAGATTGATGACTCTTCAAGATTGTTGAAGGCTTTTGAAGAAATGTGTAAGTATAGAGATGAGCAAGCAGTCTGTTTATAAACCAGCTCGTGCTTGCTTGAGTTGGGTGGGTATGAACTTGGCCATTAGCGGAAAAAATGAATGGGCTAAAAAGTGGGTTAGCCTGTCTACTACACAACAAAAAGTCTTTTGGGTTGTTTTCACATATGATACCCTACGGTAGGTTTTTTTAAAAAAAATTTAAAAATGCTCGTGTAATTTTATTTTTAAAAAAATATATATATATTTTTCTTGTGTTGGCCTACTGCATATTTAATTTCAGATGTCATAATCATTTAAATGATTTAAATACATAACATTTTTTAGCAAATAAATCATGATAACAATATATGACATACTATCAGCTTGTACAAGAAATTTTATATATACAATTAACGTAAGTTAATGAACGATTTCATATACCAAAAATCAAACTAGAAAATTAAAAAAACTAATAAAAATCTATTAGAAAATGAATGAAATTTATAAGCAGAATCACTTTCTCTCAAGCAAAGGAGCCCGGCAAAATAAAGATAGCTCCTCTCACCTTAGTGGGAAAAATCAAATTAAAAGACTTACATTTTGCATGAAAATTAATGTCATATATAAGAATATCAAAGAGTACAAAAGAAAAGGCACAAGCAGCTATTTACCAATTTTTTTGTGATTTGTACAGCAAAATAAGCGTCAAATTAAACATCCTAGATATCAAAATCACGTTGAAATAAATGAAATTGAAAAAAAAAGATTAAAGGGTAAAAATATCCATGAATTTTTCCTTTAGCAAAGGATAGTGTAAGAGTGCCCATAACGTTAATTAAATGGGTGCAAGAGTGTCTAAACTATTAAATTGCTCAGACCTTTGTTAATTTTTGCTGTTAAAAGCTGAGTGTACTTGCCACTTGTCAAAATTGACTACTTTAACCATTTATGTGGGGGGTTAGTGGGTGCATAATCTGAACCATGCAAATTTTTATAAAAATTATGAAAAAATTTAATATTAAACTTGCATTGTCTAAAATATAAGATTAAGGTGCATTGTTGCCCTTGAACTATTCTTCGAGAAGCACCTTATGTCATCAAATATTTGTTAAAGCAATTTCACCATTTAAGTAAATAAAATGTAGTATATTTGCCCTTAATGTTAAATATCCCAACAATGATAGTTAAAATGCTGACTAAGATTTAAAGTTGACTAAAAATGCCACATGTTATGCTAAGTGGATTTGAGAGGTGTATTTTTGCTCCTAAATTATTCTTTAAGAAGTACCTAGTGTCCTAAACTATTTGCATTGTACTGATTTTGTCCCTAAAGTAATTAAAATGTAATATATTTCTAAACATCCTCAAATAACTCGAGCAAATTTCTTTTTTGCTCCTCTTCTTTATTTTTATTAAAATATTACATTTAATTATGGATGTTTGGAAAGAAGAAGAAACCACGCAGGATTTAATGATCAAATGACGTGGGAGTGAATTATTGGGTAGAATCTCTTTCTATCAACTAGTCATTCCCAACATTTTTAATTATTGCTTGTTTATGCATTCCATTGTCAATAGCCCCACCTATCCCTTCCTTTCACTGTTAGTTCATAGTTTTTCTTACAGTTAAAAATGTTATCCTCCCTCCCCAATTTAAAGTCGGTATTTTGGATGAGCCGAACTTATTTTTATTTTAATTAAACTTAAAGAAGCATAGAAAATAAATTTTCCTACTTGCTTGAGTTGTTTATGGATGTTTAGAAATATGCTATGTTTTAATTACTTTAGCAACAAAATTTCCATGACGTGAATAGCTTAGGACATTAAATTCTCCTCAAAGACTTAGTGTCATTCAAATTAATTCCAAACAACAGCATAACCATCAAGTTCATTATCAAATTAATAACTTGACAATAACCCATCAAGAGTAAAAGAAAACCTTTCCATTCCTTTTATGCATTCTTATTGCTTAATGAATCACCACAAACCAAATTATAAGCAACTTCATACTCTACAATATATCAACAATTAAGTTTTTCATACTCTACTATATATCAAAAATTAAGTTTTTAGGCAATAATCAAGATAACAGTGTATATTTAAGTTTCAAGTACATTTAAGTCAATTAAACAATTTGACAATTCTTAATTCATTCTTATACTTCCTTGTAACCCATCCTCAATTATAATTCATAATAGACCATATTAACAATTGTTATGCCTCCTTTAGACTTATTAAGGTACTATACAAGAATACTATGTAATCCTTTCTCCTACTTTGATATTTTAAAATTTCAATTGATAGTTCAAGCCACTTATCCTATATATTCCTCCAAGCTATATTATGCCAATTTAACAACATTCTTTCCACCAATTTCTTCTTTCAAGTATCTCCAAAAACATCTTGAGGGCATTCTCCATTAATAAGACTGTTAGTTAATAAAAAAATATAGAAAAGGACCTAAAGAAATTTAAAAACTTAATCAATATTGAAAATATAATTGATATATAAAAAATTACAAGTTATCTATAAATTTTTAAAAAAATAGTTTGAACTGTTAATATGTAAAAAATAATTTATAAATTTTAGATGAATATTTATATATGATAATATTTAAATTGTTAAATTTTATTTTCACAAAACTTTAGGGTATCCAGCACTTCTAAAAAAGACTTCAAGGGCAAATTAAGACCAAAAGATATGATCAGAGTCCTATTTGTCACTAGGCGTGGACACCACGTACATGCCAAGTCGCAAAAAAAAAAATTAAAAAAAAAAAGGCAAAGGTAATGGCTGACTAAAAGAAGGGATTTTTTTCCTCATCAAAAAAATGATTTAAGGGAAAAATTGCGCCAATTATTAGTACAAAGTGCCAAATATTCTTAAAAAAAGTTCAAGAACAAAAATGTAGCTTAACCTTTTCTTTTATGGTAATTGAAGCATCTTCAATTAGAATTTGAGATTTATTAATTCTCATTTAGGTCCTTGTTAGCGTCTCAGAAGACATTGAGCTGTTAGTGCCAATGGATGAAGATATCTCATTATTTTATTTTCCTGGTTTAATTCTCTCTAGCTATTCTCTTTCTCCCTTCTCTCTTTCTTCTTCCCCGTCCTGCATCACAATCTCCTTTGGTTTCGCTGCAACTTCTTGTAAAGTTTCGCCAACCATGTCACTATAATTCTCATGCAAAAAAAAAAAAAAAAGGCTAGCTATTATAAATTTGTGAACACTACTCGCATTCCCACTGTATGATTCAAATATTACGGATGTGATTTGCAGTGATTTAAAAAATAAAATATGAGCATTGAACTATTTTTTTTTTTTTTTACGGATTTTCACATGAAGATTTTATACTACGGTTTCTTGTAAAAAAATGTTATGCACTCCATTTCTTTAATTCGTCTTTGCCCTCGTTAAGCTTCTATAGCAAAATTACTTGTGGGAGAGAAGACTAGAAAATTTAAATGAAAAAGGATAGAACAGAAAAAACAAACGCAAAACATTTTTGAATGGGTTTAATGGTTGACTGATTATCTTTAAAATTAATATACTTATCATTTTTAGGGTCTCTCCAATAAATATTAGCACGTGCAATTTCCTTAAGGTCTAAAGGGCATTTTTACCCCTCAACTATTTTGTTCAAAAGTACCTTATATCTTGAACTTTCATGTGATTAGTTTTTGAAAATGGTGCAATGAGCACTCCACTATTAGAAAAAAAAAGTAAGTTTTAACTATTAATTGAATGAAAAAGTTACAAAAAAAGACGTAAAAAATTACAAAAAAGGATATATAAAATTGAAAATAATTGCCCTATAAGGAAATTAATATCGATTAAATCCCTAAATTAAATTATATGGTTAAGAAATAATATTTGCATACTATTATTTATATAAAATTTAAGAACTTAATTGATATTAATTTTCTCATGGGATACTCATGTGTAATTTTATAGGTCATTTTTTGTCATTTTTAAGCTTTTTTTCCTATAATTTTACAGTCAACTAGATTAAAGTCAACTTTTTTTATAGTAAATTATTCAATGCATCATTTTTAAAAGTTAAAAAAAAATAGCACCACATGAAAATTTAGAATATCAAGTGCTTACCCCTTTCCTTAAAACACACTTTACGTCTGGGGGAGAGAACGTGGGAGCTGAAAAAGTGAGGAGAGAGCAGATAGCAGTGATGAGGTGGGGGAAGTTATTAACATCTAAATAAAAAGCCGCACGGACCACATACACGAGGCATCCAACAACTTGTGCAAGCCAACATGCATGAACTAAATAGGGCAAGAGAATGATGTTGAAAGATCACAATATTCAATTAAATTTAAATAAGAATTAAAAAATTTAGAAAAATGAAATAATGCAAAAAAAAAAGAGTTATTTAGGTTGCATTTGGATTGATATTGATTTTTTTTAATGCAAGGCCACAGCTAGACCGTGTAGAAAGATTAAGGTGTAGTCATGTCTATAGCCAAAAGACTTCTACAATCTAGCAGAGGAATATCATAGATTGTAGTAATAAAATTGTCATTTGGAAACTGATGCGCTAAGTGGTCTGTACATCTATTCGCTTCACTGTGGATGTGATCAAAAGTGATCACCCAGTCCCTAAGAGTGAGATGTCTAATACTTTTGATGATGTCAGATAATGGATGGCTCTCAGAGTAATTGTATGTAATGAGAGATAATGCCTCCATCAAGTCAATATGAACATTAACTTTGGGTAACCTGTCATTCCAACAAAGGATAAGGCCTTCGTAGATTCTTATGAGCTCAGCAGCAATGCTAGGAACGTATCCAATGTGCTTGGAAAAACCTTTGATCCAATTTCCCTTGTTGTCTCTGATGATACCTCCACAAGTAGCTATGCCACTGATATTAACTGCACCATCAGTGTTAAGTCTAGCCCAACCAAATTCAGGAGGTGTCCAACTGACATCATAATTACTGCTTCTTTTATTCAAATAATTGAATTTGGAAAGAAGCTTCATGTCACTGTTGATTTGCTGTATGCTAGAGAAAACAATATCACTATCTAGGATTTCATCATCAGAGTAAAGCTTCTTACATCTAATTTTCCAAATATTCTAGCAAACTTGAGTGCAAAGACTTTGCCAGGATGTTCTTCTTGTTTGCAAGTTCCCTGCTTCATTCTTCGTATTTCAAATTATCCAATCCTATAAACCAAGAGAGAAAAAAGTAAAAATTTTTATAGGATTGATCAATTTTATCCATATCACTTTTGCTTCTTCACAATCTCTTAGAATATGAATGGTGGAGTTAGAGGAGTTACAACTAAAAGGGCAAGCATTGGCTTGTGCAGGATCCTCAATAGGGTGTGGGTAGTTGTTTTGGAAACGATTCAAAGCTGGTTTCCAAAGGAAATATCTTATTTTCTCATAAGTAGACTATTTCCAAATCTTAGACCATATATCAAAGTGATTTTGGTCCTTATGAGATTCCAAGGCCTTATATGCAGATTTAATCAAATGTTGGCATAAAAAAAGGGCCTCCAAATAAGAATATTGTCTTTATTTTGATGATTAGGAGGTCAAACAACAGATATCAGCTTAATCACATCAGAGTAAAGAAAATGGTTTAGAAGATCTATATTCCAACCTCTTGCATTATTGCAATGATCGTCAACTCAAGCATGAAGGATAGAATCAGCATTGGGTAGAGCATAATTAATAAGAGGTTTCGAGAATGGAGACCATCTATCATACCAAAAAGATATTTGATCCCTTTCACCAACTTTCCAACCAAGATGATGCATAAATTTGTCCCAAACTTTACAAATACCACTCCAGGTATAAGAGCAAGAATTAGCTTGAACAATCATTGAGATTTTGGGTTTGCTGCATTTGTATTTATCATGAAGGATACAAACCTAAAGATAGTTAAGTTTAGAAATTAGGCCCCAACAGAGCTTCATAATGAAAGCAATATTTTGATTTTTAAGCTTCCTGATGCCAAGACCACCCTCTTTTTATCCTTGGTAATACGATCCAAAGAGATGAGAAGTGGTTTTTTAGTTCCCTCAAAAGAATCCTAAAGAAAATTCCTAGAGCTCTTTTCCAATTTAATTAGAACATTATTAGGAAGGAGTATAGTTTGCATGATGTAACTGGGGAGAGCCAAAAGAATAGGATTGATAAGAACAAATTTCCCGACTAAGTTTAGATAATAGCTTTTCTAGTTTGACAACCTTAAGATTTTCCAATCAAGAAGAGGAGAAAAAGTAAGCTTAGAAACCTTTTCATGAATAATGAGAATTCCCAGATATTTGCCAAGATTGCCAGTAAGAGGAATCCTCAACTCTTTACTAATTTACATAGCTCGATTGATCTTTTATTAGTGTTTATCTTCTGCCCAGAGGCATTGTAAAATTTAGAGAGACATCATTACATGATCATGGTTTGAGATAATGAACACTCTACAAAAAGTAAAAGGTCATCAATAAAAAATAAGTGAGAAATTGAAGGCCCATTAGTTGAGTCTAATTAGTATCCATTCATTTTTATCAATGCAATTGTTTAATGCAGTGACCTAAATATTCCATACAAAGCACAAAAAGGTAAGGAGAAAGAGGGTCTCCCTAGCGGATGCCTCGAGAAGGAGTGAATTACATAAAAGGGACTCCATTCCAAAGGACCTGCATTCATGAGGTAGAGATCGTCGCTTGAATTAGATTTTTAAGGTGGCTATTCAACCTAATGGACTCAAGTGTGTCGTCAATGAAGTTCCAAGAGAGTCTGTCAAACACCTTCTCGAGATCCAGCTTGATAGCCATGAACCCTTTTCTACCCATTTTATTTCTCATGAAGTGGATAATTTCCTGAGAAATAATGATATTATCACTGCTTTATCTACCCTGTATGAAGCTACATTGATTATTACTCATAAGATGGTTCATACAGGCCTAAAGGTAATTAAAAAGAATTTTAGTGATAATTTTATAGCTAACATTACAAAGAGATATAGGACGAAAATCTTTCAAGCAAGTAGGGTGATCAATCTTAGGGATCAAAGTGATGAAAGTCTCATTAACCGTCCCAATAGATTCAGGGTCATTGAAGACCTTTTTGACAAGTTTAAAGATGCTATGTTTCTGATCATCCCAATAAGTGTGTATGAACCCCACATTTTTATCATTAGGACTAGGAGCTTTGAAGTCTCCAATATCAAAAGAGAAATTCTTGATTTCATCTTTAGACACATCTTTGTGAAGGCATTATATTGAAGTTGGGTAATGGTAGGAAGCTTCTTTCAGTAATTAGGTTTGGCTTGGCATTGGTATCCTTTTTGAAAAGGTTGTCAAAATAAGTAGCAGTCATAGCCTTCAACTTGTTAGGATCATGAACCCAATTTCCTTCATCTTTAAGAGATAAAATCTTATTCCTCTTCCATCTAATCACAGATGTAGCATGAAAAAATTTAGTATTCTTGTCACCGTATTTTAAACATTTACATCTAGATTTTTGAAACCAAATTAGTTCTTCTTGTAAGAAGGTATGGTTGTAATCCTCTTAAAGTGATTTTTCCAACTTCCTTAGAAAGTAATTATCTCTGGTATTTCTACTTTTGTCAATACCTTCCAAGCGATGCAAAATTCTATCCTTTTTGAAGGAGATATTGCCAATTTTTTCCTTATTCCATTTAAGGGCAATAGTAGCTAAATTGGAAGACCCTCTAATCCAATCCTCAGTTATCCAAGATTTCTTAACCAAAGGATAAAAAGAGTCTTCAAGCATCCAGGCTGCATGGCATCTAAAAGGCATAGAATGGTACTCTTGATGATCTTTCTTCTCCAATTGAATTCTAATTAGGTGATGGTCAGAACCATATTTGATAAGGTGGAAAGAATTAGTGTGATGAAACTTAAGTCTCCAATTTATGTTGCAAAAAGCCCAATCCAATTGTTCTTTGACCTTGCCTTTTTCCCAATTAAATCTTTTACCATGGTAATTTAGTTCAAGTAGATTGGAAGAATTAATGCAGTGTTTGAATTATTTCATAGATCTCGAATTATAGCTTTCACCTCTAGATTTATCTTCACAAGAAAGGTAAGAATTAAAGTCTCTAACAATAAGCCAAAGATCAATAGTAATATGGGCAAGAGAGATGATAGAATTCCAAATAAGGTCATGATCACCATAAACACAAGAGAGTAAGTAACTATTATTAGTAGTTCATATGTTAACCCTACAGTGAAGTAATTGAATATTAGAATGAATATAATCAATATTAACAGTGTCATTATTCCATAAAATCCAGATACCACCAACATAACCTGTGGCCTTAATGCATGACCAATCAGAGAAACCAAGTTTTCTGATAATATTATCAGCTCTTGCCCCAATGACTCTAGTTTTCAATAAGACAAAAATTTGAGTATTATAAGTTTTGGTCATTTCTCTAATATGTTTAGGAAATCTCTTAGAACAAGTACCTCTACAATTCCAGCAGATGATATACATAAAATAAGTAAAAGAAGGGAGGGAATAAACCTGGGATATAATTACGCATTGGGAAATTGAGCTAACTCTTCAGTTTGATCATCACTGAACTCGTTATCTTCAAGATCGTTAATATGGGACTGATTCTGGAAGTCCTCATCTAAGAGATCATCTTTAAGAAACGTATCATCATAATTCTCATGAGGGATTTTATTTACATCAACAGGTCCCAAGGTATCAGTTTGATAATCTATATTAGTAATGACATTAAATTAGGTTTTTGGAATAACTGATTGACTCTCCATTAGGTCTAGTAGTCTACTATGATCCATTGATTAGGTAAGAAGGGGTTGAGAATTTTGTTTGATTCTAGTATGAGAATTTTCAACCCCCCAGACGTTAAGATTAGGCACATAAATTTCTCCATTTTGCTTTATAACATTAGCTACGTTAATAGAGTCATTCTGGCTGTTCTGAATGTTAATAGGCCTGACTAGTTTGGCTAGGCTTCTTTTATTGCCTTTTACCATGCTATGGATCCGTTTTATGGGTTTGTAATTTTTGTATTAGGCCTTCTCATCGTTAGTTACTTTAGTTTTCATAATAAAAGACTTTGGGCTTTCCACGAGTATGAGAGCCCAATCTGTAAGTTCTCCTTGTCTCTTTCATTATCGTTCATTTTTCCCTTTCCCTTAGTTGTCTCTACTGCCGTATCAAGCTCGGTGGCTCTCACCCTTTTTACACCAGCTACCTCTTTCTTCCTCCATACTTGTTTGACATTTTTAACAGGCAAGGACGACTTAGGTGTACCATTGCCCATAGCTGCTAAATTGAGCTACCCCTATTCTTCTGTATCTTGGTTTAGCTCTGCCAAGACGTCGAATCTTGTTCTAGTTAGTAGTTTGATTAGGACAAGATAGGTGATTATCCCGTGGGTATCTCGAATTGCGTGTGCTTCTTGGTCGTTTGGAGTCTCACCAAAATTTCATGAATTCTCTAAACTCTTCCTCCGGCAGATCGTGGTAAGCAATCGGAGAATCCCTAGATCTGTTTTTTTTTTTTTTCCCTTTCATTCGCTTCCGTGTTGCTCTTTGATGAGACTGGAGCTTGCTCGGTGGGATATTTAGTGTGTATTGTAGCATTCTCCTTCTCTTTCTCTATCTTTCTATTCTTTAGATTATGGGTACAGCTATTCTTACTATGACCATAACACCCACATCTAAAATAGATTAGATTTAGGCTCTCATACTTAACATTAAAAAGTTCATCTCTAATTAGGAGTCTGGGAACATGCTTTTTAGGAGATCTACTTCCACGCTAATTCTAACAAATTTGCCACGCTCTGTTTTACTATTCTTGCTTGTGGAATCTAATTCAAAGAGACAATTGGAATCAACTTTTAGTGTTTTGCCTCTACAATTGCCTAGCCTCTAAAGAATTTCTTTGTTGTAACATTAAATAGGAATATTGGTTAGTCTTACTTATAGTGCAATTTTGCCCATAATGTTTGAGTTTGGGTTGAAACTGGGAGACCATTTCTAGACAAGGATGCAATGGTCAAAAATAATCTAGGGACCACCATTGAGTATGTTGTCACAGGCAGATTGATTTTTAGTTCTGACTATATAGTAGCTATTCACAAGATCAATCAATTCAAAATCTTTCAATTGCCACATTCTTGCTAACCTGGGCTTGAGTGATTTCGAATTAATTTGTAGACCCAGTGTGTTGATTACAATGGCATCCATCCAAGGCAAGCATATTTTCTTCCATTCATCATTTGAGATTTGTAGAGCTAGGTATTGGTCCATCAATTTCTTAGTTCTTTCTAAAGGTATCCACTCTTCTTCTAGTTCTTTAGCAAGAGATTCATTTCTGTGTTTAGCTTTTCTTCCTATGTTGATGTTGTAGCAGCCATTATAACCGATTAGAGAGTCTTTGTAAGAGATTGGTATCTTGGCCCCTTGCACCATAACATTTGGTTTGACTGGCAAAAAAGTGTTTCCAGAAACACCATTTGATTGAATTTCCATTGGTTGTTCTTGTTGATTAATACCTAGCATCTCAACTTGGTTGCATTTTTCCTATTGATTCTGGATTTCTAAGTATTGATGCAATACTTCATTTCGGTCAGACATTATATCATCTAGTTTGGATATATTTATGTTGAGTAAATTTGTTTCTTCCTTGGAAGAAGGAGGATTGGGAGATACTTGATGAGATGAAGTGGGAGCGAGGTGAAATTTGGATCAAGTTTGTGATGTGAGTTCATTAGATGTAGCAGGAGAAAGGAGGGATAATTGAAGGCAGCAAGAAGATGAACCTTCTCTCCAAGAAACTAGAGAGAAGGTAGGGCTTCTCACACTAGAAATTTCGGATTGATATTGATTTGAATTTTAGATTTGAAATCATGAATTTCAAATCTCATATTTAATATCCTTTGTTTGGTGGTTTAAAATTTTCAATTAAAGAAGATAGATGAGTTGAGATTCGAAACAAAAATAAAAAATTGATAATGATGAATTTATTTCTATTTTATAATTGACGAGAGACAAGAATGAGATATGAAAAAGATGCAAAAGTCATAAAAGTATCAACAGTAAAAATATAAAGAGAACTAGATATTTGAAGTGACTCAAATTTTAAATGACTAGAGTGTAGATATTAAAATTTGAAATTATAAAGAAATTGTAATAAAAATGTAATTTGAATTTGAATCAAATTTAAATTCATAAATTTTTATATATCCAAATGAGGGATTTAAACTAAATCCAAATCCAAATCTCCATTAATATGAACGCGCCACTAGTCAATTAATCAAAAAATTTTCTACCCTCATTTCATGATTTGCAACCCTCAAAACAAAAATTTGCATGTGAGAATTTTTTTAATTGCAACAAAAAAAAAACTTGCCAAGCATATTATTATTGAGAAATGGTTTTTCATTACAAATTAATGAATCTTAAAAATTCATGTTTTTGAGAGTTGCAAATAAGATATAAGAGTAGTAAATCACTAGAAACGGTAACATGTTTGACAAGTTTTCCTTTTTTTTTTTCCTCAAATTTGTGGAATTTTGCTTGCAAATTTTTATTTTAATGGCTTGCAAATCATGGAGAGGTCTGTGGCAAATTTGTAAACCAATTCACTAGAAAAATCTGCACTAGTTATTTAGATTTTTCAAAACTTGTTCTTATTTAAGTGTAGTTCAATTTTTTTATTATTTTAATGTCATTCGCCTGAATAAATACTTTGTGCCAAATTTTTCATCCTACAAAACCTGACATGCTTGAAAGGCATTGAATGCATATAATGTGTTAGCTAGCACTCAGCTTCTCCTCCTATACATGAGACCATAAGGTAACAATACAAAACCTGACATGATTGAAAGGCATTAAGTGTATAATGTTTGAAAGGATGCAGATGCGGTGAGTAGTTTAAATCCATTCACCCAATCAATATCTCATAAGGTACAATAATAATTGTTTGATTTAATCAAACAGTTGTAAAAAATTTTATCATATAATATTTAAAAAGTATTAAATCTCAAATTTTTGAAGGAAACAACATATGTGAGAAGTGCTTTCATCATAAAGATTTTTTTTAATTTTTGGAGAAAAATATATCTTAATAATTTTTAAGTATTGATGAAATCTAATTGTCATGGTTGAGACACTTATTGAATAAGTTGACTTAGGCCACTCATCAAATTCAAATCTCATCTCAAGGTTGTTAAACTTGCGAGTCTAAATAAACTTATGGCAAGAATGTAAACTCATATTATAAACTCATAAGAGTTTATATCTATTAACAAATAGCTATTAAAATATGATCGTAATTTAATTTAAATATATTAAAAATATAAATCATTGAAATTAATTCTATCTATATTGATAAATTATCATATACAAGACATAAAAATTTTAAAATAGGAAATCTTATTTTTGGTATTATTGTTTTTTATTAATATTACTTTTTGCATTTCAAATTTTCTTCTTTGAACTAGTCCTATAATATTTATGAATTGAATTCTTCATAATATATAATTAACTCGCTCAACTCAAAAACAATTACGAGCTTAATAAGTTTAATTAAACTTGCATCTAATCTGAGTTTATAAATTAGTTAACACGATTTTGTAAGTTAGAAATATTCACACAATAAACTCAAAGGTAAACTTACAAGTTTAACTGAGTTTGCATCTAATCCGAGTCTATGAGTGACTTAATATGATTTTGTAAATTATAAATATAAAAATGTTAAACTCAAAGAGCTAACTCAAGAGTTTGACAAATATATATCAATAAGTATCATATTTTTTTTGGCCGATTAAGTATCAATTAAGTATCATATTATTTTACTAGTTTTTTAGCTTTATGAAAAATTCAATTTTTAATATTTTCTATATGACTATCTTATGTCAAATTCGAATATTATCGTGCCTAACTAGAGCTAGCTCTATCAAAAATATTGTTTGCGTTTACAAGTATTTGAATTCAAAACCTTATACTTAAGCAGCCATATGTATTAATTATTAATGTCTTATAATTAAATAATTCAAACACTGATAATATGGATAGCATTACATATTTGATTTATTACATTTAATTTATTTTGAACAGTGTATTCTTCCGTACTCGCGGGAGAGTTGACCTGCATTGGAAAGTTTAATCATGCCAACTAAACAAAGAAAATTACTCTATCAATTATATATAAAATATAAAACAAAATTAAACTACAAATTGTAGTGCCTATTTGATTTATATTTTTTTAAACTTTTTATCTTTAAAAAAATTAAAAACTATTTGGACAAGTGTTTTGGATTTAATTGCTTAAAAAATTATTCTCATTAACCGCCTGAAACCATCAATATTAGCTTATTTTTAAAATAATTTTATTTTAAAATTAATATGACCAAATGTATTTTCATATTGTTTTATTTTGAAAAAATAATTTTGAAAACTACATTATAAAAAATTTTTTAAAAACTAAAAATGGGAACCAAAACCAAGTACTACTAAATAAATTGCATTTCACATCACCTTTTAGCTTTGGTTATGCAAAAAAATATGGTTAAAAAAAGGTAGTGGCTAATTGTAAATAATTGAAACCATTTTAACGTCAATGCTAAACCATTGTTAAAAGAGGTTTTCTACATTAGTTGTTGCACCAAACATTTAACATCAGTTGTTGCGTCAAACTTTTCATATTGATAATTACAAATAACTGTTGTAAAAAGTATAATTTTCATGTCGGTTACACAAATAACTAATGTGGAAAGTTAACTTTCCACTTTTCTCTTTTTCACTATCCCCTAATAACTAACGTAAAAAGTTTAAAATGATCTTTGTTAAAAGTTTTTTTTTGCAGTAGTACAAATAGACCAGTAATCACTAGTATGGTTTATTCTCTAACCCCATGTAATATGCAAAACACCATCTCTAGTTTGCCAGTCCTAATTGTTATTATAGATATTATAACTCTTCACTTATTTCAAATTTTTCTCTACCAACTCACATCAAAACAACTAGAAACTAGAAAGTATCACACTTAATAATTTGAAGGTAAATTAATTAACAATATATAAACTTGAGTTAAATCCAACTAGGTAGCTTAAGTTATTACAGAAGAGGGAATACAATCAAAAGAAAAGGTTGAAGAGAGACAAACAAGTTCAAGTGATGTAGAACTTTCTGGGATTTCACCCATGATTTTTGAATTATCCTTACTCAAGTTTCATCAATAATATCTTGCTTATATCAATAAGAATATGGCTCTAATACCAAGAGGGCAAGACCTCATACGTGCCTAATCACAAGAATCCTTGAACTTGTATGTCTCGGGATGTATTGATCTAGGTAAGGTCTCTCAATGCCTCTCTCAGGCAAACTTAAGCTACTTTAGGATCATCAATCCCTTAACACTTCAATCCTCATATCTCTGACACAGGGGTCTCATGCGTACTTAGTCTCAAGGATCCTTAAACCTACGTGTCTCAGGGTGTATTGATCTAGGTAAGGCCACTTAACGTCTCTCCTAGGCAAACTCAAGCTAATTTAGGATCCTCAACCCCTTAATAATTCAATCCTCAGATCTCTAAGTATAGTTACATGAGCTCACACTCATGGATCGTTGGTCAAATTCATTTTGATTCACATGGTCCTCATAGAAAGGTAAGTATAGAGCATAATTGAATTTCGATATAACAGAGATAAGATGTTAGAGTATCAATTTTCAAGAAAGAAGAGAGAGTTGAGAGAGACATGTTTAACAAACACACAAATTTTTTATTTCCAAACGAGTTCTTACAACATAGCATAGGCTCTCTTTTATAAGTGAAAGGAGAAGGATCTATTATTACAAGATGACAAACGAGAACACTCTTTCAAAAGTAAAGTTAGACATGACACAAAACAAGCCATTTTGTCAAAAAGTAGAAACTACTTTTGACAAATTTGCTCAAAGATAAAGCTAACACTGACAAAAGTAAACTTATTAACTTAACTTTTGAGAAAGTTACTACAAAACAAAACTAACTCCAACATAAAGTCTAAATTATCCCTAGCTCTTGTGGATGCATTCCTGGTTTGATGACATATTAAGACATCTCTTTTCTTCCTTTTGGCATTACTTAGCAGAGGAGATTTTAAAGAGAATCTTGTCCTCATCAAAGTTTTAATCCATATCTTGAGCAGGTTTAGGAGTTGGTTTGTCTTTTAGCTCTAGAAAGTTGGTAAGCTTCGCTTCCATTACAAATTAAGATTTTTCACATTGTTTTTCAAGAATTCATAGATAAAAGTGAACTATGCTTTTGATCTAAAAAATTGAACTATATTTGAGTCAAAGATATGTCGGTTGCCCATTTTATTAATAGAATTACACCTTAATCCTAAAATAAATACTTTAAGCAAAAATTTTAATCGTGCAAAACCTAACCCTGGAATGCTTGAAACGCTTTAGTATAATACCACAAGGCACCAAACAGCCTAGGAACCTCTAGTTTCCAATAGGTTTCTTAAAAATGGAAGGGAAAATGACAATTAGATATACCATAAGAACATTAATTATAATTATAGATCATGAATTATTGAAATTCTAATAACAGGCCATGGTCCTTGCTTGCAATAAAGTATCTTTTGTTGATTGGTTTGAAATTGACAACTAACTTTTATAAATTCTCAACTAACGCTACAAAAATTTTTAAGTATCTTTTGTTGATTTCATAAGTGATTTATCTATATATTGACAATCAAAAATTACAAGTGATTGGCTTACAATTCACAATAGACTTTCATAAATCAAATTGTAATTTACAAATTGTAACCTGCCCCTATTTAAATAAATCAAATTATAATTTACAACTACCACTTCAACCTTTTACAACTTTAATTTCACATATCTAATAGTTAAACGGATCAAGTGTTATTAATGAATTTTAACGCTAATTATTTACAACTACCTCATCAATAATTTAAAACTATCACTTTAACTTTTTACAGCTATAATTTCACATATCCAATAGTTAAATTAATTATATATTACTAACAAATTTAACACTAATTGTTTACAACTATCACTTTGATCAACTTTTAACAAATGTAATTTCACATATCTAATAGTGAGACTGATTGTGTAACATCATTTTAACTTTTTATAACTATAATTTTACAAATCCAATTGTTAAACTTATCATTCATTAAGTAATTATAGGATCAATCACTAGAACAAATTTTGTCCTTAGTAACTTTTTCCCCATAATTGAACTTCGCCTCTCTTTTTTTACCCAAAAAAAAAAAAAGGATCTGCGAAAGCAAATGTTCAAACCTTTTTTCGAACTGTCAAATCTCCTTTCCATTATCTTGTGCCTAGCGCCTTTGATCATATACCAGTTTGAAAAATTGAATAATGAAAACTAAAACTTAACAGTAATGAAAACTTAGACTGAATAAATGAAATCTTGCCATTTGATTCAAATAGGGCTTTTAGTGTGCAAAGCAATTGTAAGAACAGTGAGAAGCAAGGTCAATCACAATCGATTGTGATGATGACGAAGAAGTTGCTCGTATAAAATCATCATGAATTTTTCCTTGACAATTTCATATAGGCGTCGACCATTGAAGAAGAACAGGGCAAAGATATTTTCAATCACAATGGCTGATGAAGAGGAACAAGAACATGGTAGAGCTACCATGAACGTGAATAGAGCGTGCATAATGTTTAATTGAGCAAGAGGGGCATATTTGTCATTGTAACCTAATAAGTAAGGGCTACATTGTATTTGCACATAAATCATAAATAATACTCAGGTCTCAAGAGACTTGACTATGGTTTCTGAATTTTGCCAGACATATTTATAAATAAGTTACTTCTATAGAACCTACATATAATCATCCATGTAAAGAATTCCATCATGATATAGTTCTCTCTTGTTTGAATATACTAATGATTTGATTGATCTTTACATATAGAAAAAAAAAACTTATTACACTTGGTGTTTTTTATAGCAATAATCGAAGCTAAATAAATTTAGCAAGCTTAGGATTAAATTTGTTACTGTGCTCGAAAATCTAATATCTATCTATCTAGTAATACTAGCTTAAAATCCCGCGAAAATTTCCTTTCCACTACTGTTAACATATCCCAGTGCTCATTCTTCTTTATTTGCCATGGTTTGGCAAGCCAGTCAAGCATGGAACAAAACTCAATAATTATTTTTTTATGCTTTCTGGGCTATTCACAAAATACTGAATACAATTCCCCTACTAGTGCATTTTCGGCTTCTCCTTGTATAGCCCACAAAACATCAAGAACATAGAATCAGAATCAAAGATCCTACAGCCCAATGTTTATTCAACAGGCCCTATTACAAATGTCAACATATTAATATCAGAAAATATTAATTTCTAGCGTTACTAATATTTTCAACACTCCCCTTAAGTTGGAACTGAAAATATTCAAGGTTTCCAACTTGATCAACATTTTCTAATGACTCATTTCACTCAGTGCTTTTGTTAAAAAAATTTCCAATTCTGCAGAAGGCACATGTTGTAATACAATCAATCCCTCTTTTAATTTTTCCTTCGCAAAATGATAATCAACCTCGATATGTTTTGTCCTTTCGTGAACGGCTGGGTTAGAGGGAATCTGAATTGTTATCTTACCACCACAATATATAAAGACAAAAACAAAATTTTCAAGTTTAATTTTTATTAAGTTAGTCTCTTACATTTTCTTTTACATTAGTTCTTTAAATTTTAAAATACAAATTAACTCTTCAATTAATATAATGTGCAACGTGTGTTGATAACTTAGCATGTATAGGTAAATAAATGAAAAAATGGGTCCTCAAATAAGTTTAATTTTCATCACTCTAGCCATTTACAATGCATTTTTTTCTTTTGTTTTTTAATTTTCTAAGTCTATTTTTTCTTGCATAACTAATTTATTGGGAAAATTACTCCAAGCTAGGTCCCTTGTATGGATTCTAATTACTAAAAGGTCCCATGAAATGTACAAAATACCTCCAAGTCCCAACTCTATTTTTTAAAAAATATGTTATATTAAATTACTAAAATACCCTTGTTTTATCATTTTTTAATTAAAAAAACAAGAACTATCCACATCTAATCATCGGAGCTCCAGACAATCCCCATCACTAGCAACTAAATAATTTTGGGGAGGGTGGTATTAGAAGATTAGAACCCAAGATTACATGGTTCCCAAAAAAATAGATGCACCACTAGGCTATTGAAGCCTTTTGATATATATATATATATATATATATACCCTCACAATTTGGAGAGATAAGGTTCATGAAATAGAATTTCATAATCAATGATGTATAAGGTACTTATTATTCATGCTAGGTGACTTGTTAATAGAGAATATGTTCATTTAGGAGTTACTAACATATAATGTACTTGTTATTCACACTGAGTTGCTTGTGAATAGAGAATATATTCATTTAGTAGTTATTGAAATCTAATATACTTGTTATTCACACTGAATCACTTGTAAATGGAGAATATACACATTAACAAGTCACCAAGCATGAATAATAAGTACTTTATATATCAATAACTACTAAATGTGCATATTCTTCATTGACAAGTTATCCAATACAAATAACAAGTATCTTATATATATCAGTAACTATTATTAGTGCATATTCTCTATTGACAAGTCACCCAATATAAATAATAAGTATCTTGCATATTAGTGACTACTAAATGAACATCTTCTTAATTAACAAGTCACTTAACATGAATAACAAAAACCTTTTAAATCATTGACTGCTAAATTTTATTTTACCAACCCTGTCTTCCTAAGTTTAATATATATATAATTTTTCAAATAAACAAACAAACAAACATACATACATACATAGCCTTCAATAGCCTAATGGTGAATGTACCTTTTGGAAACCATGTAGTCTTGGGTCTAATTTTCCCGTGACCACCCTTCCCATACATACATGCATACACTGTGGGTCGCTAAAGCTCCGGTCATCAGAGTGCCTGCTAGTGGCAATGATTGTCTAGAGCTCCGGCAGCTAGTGGTCGACTGGTGCTCTAGCAACTGGCGATGGATAGTTTTTTTTTTAAAAAAAAAAATAAGATAACAATGGGTTTGTTAGTAATTTAACATAAAATATATTTAAAATAATATATTTGGGACTTGGGAATATTTTGTACATTTCATGTAATCTCTTGATAATTAAAAACCATGGAGTGATTTTCTCTAATTCATCTTTATCAAGAATAAATAATGTTGGATTGTTCGTTCAGCTTCAAAAAGAAAATAGCATGATCCAAGGGGGAAAAAACGCTGACCTTATCTTGAGAAGTAAAAGAAGGGGTAAAGACCTAATTTACCTTTAACTTTTTTTGGGCGCATGGGGCAACTTATAGTGAAGGATGGGGCAAATATTTTTTTTTTAGAAAATATATATTCCTTCCGTTTGAAAATGTAAGGCATTTTTAGTCTTTGAAACTGTAATCATTATCTTTTTTAAAAAGTACCCCTATTGATAGTGATTTTATATTTATTATAGAGTGTTTAATAGGAATAAATATGAAAAGAAAAGGTTAATTTGAAAGCAGATAATTACTTTATTAAGGGGTAAAATTCGGTTAAAAATGCCTTACATTTTTTAACGGAAGGAATATTAATTTGAGTGTTAAGTAACCCAACAAATTATATAAAAGTACCTACAAAATTATAGAAAAGAATTCAAAAAATTACATACAAGAAGCTTTATAAAAAAATTAATACCAATCAAGTCCCTTACATTACAAATAAATTTCAATAGATTAATAATATTTTTTATCCATATAAAAGACAAAAATATTATTTTGACCAATAATTTTGACCGGGTATTAGGTAATTATCAAATCATCATTGTTAGTAACAATGTGGATAAGTAATTGAAAATATTAATTTTTTTAGAATAACATCTTGCAAAAACAAGGTACTAGTTGAATGATTGAAAAATCAGGGAACACATCGCTCTTACAATCTACGATGACAACCATGGAAATGAAAAAAAAAAACATTAAATAGGAACAAAATTGATATTGCTCACTACGTAAACTGTAACATCTTAAAAATTTTAAAATTTAAATTTATTTTAAAATAAAATATCTATAATTAAATTAAAATTAAGAATAATTTGATAGAAGTCTAGAGTTCAAATTTTACTAAGTAAAAGTTTAATTTTATTTTATTTTTAACTATGAGAAAAATTAGTAAAGTTGACCCTAGTTTTGTGCTATAATAAAGAAATGTTAAGCCCTTCCTTGTAATTTTTTTAAAGTGTTTGGATCAGTTTTTTAAAGGAAAAAACACGCAAAAACCAAAAATAAAAGAGCAAGAAATGGAACAAAGAGTGAGAGAGGGGGGGAAGAGAAAAGGAAGAGAGGGAGCTAGAACTTGAATCTGGGAGGCTTTGTAGTTGTTTCGAGTTCGGTTACACGATAGGTAAACTCCCTACGTCAATCGTCTTACTTTCCTCATGGTTTTCTTGAGTTTTTGAAAGAGAAAAATTATTGATTTTGATCCCAAAGGCTTTGTTCTTATAAGCTTTGATTTTCTTGGATCCTATGTAGGTTGTTTTGAGTTCTATATGATGTTCTAATATTTTGAGTGAGCAATTGGATGAAAAATAGAGTTTTAGGGCAAAAGTCAAATAGCGGTTGTGCTCCTCTATAATCTAAGCCTATTGATTTAGTTATAATTGTACTATTTGAATCCAATAAGATTTAAATTAAGCTTTGATTTTCATTATAAGGTCTAATGGTGAAAGTTGGTAATGCTGAGTGAAGTTTTTTAGTTGATTAAAAATTATATAGTTTGGAAATTAGCCTAATGGTGTTTAATAAATGATTGTGGTGGTTAAGCGGTACTACAAGAATAATTGGTTTAATACATGGATCATTGGGATGGATTATGGCTTATTAACCCAAGTTGTAGGATATGAGTTATAGTCTTCTTTTATGCTATTTGCCATGAAAAGTGATGTGGATGACTTATATGTTGTAGGAAATTATTGGTGAAACTTACTGAGAAGTTAAGAAACAAACGAAATCTTATTGTTGTACAAAGGAAACCCTTTTGGTACGAAAAGGGTTAAGGTAACAGGAAAATTTATATTTCTTATTGCTTTGTTTAGCTATTTTTGAATAAATATTATTAGCTATCATGCATTATATGTTTTAAATTATTAAATGAAATTAATTGTATTTTATAAAGGCTTATGGGGTACTACTTGAATAATAGTGCATATATGATTTCTATTTGTTTAATAATAATGTTTTTATGGAAACAAGATTGTTTGCATATATTGTAATTATAGAAAATGAAAGTTACACTTAAGAAAGTGTAACTGAGTTTGGTATCTTAGATAGGCTAAGCAACCACTTAAGGGAGAAGTGATATTTGTTATATTACCTTAGAGTGTTGAAGTGATCAATACTCGAGAAAGGTAGATACAAGTGAAAGGCATGATCTCAATGGGAGTTCACCAATAAGGAGATGTGAACTTGTGATATTCTATGGCACATTACCAGTACTCAGTGTTACCTTTCGTATTGTGGGCTTAATACACTAAAGTGGTTAGTAGATTAAGTGTTCGACACCTTTCAGTGGAGGAGGGAATCCAACATGTAAAGTGTAAGGTTGAGTGCTTAGGCCAAGATAGCCCTCACATATAGAGTAAGTTGGGCTAGCTTTGGGAAGGGGTTAGCTTCAACTGCTCAAGGTTTACGTCAAAGGAGCATAGACAATTCGGTGAATTCGATCATGCCTTAGATTATATTTTGTACTTGTAGAGATACAAGTGGGTGTGAGGTTTACCTGTGAGCTAAAGAGTGCCAGGAGGCATTACGTTCATCAGGAAAGGTCATACTGGCCTATGTTATGCATTCATGTATTTTAAATGATTAAATTATATGTTATGTTTAATCTATTATTCATTTGTTCGACTATGGCTTACTTTATAATAATAAATGTAGATTTTTTTATTACTAAGACTGTGGTGGTCTCACCCCTTCCTTTTTAATATTTCTAGATCCAGGCGAAAGATCTAATGGTGGACAAGGAAAGGGGCAGAGCTAGGAATTATTTGTAGATTATAAAGAACTACAACCCCTCTCTCTTGAGCAAATCTATTGTAATGTATGTAGGATTAGGGTGCCAATAAAATATGATTATGTATGTATGTGTATGAAATGTGTGAATTATATGCTTGTGTACGAATTTTTATCTGCTTGTAGACTTGTGACTTGAAAACTTGGTTATGGTGTATGATTTTCATAAATTTATTTGGTAGATCAAGTTTTCACTATAAGAAAATATTTATTTTGATATATATGTGATTCTACAAGCAATGCAAAGTGGTTGCATTGCAAATGGTGTGCTATGGCAAACATATACCTTAGATAGAGAGAGTGGGTGCGTGGGCCCCACAAAGAGCTCTGAGCCAAGTAAAAATGTTTAGTGTGTGTATTCATATGTGTATAAAGTGTTTAAAATGGTTTTTAGCCATTCTTATGTAATTTGTAAATTTTGAGGACTTAAGATCCATTTTGAAAAATAGCATCCAAGTAGACAAGTTTTGATATAAGGGGTTTTTCCATCATTTAAATGTTCTATCATGTATTCCTAGTCCTATTTCATGTGTCCAAAGTGTTTCCACAAATTTGTAACCATTTGGATGAAATTTAGACAATTTTAAAAATAATTTTTATCAAAAAGTTACACTTTTACATTCAGACGTCCAAATTTTAATTCGACCATTGGATTTTATTGAAATTTAGGTCACAAGTAAATATATTCATAATATTTGTGTGGGTCTTGGAATAACCTCGATCGGATGTCGAGTGAAGAAACGACACACTCCAGAAGTTGGTCCGGAGATGCTGTTCTGATAGCAATATATAATGCTATCATGACAGCACCCATTACTAACGTTGGGATGCATATAAATTTTGATCTGATAGTTAGATATTTTTAAAATTTGGTACACTTGCAGTACTTTTTGAATGTGACATGTGGGCTCTGAAATCACTCTGATTAGAGGTTGGATGATGAAATGGTGCATTCTAAAAATTGGTCCGAATGTAATCCGACTATTAGATCTTTTTGAAATTTGGTACACTACTAGTAATCATTAAAATTGATGTGTGAGCTTTAAAATTACTTTGATCGCAGATCATACGATGGAACGGAGCCTCCTGGAAGTTGGACCAAGAGAGCTGTCATGATAACATCTTTTTACCATACTTTCACCTAGCTTGCTTCCATGCACTATAAATAGAACCTATAAATTTTTCTAAAGGTTTTAAATATTTATTTTGTGATGATGTATTTGTTTAGTGATTTAAATGATTCATTTTTAAGTTGGTTTTAGAATCAACTTCTTAACCACACTTAGTTTATTTGAATTGTGTGATTTTTGGATAACATTCTAGGTAAGTGTTATAAAAACACAAACCAGAAACAAGAAAGTGAACAAAACAAAAAACAAAAATACAGTTCAAGAAAAAAAACAATATTAGTAAGTGATCAAATCAGAGCACTAAAACCACACGATTGTATGATCATGAAATGGACATATATATTGTGAAAAGCACGAGGACAATTCTCAACGCCAATATCTTCAGCAACGCAAGGAGGCTGCATTTGCCTCTTATTATCTTGGTACCAAACTGACCGATTCTTCACAAACTCACCCACAAAGGAATCTAACATTTCCAACGACACATGTTGCAAATGAAGTTGTAAAGAAAAGTAAGCTGTAGGAAACTTCCTTTATGGATTTGGATCATCAAAAAGAATCTTCACTGGTATAAAAATTTTAATGAAGCAAGCGATTGAACTTGATATTCGGTCAGAATGACATTTTCCTGTGATCAAACTAGAGCCTCAAGTGAAGATTCATCATCATATGATGATAGATCAGCCTCCACAGAATTCACCTAGGAATACATTTTAGTCCATATCAGTGAAAAAAAAGGATTAACTTCTACTTAAGTGTCAGTTAAATGGTCAAAATTTAAAAGATTTGATAAATTGGTCATTGTTGCACCTACTAAAGTAACCTTATAGGTATTCTTGCCCTTTTGCTTACTTTGTGCTAACTGATGATTTCATGTATATTTTTACCTCTTTTTTTAGTCCATCTTGGCAAAAAAATTGGTCAATGTCTACTTAAGTGTCAACTAAACAGTCAATATTTGAGGGATTTAACTGATTGGTAACTCTTGCACCAACTTAGGTAATGTTGTAAGTATTTTTGCCTTTTTTTTTCTCACTTTATTCTACTGAATGCTCCTAGCCAAGGACTTCATAAATGTTTTTATCTCTTTGCCCTTTTTTCATTAATTATTTTTCAAGAGATGGAGTATTTTTAATGCCAGAACAAATTTTGATTTTGACTTAAGAAAACTTGTTCAAGAAAATTATAATTTTAGACTAACACCTATTTTTATTAAAAATCTTGTTGGGAGGAATTTAATCAAGTTTTATGAAATATAAAAGGGGGAGATAACTCTAGATTTCATTCTCTTAAAGTCAAAGTTTCAACCAATTTTACCAGCTTTATAATACTTTTTATTTTAAATTTTCATTGCTTTTAAACAAATTCCAACCTAATCCAAACCTTAATGGTAAATTTTAGGGAGAATTACAATCAAGGACCTTTGTAGCATCATAACTGAATAAAAGGACCAAAGGATTCTAAATTCTCCTGCAAGACCAAGGGACTAACATGTAATTAAAATTTACTGTGAAATTTCAAAACAACCCTCATTTTTTTAAAAAAAATTACCCTATTGTCACTGGCAACCAGAACATCACTAGTTATGGCCAGAGCTGGCTTAATGGCTAGCATTTCTTTCAGTGACTAATAGGTTGTGGGATCAAACCCCCCTTAATCACCTCAAAAAAAATGTCACCTTCATTGAAGCTTCAACTACCAATCCGATGGCTAGTGCTAGAGCTCTAGACACTGTCAATGATGTTTCAGTGAGAGGTAACAATGGGGAAATTAAAAAAAATAAATGAAGAATAGTTTTGTAATTTCACAATGAATTTTAATTACATTTTGGCACAGAATGTCATCTCTCCATTAATTTGATTATTAGTTGATAAAAAAAAATGCAGAGAAAGATCAAGAAAATTCTAGAAAATGACCCATAAAATTATAAAAAAATGACCTTATAAAAAATTAATACATATTAATCTTAAATTTCATATAAATCTTCACGGAATAATGTTTTTTTTTGCCTATATAAAAAGAAAAATATACCATTTAAATCAACTATTTTAACTAGCTATCGTGTAATTATCAGATCACCAATGTTAAAAATTTCAATAAGTAAATAAGAATTTTATATTTGTTTTAATATATCTTATTAAAATAATAAATATTTTAATATTAAATATTTTAAATATTATTTATAAAACATTCTTTTAAAATTTATAAATTCTCCTTTAAGTACAAGAGAAGTCAACCAGTGCTTATGATATTTATAGACTTAGAAATTTCAAAGACATTTGAAAAAAAGTTATAAAATACTTTAAACTACTTGAATTATTATTTTAAGAGACGGTGAAAACTTTTGGATGTTAATGAAGATATTTGAAAAAAAAAATTGAAAACTCCTGAAAATTACTGGACAGTTTTGAACAGAAGTGTCAGTAGGGATGAGCAAGCAGCTCGCTATCCAATAAACCAATTCATGCTCGCTCATGTTGGGTGGGTATGAACCTGCTCATTGGTAGAAGTAAATGGGTGGGCTAGAGAAACGAGTTAGCCCATTTATATAAACAATGGCTGGATGGACAATGGTTAACCCGTCGTAGGCTCTATATAGTGTTTTCTAAACAAAAATATCGTAAGATAATCCAAAACCCTATCTAATCGTTTCTTTTAACACTTATAATATACCATTTTTTTAATAAACACTGGTTATGATTCAAACTCGTTTAAGTTTCTAAAATCATGCCATATGTAATATCATATATCATATGTCATATCACAAATTTTAGTTATAAATAGTTAAACTAGTTAATAGACAATATGAATTATTTAGTTATTTCAACCTTTTTATTTTTAAAAAGGTTACCTGTGATATTCTTTATATTTGTAGCAATCAATTGCTCAAAATACTTGTAAGTCACGCTAATATACACAATTTAGTACTATATGTCAATTACAAATTGATCATAAGTACTTATTAAAATAGTTAAACTAAATTAAGCTCACTTTAACACCTAATCGCTTCCAATTAGCGACCTTAAATCCTATTCACCTTGGCTGCACCCTTTATAACTTCCATAATCCTTCCTATAATCCATGTAAGCACTCTCACCCTTTTTAAACTCTATAATTTAGATTAAATTGAGTCTACAGTTTCAAACCATTAACTACCAAACCAGATTTAAAACCTTAATTTAACTCTAAAGAATTTTTTCACAACTAAGGGTAAGAAACAATCCTTCAAAATTTTCCAATTCAATCTCTCTATATTCCAAACTAAGAGAAATTAAGGTAAAATAAGAGAGTAGGCAGTACGAAACTTTCTTAGTAAGTGACAAGTCAGAACTGTTCCCCAAATATCAATGATGGCTTCTCCTAGTAGAGAATCCTTCCTTCTTCTTCCTTTTCACATTTTTCTCTCTGTTTTTTTTTTTTTGAATTTTAAGCTAAGCCATGTCCTTCTTACCCAAATTTTGTACCATGTGTTGCGACCCACCAAGCATATATTGCAAAGCATGGCACATTGAAAGAATTCTCACTAAAATTCACATGCTTCACTCGAGATTGCCATTCTTCCTCTCGATTTTGACCATATAACTGTCTAACAACCCAAAATATAAATTTAGCATCCAAAATCATAATTACACCATTAATACACTAAATTACTAATTTATCTGTAATTAGTAATTAGTTTTTAAATTAAAAATTTAGGATGTTACATCAGTTAACTCTTAGTCTTGGGGCATGACACATTTTACGCCATTCTGCCATATTTTCTTTGTTTTCTATTGTTTTGTGTTTCATATTTTGTTCACTTCGTTTCTTTACATAATTATTGTTATATATTTTCCTTGCCTTCCTTCATTCCTTTAATTTTCCTTTGATTTAATGCTTAAAAAAAGAGAAAAAAGAAAAAAAAAAAAAGAAAAGCAAGAAAAAAAGAGAAAAATGGGGCAAAATGGGAGAATTTGACATTATTTAAAATAAGGCCCAATGAATTCTGAAAATTCACTGTAAAATTAAAGGAGTTAATTGAAAACAAGTTTTCAAGAGAAATGATCCTAATGCCCTTTATTTATTATTATTTTTTAAGAAATTCCACCTTGCCGAAACCTTAAATCCAGATACTAGACGGCCAGACCACGCCCAGCAACTGGAAGATAAATACCCCAAGCCCAAGGTGACTAAGGATGGGTTAGTAGCCAAGACCCCTTAGTACATAAAAAAATAATAACCACTAAGGCAATGATGCTTCTTCATTACATGGTGCCAAAGATAATATAACATAAATCAAACTTCTAAGCCAATACTAAGTAAACTCGTTAATAATATTACTTGTTATTTTATTAATGTTACTTGTTAATTCACTAGTTAAATTTGTTAACAATACTTTATACACATTCAATCCTATTGACTTATTAAAACCCTAACTTGTTAAAAATGATACTTGTTAATTTACCAACAAAACTTGTTGACAATACCTTTCACATATTCAATCCCTGTGACTTTTTAAAATTCTAACTTAATGTGTTAATTTGTTAATGCTACTTGTTAACTCACTAGTTGAAAAATAGTTATAGAGAGCTTAGTTTAAAATTGGATATGTTTCTAAAATGACTTTCAAAGTTAAAAGCTAACTGATTTGAACTTAATTAACAATTTTTTTATTATTTTAAAGTCATTCCCCTGAATAAATACTTTGTGCCAAATTTTTCATCCTACAAAACATAACATGCTCATTGCATATGTGTTAACTAGCTCCCAGCTTCTCTTCCTATACATGAGACCATTAGGTAACAATACAAAACCTGACATGATTGAAAGGCGTTAAATGCGTGTAATGCTTGCAGATTGATAAATAAATTCTTAGATGTTGAAGTAGGAAGTTGGTTGGATATTACACTTTTAGATGTTTGTTTTTGGAATATATATATGCTTCTCCCTCTCCTTTTTATAATAAAACTCTAATTTCATCTTATTTATATGTTATTTTTAACGTGTTTATCAAATTAATTTTTTTAAAAACTCTATAACTCTGTATAAAATTTTAATTAGTTATTAGGATAACAAGTTGAATTAAGGTTTTAACAAAAATCTTAGACATGCTAAAAAATGTTAACAAATGACTCTTGCGAATTGATAAATGAACCCTTCTAACACCATAAGTCCAATTAAGGTTCTAACATGTTCATTTAATGTGATAACAAATTCGTTCATGCATATTCGAGCCTCTTATTTTGCATTTAACCTTGCAAATTAACAAGTTACATTTTATAAAACGACAAGTTTAGTTAATATTTTAACAAGTCCATTTCATGTTTATAGATTAGGAGATTTGAAATTCACAATGAATCTATGTAAATATATTTTTTATTAATATTTAATTGCCAATTTTAAAAAGAAACTCATTGCATCCTTCAATTTGAAACCTCCAGATTTGTAATTTATAATGATAAATTAATAAGTAAAGTTAGCAAAATAACAAGTTAAAGAGTTTACTAATATCTATTAAATTTCTAAATAGTGGTTGGCCAAAATCATATTTTGTCCTTTTATGTGAGTAAGAAATAACTTTTGTATCTTATTATTTATATGAAATTTAAAGAACTTAATTGATAATAATTTTCTTATAAAGTACTTATGTATAATTTTATATATGGGTCATTTTATATAATTATTGAGGTGCTTTCCTATAATTTTAAAATTAATTAATGGTCAAATTTAATTTTTTTAACGATAGCATATTCAATGAACTATTTTCAAAAGTTAAAAAAGAAATTACATTACATGAAAGTATAAAATACTTGGTGTTTCAGAGTAAATAGTTGGGGGGTAAAAATATCTTTTAAGCCTTTCCTTCAAACACGTTTTACATTTGGGGGAGGGAATGTGGGAGCTGAAAGTGAGGAGATAGCAGAGAGTAGTGATTAGGTGGGGAAAGCTATTAACATGTAATTAAAAAGCCACACAGACCACATACACGAGGCACCCAACAGTTTGTGCAAGCCAATCTGCATGAAATAAATACGGCAAGAGAATAATGTTGAAAGATCAAAAGATTAATGAATTAAATTTAAATAAGGATTGAAAGATTTATAAATCTGAAATAAGGTTAAGAAATTATTTAGGTAGCATTTGAATTGATATCAGATTTAAATTTTAGATTTGAAATCTTGCATTGCAATCTCATATTTAAAATCTTTTGTTAGGTGGTTTAAAATTTTTAAATAAAAAAAATAAATGAGTTGAGATTCGAAATAAAAATAAAAAAATTAAAAATAATGAGTTTATCTCTAATTTATAATTGACAAGAGATGAGAATAGGAGATGAAAAAAAAAGACGAAAGTCATAAAAGTATCAAAAAAAATAAGAAAAGAACAAGATATTTCATGATTTGCAGCCCTCAAAATAAAAATTTGCAAGTGAAATTTGTTAATTTATAGCAGAAAAAAAAAACTTGTCAAACATATCATTATTGAGAATTGGTTTTTCTTTACAAAATGAATCTCGAAAAGTCGTGTTTTGAGAGTTGCAAATAAGAGTATAAGAGAAGCAAATCACTAGAAACGGTGACATGTTTGACAAGTTTTTCTTTTTTTCCTTTTCAAATTTGTAGAATTTTAATTGCAAATTTTTATTTTAATGGTTTGCACATCATGGTGAGATTTGTAGCAAATTTTTAAAACAATTCACTAGAAAAATATATGGTCATTATTTAGAACTTGCAATCTTGTTCTTATTTAAGTATAATTTAATTTTTTTATTATTTTAATGTCAGTCCCCTGAATAAATACTTTGTACAAAACCTGACATGCTTAAAAGGCCTTAAATGCATGTAGTGTGTTAGCTAGCTAGCTCCCAGCTTCTCTTCCTCTACATGAGACCATTAGGTAACAACGCAAAACCTGACATGGTTTAAAGGCATTAAATGCATACAGTGCTTGAAAAAATTTGGATCCAATAAATGGGTTAAGTCTAGTCAATTGATGAGTATCTCACAAAACACAATAATAACCATTCGATTTAGCTGAACAATCATAAAAAATTGTCTTATGATTCTAAAAAAGCATCAAATCTTAAATATTAGGATGGAATAAAATATATGAGGTGTGCTTTGATCATAAAATTTTTTTAAATTTTTAAAGAAAATGTATTTTAATAATTTTTAAATATTAATAAAATTTAACAGTCATAATTGAAATACTCACTAATTGAGTGGATTTAGGCCACTAACTAAATCCAAATCTAGGTGATGTGAACTTCAACTCTTATCCTTTTGCCATATATCAATTAAGTACTTCTTTCAATTTTATTTATAAGTCATTTCTATTAATATCATCAATATCAATAACAAAAATATAAAGAATAAATGTAAGTAAAATTTTAAATATAATCCTCAAGTAAAAAACAAAAAGTAAACAAACAATATAATATTATCTTTTTGCCTTTCTCTCTCACTTTTTAAAGGTAGTTTAAGAATTTTAATTGAAAACAAAACAATCTCATCAGTTAATGACTTATAAAATAGATTAGATTATACTTTTAAAAGATGACTAATAGGAGTATCATATTACCTTTTCTTGTTTTATAGCTTTCTAATTTAGTTTTTAATATTTTTTATATGACTCTCTTATGTCAGATTCGAAAATTGTCAAACCTAAGTAAGAATAGCTCTATCAAAATTTTTTTTTGCATTTATAAGTGTTCGATTTCAAAACCTCATACTTAAGCAGACATATGTATCAATTATTGATGTCTTATAATTGAATAATTCAAACATTGATAATATGGATGGCATTTCACATTTGATTTATTATGTTTAATTTTTTTTTTAAGACAGTATTCTCCCATGCTTATGAGAGAGTTGGTTGGTCTCTATTGGAAGTTTCGTCATGTCTACTCAATAAAGAAAATTACACAACCAACTATACATAAAATATAAAAAAAATTGAACTACAAATTGTAGGTCCAATTTGGTTTCTGTATTTAACAACTATTTCCTGTTCTAAGAAAAAGTAAAAAAAAAATATTTGGATAAATATTTTGAATTTTTTTAAAAAAAATATTCTCATTTTTTATTTTTAAAAACAAAAAATGGAAATATCTTAAAGTTATTTTCATTTTATTTTTTTCATTTTCAAAACATCATTTGATTATTGAAAAATATAGTTAATTTACCCAATTTTTATTATAAACGATCATACTTAATTGCATGCAATCATCATTATTAGTCTATTTTTTAATATTTAAAATTAGTTTTAAATTAACATAGCCAAGTATAGTTTCATTTTGTTTTATTTTGAAAATTAGTTCTGATAATTGTATTACAAAACAATTTTTAAAAGTGAGGGGGGGGGGGGATACCAAACATACCGATAATCATCAGTATGGTTTATTCTCTAACCCCACGTGATATACGTAACGCCATCTCTAGTTTGTCGACGATCCCCATTTTTATTATAATATTATAACTTGTCACTTAATTATTTCAAATTTTAGCCATCAATTCACATCAAAACTATCATACTTAATAATTCAAAGGTAAATTAATTAATAACAATACATAAACTAGAGTTAAATCCAACCAGGTAACTTGAGTTTTTTCAGTACAATGCACAAGGGAAATATGCAATCTTAATCAATAGTCAAATCTGAATACAATTGAAATTTATAGACATTAAATTAACAAAAATAAAACCCTCCATACTAAATCCTTGAAAATCAAATCATTTATTTTTCATCACTTATGTAGTTTATATTTGGTTTTGCTCTTCGGTGATTTGTTTTATCATTCAAATTATTGAACAGTATAAAATTAAAATACTTGTTCAGGTTCTAGCTAGAACCAAATTATCGTAGGAGTAATACTTTTCTCACTTTGAATTACTTGTTGTGACTTGTACATACACTTGCAGACCAGTTTGTTCATGTATGTTTTTTTTTTTATAACTATTTTACGAAATAGCAATACAAAATTTTTTCTTCACCAGTCTCATCCTTTCTTCAAGTTCATGGCAAGCATCATTTGAATACTTTACCACATAAATTCCAAGATACTTTTGTAAAGATTAAATTAAACAAAATATCATTAAAATATCAGCTAAGAATTTATTAGTCTTATCGAATGATTGACAAATCATAGAACATATATATATATAGCTCTTACAACCTCCGATGACAATCACCGAAATTAAGCAAACATTATACAGAAACAAAGTGAAATCGCTCACTACCCAAAACACGGACCAGAAGCAAGAAAGAGAACAAAATAAGATACAAGACACAGTTCAAATAAAAGCAACATGAATAAGTGATCATATTAGAGCACGCCACACAATTGCATAATCATGAAATCGACGTCTTGTGAAAAGCACAAGCGCAATTCTCAACACCAATATCTTCAGCAACGCAAGGAGGCTGCATTTGCCTCTTATTATTTTGATACCATGCAGACCGATTCTTCACAAACTCACTCACAAAGGCATCTAACATTTCCTCCGACACATGTTGCATCACTACCACGTGTGATATATTCCCATTGTTAGCCAAGCTCCACTTACCAGCAAACGCATCATCTCGAGGCCTCTCAAATACCAGAGTGTTGCTACTTGTTTAACATGGCTCCGATGCCCTGGTCTCTCAAGCAATCTTGAAGGTAGACCACCTTCTTGATGCACTCTTGAACTTCTTCTCGAAGGCCATCGAAGCCTTTCTTGTTGAGAGCATACCAAATGAAGATCGGAGCATGGCCTCCTCGACTTCCTGAGATGGTGGCATCTCTTGAAGCGATGTATCCTACTTCTCTTGAGAAAAAATCAATGTATTTTAAACGAGTTATCAGAATGCCACAAGGCATTGGACAGCCCAGGAACTTGTGGCCAGAAATAGTTACGCTTCCGATAGGTTTTTTAAAAGAAATATCTGGTGCCTGTGAATTCCACAAGTGATGCATTATGATATCAGGATCAATTTCTTCTTAAAAATAAATGTACATGTTAATCTCTAATACAAACTAAATAAAGGTCCAATCAAATCATATTGTTCATTATTCATCTATTCTTACTTTCTAATTTACTTTAAATTTTGCTGTATCATATTGTTAATCAGATATTTCCATTTCATTTCATCTGTTGTTCTCACCCCATTGTCAAAAGGTACCATCATTCCAAATAGTGCGGCATCACAATCAATGTAGAATCGATCTTGAGTGAAACCACAATCCTCAAGTGATTGTAGTACAAGATCAAGGTCATCAATGGCTCCCTTTAAAGTTGTCCCTGCTCGCAAAACAGTAGCACTGTTATATATATATATATATAGAGAGAGAGAGAGAGTAGAGGAAAAAGACCTATGTTTAGGTTGATGATTGCAGGCTTGTCCTTGTTTGATAAAAGAGACGCCTTTAGTTCCTTATAGTCAATCTCACCTGAGATTCGAGTCCCTACCACCACACACTTGATTCTAAGAAGCCTTGCTACTTTCAACACTGGATAATGCGAGTCCCGTGATGTGTAAAGAATTCCATCAGGATATAGTTCTCTCCTGTTTGTTGGTAAAAAATGAATATATATTTATCTTTACATATATAAATACATAGCAAAAAACTCATTACACTTGGATATATTTTTATGGGAATGATAAAAGATACAGTACTAACCCTACTAAAATCCCATGAAAATTTCCTTCAGTACCACCACTGGTAACATATCCCCAGTACTCATTATTCTCTATTTGCCATAGCTTGGCAAACCAATCAAGCACGCACAGCTCAAATGGATTTGAGTTCAACGAATAACTGCTTCCAATAAATGGATCACCAGCATTGTTCAAGTGGAAACGCAGTAACTGCACCAGTGCATCGTAGTTGAAGTCTAGATTAGTTGGATAACCTGCATATATACATACATTAAAGACTATATTTTTTAGGCATATATGACAGAAATTGGAACTCAATACATGAGAGTCTTGTTAAATAAAAAAAAAAAAAAAAACTAACCTAAGAAGTGATCCTTTATGTGAGTTAAACTGTGGAGATAGTGAGCAATGACTTTGGCTATCTCTGCATCATCCACCCCATGGAACTGGGAGATGGTAGGAGTACTGATCATTGAACGTCCATTCTCTAATGCAGATTCCTATATTTTCTTTTCTTCTTCTTTGAAATGGAACACCTCTCCGGCTAAAGCTGAAGTAGCAAAAGGCACCATTAGGTTTTCCTTTACGATTAACTGAATATGTGTGTGCTTGAGCTCATGCAGGTCGTTTAACGTAATTCTCCCTTTTTATATATGTGGGGAGGGAATGTGGGAGGTGAAAATGTGAGGAGACAGGAGAGTGATGAAGGTAGGATTTGGATCTGTAAAATAGCCTAAATCTACTTATTCAATGAATATCTCACTTGGCATGATAACAGTTGTTCAATTTAATCCAATGACTAATAAAGATTTATCATATAATAATCTAAAAATAGCAAATCTTGAATTTTTAGAGAAGATAGCATGTGTAAGGAGTAAGAACTGTTTTACAAAATATCTTGTTAACTTTTAAATATTAATAAAATCTAATAATTAAAATTAAATATTTATTGAGTGAGTAGATTTAAACCACCTACTCTAAACTTGACGAGGAAAATGTGAGGATACAGAAGAGTGACGAGATTAATTGGGAAAGCTGTCAAGAGAAAAGGAATCCGCAAGTACGTACCACATATTTAATTTTACTTTTATTTAAGGGGACAGTGCAATTAAACATTTCAATTCTCACATTGTTTTTTTTTTTTTTTGATTGAATTCTCATGTTACTTTTACTTTTTGCTTTAAACTTTTTTATGCAAAAACAATTTTCAATGTCCTATAATTAAGAAATTCAAGCATTTCTGGTACGGATGACAGTACGCATTAATTTATTTTTCAAGAAAGCATTAACTCTCCCATATTTCAAGGAGCTTGGCTGGTCTCCCTTGGAAAGTTTTATCATGCCTCCAGGCTGTATTAAACAAAGAAAATTACTGTCAATTATAATAAAATCTATAACAAATTCAACTATAACAATTAGAATCAGTATGGTTTCCGGTGTAATATATGAGAAAGCATCTCTAGCTTGTTGTTCCCTATCGTTATTAAAGATATTTTACCTTCTCATTTATTTCAAATTTTAGCTTCCATTCACATAAACACAATTACAAAGTCTCACACTTAATAAATAGAAAGTAAATAATTAATAAGAATATATAAAACTTGAGCTAAATCCAACTAAGTAAATTATTCCTTTTTAGTATTATGCACTGTGCACATTTTCAAGAAACAAAACATTAATGTGCTACCAAACCTACAAGATTTTGAACTGTGAAATAAAAATCTTTAAAAAATTGAAAAAAAAAAAAGAAACGAATAAAGAATAAAAAAATGTTGAAAATGACAGCCTTTAAATATTTCCTTGCCCTCTAGCAAAAGAAAGAAATAACTTTGCACAAAAGAAAAAGGGAAAATATCACTGCAGAACCTCTGAGGCAATTTTATAGCAAAAGAGGATTAAAAGAATATGAATTATCACCGCAGAAGTGGGAGACTCATGCATGAAATGACCATAATGCCCTTGCTTTTAGAAAAATTAAAGTAAACTCTATTGTTTTCGGCACCATCCATCGGAGCCCCGACTAGTTATCAAAGCTTTGGTGACAATTTTATTGAATAATTGATGAAGGAGGTCAAAGGGAGTTTGATCCTATGACCAATTGACCACTTAAAAAATTTGGTGGCTTGGTAACCACCATAGCCTTTTAATTTTATAAGGCAAAAAATATATATGTAGTCACCCACATTTTTAAACTACTTCCAAATTATAACATAATGGAGACTTGCTAATTCCTGAACAATTCCTATTATTTTATTTAAGTTACTTGTTAGTCTGACATAATCAATTACAAATTGGGGGTTTAAGAATTCATGTATTTAGTTTAATAAGTAACATTAGTAACATAATAAGTAAAGTTCAGAAATTAATAAGTCACCCTTATGTTATAACAAACAAGTGGTTTGAAAACTAAATTTTTTACCTATATGCACATGTTATTTTAATGACACTCAAATGTCAATTTACAATTAAGAACATATAAAATACATGAATTTTTAAATCCTCATTTTAATAGACTATGTCTGATTAACTAGTAGTATTAATAAAATAATATTGCTTCTGTTAAAAAATGTAAGGTATTTTTAATCGAATCTCACCCCCAGTAAAGTAGTTATCTACTTTCAAACTAACCCTATCTTTTTATATTTACACCTATTAAACGCCCTATAATAAATAAAAAACCACTATCAATAAGGTTACTTTTTAAAAAAAAAAGACAATGATTATACCTTGAAAGATTAAAAATGCCTTATATTTTTTAACATCTAGCTCATCAAAAAAATGCTTTACATTTTTTTAACAGAAGGAGTAAGTGTTATTGAAGAATTAACAATTCATTGTTATGTTATAACAAACAAGTGGTTTAAAAAATAGATTTATTACTTATATGAACATTATTTTAATGACACTCAAATGTCAATTTATAATTGAGAACTTATAAAATACATGAATTTTTAAACCCCCAATTTTAATAGACTATTTCCAATTAACAAGTAGAATCAGTAAAATAACAATTGCCATTTAGGAATTAACAATTCACAATTATGTTATAACAAACAAGTGATTTGGAAACTAAATTTAATACCTATATGAACATGTTAATTTATAAGTTATCATTATGTTATAACATGAAAGTAATTTATAAATTTGGGGGATTACATATATTTTGTTTTGTCTAATAAGATTAAAAGAGCTTGGTAGCCACCAAGCTTTTTAAATGGCTAATGCATCATTGGATCAAATCTCCCTTAGCTACTTTTACTAATTATTCAATAAAATTGTCACTATCATTGGACCTACGGTGATCGGTTATCGGTGGACCGGTGGCCAGTGCTGATGATTGTTGGCTTGACTTTTTTTATAAAAGAAGCAAGGGTGTTATGGTTATTTCATGCTCAAATTTATTTATAGTTTAGTCCCCTAGTCCTATTATGATAATTCAAATTCTTTTGGTATTTTTTGCTATAAAATTGCTTCAAAGGTCCTGCAGTGACATTTTCCCAGAGGGAATAAAAAAAAAAACACAAATGGCATTGCTCAAGAAGTTGTAATCTCAAAAGGACCCCATTCTTCAATCATGCTATCAAATTTTAGTTCAGTCATTTTTCCCAAAGAGAACGTCTTAACTAAAGCAACAAGCCTTAGCCAATTGCATTCAACCACATAAACTTCATCATGATTGAGGATTAGTAGTAACAAGTACAAAAATCAAATTAGAGTAGGAAAATTAGGCTAATCAACTCATTTGAAATACTCAATGCACCTCCAACTAACTAAGGTTACAGCCAACTCAATAAGGATCCTCAAGTATAAAATTGATTCACACAATCAATTATTTATTAATTATTTTTTTCTTTTTTTAATCTCTTTTTCGCTTCCTTTGATCCTTTTGACGCAAATGACAAAAGAATTAATTTCCATTTCATGATACTTAATGGGATTTCTATGATTTTTGCCCTTTGTTAGCCTTTCCAGTCACAGGAAAATAATAGAACCAGCATAAAGTCAAACTAAGTATCCGTCATTAGACAAGTCCAGTTGCGATACTTTAAACAAGAAAAATGGCTAAGTTGAGAAGCATGGAATATGCCAACATGTATAGTTAAACAAAACTTAGAATACTCCCAAAATGAAAGTAATTCCAGAATCAGAACTATGAGTAGTAGAACTGAAACGACTGTTAGGTTTCAATCATAAACTCGTCAAAATTGATTGAATATGTACTTTAGCACATGCAGGTCGTTTAACGTAATTCTCCCTTTTTACATTAACTTTCAGGGTGATGGTGCATATCTTACCTCATGATCCAAGTATAAACAGTGCAAAAATCCCTAATTAATTCATAACGGAGGCCAAATGCCATAAACAATATTTTATTTGACTCAGTAGTGATGATATGAAGATACATGTATTCAAATTTGTTCTAATGGGCAAAAATTAACCCTAGACTCAATATTTTATTTTGTCATACATCATAGTTATGTAAACACACATTCAAAACCTATTGGAAACTACACCGACTCCTCGCTATCTTCTCTTCACTATCCAAGTTAGTGCAAACCCTCTTCTCCTCCTCTCTTGGTTGAGAAATGTGACAAAATAAAATATTGTACTTAAAGTTTATGCTAGTTAGAATAAATTTGAACATATATATTTCCTCATTTACACTTTCAAATAAAATTTTAATTATTTTGAAATTATAATCAATATTTACCGACATATGCCTTTATTTTAAATTGAGGATTTGCACCATTTTTTAGGTTTTATGGGAAAAATTTCACCATAGTATAATACATGACTAATATTTATGCTCCACAATCCTTATTTAAGGGACATTTAGTCGCCATTACAGAATGGATATTTTTGCACTGTTTTATAAGGTTCATGGGTAAAATCCATACTTGAGTTAAGGATACCAATAGTTCCTCAAAAAATTCTTTATGAATAGATTTGCACTTTAACCCAAACTTTTATATAGTACAAATTAAAAAAGGATTTAAAATTATATTTAACACTAATTATGAATTTTCTAGAAGGAGAAGAAAAGTTTTAACCATTATCAAGACAAGTAACTATGCTTAAAATGTGAAAATGGCAGAAGTGGAGAGATTCTTTCCCACAAATTAGGGAAATGGAGATCGTTAAATAACTTGGGGACAGAGTCAAGAATAGAGGAGAGCTCTCGCAGCTCCGGACGCCAACTCATCATCATTCCATATACAATCAATGTCTCCTTAGGTCTTCAGCTGTGACAAGAAAATATCGTGAAGTTAATGGGTGAATGCCAAAGGAACAGAAAAAGAATAAAAAAACAGGTTTGAAAAATGCATAATGGCTGAATGATTGTCTTTCAGTCTTGAATATACTTATCATGTTCCGGGTCCACCTCAATAAATATGAGCGCAGGCACGTCATTCGAGGTTTTATATCTGGCGGAGGTAACGTCTAACGTGGTAGCTAAAAAAACGTGGAGACAGGACAGTGATGAGGTGGAGAAAGCTAATAAGATCAAAGTCGCATACAGACCACATACATCAGGCACCTCACAATTTGTACGTACAAGCAAACACGCATGAAATAAAGTGTAATGTGCCAATTTATCCATAGAGTATTCTGTGAGGAATTACCGGTATCTTTACTTTAAGTATGGTGTATAATTTTACACATGAAATTTAAAAAATCATGCAAAAATTTCCAATCTATAACAGAGGCCCAACATCCACTAAGTAAGAATTGTACGGTTCTCATCTACTTTGTTACTTGTGAATGGGTTAGAAGCAAAAGTAAACATAATGCATTTTACTATGATGCAATTTTTCCAATAAAAATCTTAAAAAGGGTGCAAAAATATCTCACTTAAAACAAAGACATATGTTTGGCAAACATTAACTGGGAATGTCCAAATAATTGATTTTTTTTTGACTCAGTATAAATGAAAAAAAAAATACATGCATTCAAATTTGTGCTAACTAGTACAAAGCTTAAGCACAATATTTTATTTCATGAGTTTTTGATATCCTTAAGTTAACAATAATGTATGAATACATGTTAACTTTATAAAAGAGGTCAATCTTCTCCAATCCATTAAAATATTTTGGTGTTGGCCATTAAATTTTTAAGGATAAAACTTAACAAATTGGGGAAGGTTAGCCTCTTTAATTTATAAAGTTAATGGGTACATATATATTATTGTTGACTAAAAGATATCAAAAGCTCTTAAAAAAAGTTTTCAAATATTTTTATACTTTAACACTATTTTATTTTATTACCCTTCGAAGTCAGGAGGGAAGGGAAGAGAGTTTGAACTATAACTTGAGTAGTGGAGAGAAAAGAGAGGTAAGAGTTGAGGTAGCTTCCAGTTGTGTTTCGAAAATAAGTGTTTTTATGCGACAGTGATGCGTAATAAAATAAAATATTGTGCTAAGAGTTCATTTCTGTCGATTAGAACAAATTTGGCTATATGTATTTTCATTCCTGCACTTAGTTAAATTAAATATTAATGTTTCTGACATTCACTGTTAACGTTTGCCAACGTGTACATTTGTCATGGATTGAGAGATAGGATTAACTGGCAAAATTACACTATAGTGTATTACTTTATTAATATTTTTGTCGTTACCCCTAGAAGTGAGCATCAGTTCCAACGGTTCAGTTCGGTTCTGATTTAAGTGAACCGGAAAAACTAAAATTCATCAATTTATTCAACCGAACGGAACCGAAGGTTTATAAAAACTGAAGTGAAACCGAATCGAAGTTTAGTGGTTCGATTTGGTTTTTGTATTTCGGTTATTGGGCCTTATTTACAACACTTTGGGCCTGATTTTGGCAGCATTTTGAGCCTGTTTTTGGAATCATTTTGGGCTTTTTTTGACAGCATTTTGGGCTTATATAAAAAAAATGCTGATTAACAAATAATTTAAAACACCAAATCCTAAAAGAGGGAATCAAGGGATTTTTAAATAGACTTTATGAGGCTATAAAATCTGAAAATGTCAAAAAAATAAAATAATCAAATTTAGTCATTCAGATCTACACCTATAAGTTGAAGAAGCAGAGCAAAAGACACATAATTTATAAATTGATAATTTACCTAATATAAATTCTTAACAATCCAAAATAATCCACCAAATAACAACAATAATCCCTTAAAAAACTGCAAATAAGTTCAAGAGTTTTAACATAATCCAAAATAACTAATCCATTAGATCATCACAAGTTGTCAGCTGTCAATGACACAAAAGCTTTGCTCCAACCTACATTATAAAAGAAAATAGTTAAACATCTAGCCAAAATATTATAAAACTAAAAAAATGAACAAGCTTATTACAAAACTAACCATCAAAAAGACTAGAAGAAGACAGCAACAAGAACCAACAGTCCACCAAGCACCAGAAGTTAGAAAACTACAAAAACCAACAATAAAACCAAGATCACAACTACATGAACCAATTTTCATGGACAGCAATAATGAAGAGTTACCTTAAAGAGTTCAAACTATATCCACTGCTGATTCTTATCCAATTCTTTGTATATCTACAAATAAATCAATTTAGGAGTTAAATTAAATTATAAACAAATGAATTTTAAACGTAACATTGCACATACATAATATTATAAAATTTTTACCTCTCTCAATCCTTTGAATATCATCTAATTTCTCTTCCACAACCATAAGAATCGAGTGACAAAGCCAATCTTTAGCACAAATAAGGGCTTGCACAACTTTTGGAGTTAAAGAACTCCTAAATGCATCCAAAACACGTCCTCCAGTGCTGAATGTATATTTTGAAGCAAGTGTAGATATTGATATTGTCAAAACATCACTTGCCAACCTTGAAAGAATGGAAAATCTAGGACTATTTAATTTCTACCAGCCTAAGATATCAAAGTTAGGTTTATCTATTTTAATTTCCTCATTCAAGTATTTATCAACTTTAGTCCTATTATTTTTTCCACCAAGGTGGTCACTCAAAAATTTTCTCTTTTTTGATTCAAGCAACTTTCTAACCTTCATAGCAGGGTCATCCTCATCACTAAAATCAGCTTGGATTTCATCCACAAGCTTCTTCTTTTCAGGTTTCTTAGAGGGAGAGACATGTTCTTTGTATTCATGATATAAAGCAATGAAAACATCCTTCACTTGCTTTGCCAAATTTTCACCTTCATCATTAAACATTTTACAAAGAGCAAATTGAACCCATTCCAACTTATATCGAGGATCTAGAATAGCAGCAATATAAATGAGTTAGTTTATCTTTAAAGGATCTCCCTAATACTTGTCATATTTTTCTTTCATTTTAAAAGCCATTGATAATAGCTCAAAATCATCACACTTTGTCCATTCATCCAAAAGGTGATATATCATGTAAATCTCATAAAACAAGCTATTGGATGTAACATAAAAAGCACTAGATACACACAAGGTCATCTCATAAAAATGACTCAAAAACATCACCATCCTTCTAACATTCCTCCAATCAGCAGCATCAGGCACCCCCTCCCCTTGTTCAAGATCAATGCAAAAGTAAGGGTCTTTGTCCTCAAACCTCTTAAAAGGTGCCTCAAATTTTTGAGCACTCTCCAACATTAAATAAGTGGAGTTCCACCTAGTAGAGACATCTAGATTCAAAAGGCTCTTACTTTAAATCTTCTCATCCTCACAACTCTCTTTAAACTTTTTCATCCTAAGGGCAGATTGCCTAATAAATTGAACAACCTCCCTAACTCTCTTCACAGAACTCCCTATTAATCTCAACCCATCAACAACAATTAAAATTACAATGTGAGCAACACATCTCATGTGTAAAAACTGACACTTTATGATAGAAAAGCCCCAAGTAGAACTTTTTTCTTTCAAGTACAATAAAACAACATCATTAGAAGTAGCATTGTCTACTGTAATAGTAAACACTCTATCAATTCTCCATTCAAGCAAACACTTCTTAATTTCTATTCCAATATCCCTCCCCTTATGACTAGATATTGGAACAAAATTCAAAATCCTCTTAGTTAAATTCCAGTCAGCATCAATAAAATGAGCAATAATACACATGTAATTGATTCTTTGAATAGAAGTCCAAGTGTCAGTTGTTAGAAAAACCCTTTGTTTGTTTCTAATCAAGTGGTCTTTGAATATAATTTTTTCATCCATGTAAATTTTAAAACAATCACGAGCCACTGTCCATCTAGAAGGAACCTTAAATCTTGGTGAGCAGCAGCCATAAAGCGTTTAAACCCAAACCCATCAATAAATTTGAAAGGAAGTTCATCAATTATAACCATGTTTGCCAAAGATTTCCTAATTGCTTCTTGATCAAATTTCCAGTTAGCAAGAATAGAAGCATTATCATTTATACCAAAATTTAAGTGGGTTTGTATGCCTTCTTCAGGAGGAGGCTGTTTCTTACACACACCCATATGATTTTTAAGTGCAGTAGTCCCATTCCTTTTTGGATCACAGAAAAACTCCCTTTCACAATAATTGCACTTACCTTTGGTTTCTCCATGCTCATTAACATATTTGTGAAAATGCTCCCAAACTTCAGACCTTGGCTATATGGCCTTCCTTTTTCTTGAACTCACTTTAGTATTAGATGTTAAAGATGGAGTTAGCGTTTGGCTATTTGGAGTGATAGTTTGTCCTTCACCTTCATGAGAGGCAGACATCTAAACCATTAAACAAAACAAAGCTTAAGACACACTTCTCAAAAGTTCAAAAATAGAGACATTTTAGAGAAGGAAGAAGAGATCAGCATGAGATGAAGAAAGTCGCTAACTAGAACCATACCTTGCGTCTATGAGTTTCCCTTATCTGAGAAGGGAGATGAAGCTTGAGCTCAGATGAACTGGACTTGAGAAAATGAAAGGAGATGAATGCTAATCTGAGGCGAAGGGAGATGAACGCTGATCTAAGTTGAGATCGAGAGAATGATGGAGGTTAAGGGAGACGAAGCTTGAGGCGATCTATGGTTCATGCTTTGTGGAGTGGGGCTGAAAGAGAGAAGAGACTCAAAGCCGAGATTGAGAGAGGAGCCGACGAACTGCTGTCTGCAGAGGATCTGACGTCGACTGATCACTGATCGAGCGAGTGGGAGATAGAGATACACAGTCACAGAGATTGCTATTTGCTATGGTTCATGAATCGTGAGTCGCAACTTTATGTGGACTGTGGAGTGGCCGAGTAGGGGACAAAAACTAAACCTAAATGACTTTGATCTGAGTCTTTGAGAGCAATCAAGCGAGAGCCGAGAAGTGACGACTGACGAGTATGACTAGGCCGAGATTGATAATGGGCCAAGATTGATCTAAGTCTTTGTGTGGATTTAGTAATTTAGTAATTTTATAATGTCTGATCATTATGGCTTTTGCTAAAAAAATGGCACTGTGGGTCTGTGGCAAAGACTGATAATAGACTGGGCTGTCAATTGGGCTACGTATTTTCCCCACCCTCTTTCAATAAATATATGATATTAGTATTTTAAAAATATAATCTTTAATAATATAAATCAATTATAATATTTATAAATGTATTTGATTAATTTCAATTACTTCGGTTTATTCGGTTTCACAATCTTCAAACTGAACCGAACCATTCAAACCAAAATATTTTTTAAAAAAAACCAAACTGACCTTTTAAACCAAATAAACCAAACCGAACAGATCAAACACAATTTGGTTCAATTCGGTTTTCAATTTTGGTTCGGATTTGCTCATCTCTACTTACCCCATTTACATATGATATATATATATATATATATATATAGTAGTAGGTAGGATTCACAAGCTTTATTTAATGACCGTTTGGCTTCCATTACAAATTAAGATTTTTCACATTTTTTTAAGGATTCATAGATGAACTATAGTTTTTATCTGAAAAATTGAACTATATTTGAATCGAAGATGTATCGGTTGTCCATTTTATTAATACCATTACATCCTAATCCCGAAATACATTGTGCAAAATTTTTAATTGTACACAACCTAAACCTGGGATGCTTGAAGCGCCTTAGTATAATGCCACAAGGCACTGAACAACCTAGGAACCTCTAGTTTCCGATAGGTTTCTTAAAAAAGGTATGGAAAGTGACAATTAGATATCCATAAAACATTAATTACAATTACAAACCTTAAATTATTAAAATTTCAATAACATATCTTGATTCTTGCTTGCAATATTGATTGGCTTGAAATTTACAGTTGACTTTTCTAAATTCTCAACTAATGCTGTAAAAATTCTTAAGTATTTTTTGTTGATTTCATAAGCAATTTATCTATATATTGACAACAAAAAATCATAAGTGATTGGCTTATGATTTATAATTGACTTTCATAAACAAATTGTAACACCGCCCCTATTTATAATTTACAAATTACAATTTACAATTTTTCGTAAATTAAATCATAATTTACAACTATCTTCTCATTAATTTAGAACTATTACTTTAATTTTTTACAACTTTAATTTCATATATCTATTAATTAAACTAATCATGTGTTAGTAATAAGTTTAACACTAAATATTTATAACTATTTTATCAGTAATTTACAACTATCACTTTAACTTTTTACAACTATAACTTCATATGCCCAATAGTTAAACTAATTATGTAATAATAACAAGTTTAACCATAATTGTTTACAATTATTGAATTAATAATTTACAACTATCACTTCAATTTTTAGCAACTGTAATTTTACATATCTAATTGTAAGACCAATTATGTACCATCATTTTAATTTTTTTACAACTATAACTTCATAGATCCAATAGTTAAACCTATCATTCATTGAGTAATTATAGGATTGATCACTCAAACCAATTTTGTTCTTAGTAACCTTTTCCCCATAATTGAACTTGGTTTCTCTATTTTTTTAACAAAAAAATTGTATCTAGCAAAGCCAGTTCAAACTCTTCTGCAAACTGTCAAATCTCTTTTCCATTACCCTATACTTAGCTTACAATAATGAAAACTTAAATTGAATAAATGAAATCTTACCATTTGATTCAAATAGGGCTTTTGGCATGGAAAGCAATTATATGAACAAGGAGAAGCAGTGTCAATCATAGTCGTTTGTGATGATGACGAAGGAGTTGCTCATATTAAAATCATCATGTGGAGTTTTCCTTGACAATTTTGGAGGCTTAGACCACTCACTACAACAACAACAAAAAAAGACTTTTGACAGTAACTTTAAAGTTCAAAAAGTCACCGCTAAATATTTTTAACGGTGACTTTCCATCATTAAAGGATCGTCACCAAAAATCTTGTCACTAATAGTTTTTGATAACGATAAACATAGCCGCCACCAAAAGTATACAATTGTCGCCGCCAAAAAAATTTTGCCACTAAAAGTTTACCTTTGGCGACGGCAAACATCACTACTAAAGGTATACTTTTGGCAAAAACTATGTTTGTCACCACCAAAAACTATTAGTGACAAGATTTTTGGTGGCAACCATTTGGCGGTGAAAAATTACCACTAAAAATCTTTAGCAATAACTTTTTGTCACCGCCAAAAGTCAACATTTAAAAAAAATAAAAAAAATCCATCTCATGCCACGTTAGCGCCTCCTTATGCCACATCACCTGCCACGTGTGCACCTCCTTGCGCCACGTCACCTAACAACTTATGCCACATCACGCCACGTCATCACTATATGCCACATCACATATTCATTATGAAATATGCATATTTATTATGAAATATGTCCAAACCAAGATTTAAGCCATTGACCTCCACCTCCTAAGCCTTAAGTCCTTCTTTATTGCCAGTTGAGCTAAAATACACCTATAATTATTATATACAAAATTAAATTCATATTATTTAACTACATATGCATATATCAAATAATATATTATTAAAAATATATAAATATATACTTTATTTTATTTTCATTTATTAATATGTTAAAATAATTTTTGAGTGTATATATATGCTATATTTTTTAATAAAATATTATTTTTATTAGGAAAATAAACTTAAAATGAAATAATTTTTAAATATTAAATAATTTTATGATAAAAATTTTTACCAATTTTTAAATTTTATTTTTATTTTTTAAATAAAAATAATTAAGTATATAATTTATTTATAAGTTTGTATTATATTAGTTTACATTAAATATCTTTTACTTTTTTTCCATATTTTTCTCAAAAATTAATAAATAAATTATTAAACTTTTATCTTCTCCTAAGTTAGATGCTTCCCCTTCTTTTATTAAAAGTAAATTTTATCTATAGTTTTTCAATTATCTTAAAAATATTATAATAAAAAATTTATTTTAATTATATAAAATTTTGTTAATGGTCATTTTGAACAATTATTCTTTATTATCTTTGAGATAGAAAATGGGGAGACATGTGATAAACTCAAAGTAGATACTAAACACAAAAAACTCCAAGTTAAAAAATCTAAGTGATATTTCATAATTAAAATAGAAGGAATCTTGTCTTGACTCGATCTAAATTAGTTTAAACTTTTATTAAAGTCTCTTTAATAGAGTCAATCTAAAGTTAATAGAGAATACTTCTCAATAACTTTACAATTTAAAATAAACAAACTTTAATAAGTTTATACATAATTTCATCCATAATTCAAAAAACCATCAAGTATTCTCTACCTATTTTATTTGTTACTTATTTTAAATAACTATCAAATATGAAGCATCTTATTCAAATAATCTTCTGGTAGTGAAAAGTAAAGCTCAGCAAATGAAGTAGACACTATTTGTATATTAAGCTAAATATCAAGTGTGTAATGTGATAAATAGTCTATAATATCATTTGCATCTTGCAATATCTGTATAACTTTAACATTCTAATGTTTATGTATAATTTTAACATTGCAATGTTATTTATTTCTCATTCCATATATAAATACTTTTAGTGGTAACAAATTTTACCACTAAAAGAATTCATAAATTTTTTTAGTTTTTTTAATTATTTTTTATGAAAATACTTTTGGTAGTAACTATTTGTCGCCACTAAAAATAATCATATAAATTATTTTTTTTAATTATATTTGATGAAAATACTTAATTACAAAACTTATTTTTATTTTTAAATTATTTTTTTATGAAAATACAAGCCATCACTAAAATTAATTATATAAATTTTTTATTTTTTAATTATTTTTTATGGAAAATACTAAATGTAATTACATAAGTTATTTTTTATTTTTAATTATTTTTTATGAAAATACTTTTGGCAGCAATGGTTTGTCACTGCTAAAAGTAATTACATAAATTATTTTTATTTGTTAATTATTTTTTATAAAAATTCTTTTGGCAGCAACGATTTGTTGCCACAAAAAGTAATTACATAAATTATTTTTTATTTTGTACTTATTTTTTTTATAAAAATACTTTTGGATGCGATGGTTTTGTATCGCTAAAAGTAATTTTTAGCAACCACAATTAAATATTGCTGCTAAAAAGGGGCCTTAGTTGGCAATAATTAAATGTCGTTATTAAAATTTGACTTTTGTTGACTACTTTTAGCAGCATCACAATGTCACCGCCAAAGGTCTACTTTTAGCAGTGATTTCTAATTATTGCCACTAAAAGTATACTTTTGACAGTGACTTTTTTTGTTGCCATTAAAAGTTACTGCCAAAAGTTATTTTTTTACAGCAGCTGAAGAAAAACAAGGCAGAGAGATTGTCAATTACAATGCCACTGCAAACGTGAATGGAGCGTGCATGATTTTTAATTGAGGGAGAGGGACATATTTGTCATAGTAACCTAATGAGTAAGGGTAACATTGTATTTGCAAGCAAATCATAAATAACACTCAAGTCTCAAGAGACTTAGCTATAGTTTTTGAATTTTGCCGGACATATTTGTAAATAAGTTACTCCTGTAGAACCTATATGTGGTTTTTCTAAAAAAAAATCATCCATGTAAAGAATTCCATCAAGATATAGTTCTCTCTTGCTTGTATATAGTAATGACTTAATATTAGGCCAACTAACTGAATTAAAGGACAATTAGGTTTGAATGATAAACTCGTCAAGATTAATTGAATATGTACTCTAGTACATACAGGTCGTTCAACGTAATTCTCCCATTTTATATCTGTGGGGAGGGAATGTGGGAGCTGAGCAACACAAGACAGGAGAATTAAAAAAGACACAAGGACCACCAGACATTTTGTACAAGCCAAACATGTATAAAATAAAGGATTAAGGTTAAAATCTATCCACAAGGTATTTTTTTAAGAGGAATTACTAACATCTTTAACTCATGTATAGTGCGGTTACTACCAAAAAAGAAAAAAAAGAAAAAAAGACCTTTGGTTATGACTTTTAGTGATGACAAAAAAAAAAGATATTAAAAAAAAACACCTGTTAAGTAAATTTTATAGTGAGTTTTACCCATGCACCCTTATAAATGATGCAAAAATCTTCAATCTGTAATGGAGGACAAACATATGTTAAGTAAGGATTTTGGGTCTTACCTATTATGCCACATGTAAATATCTTAGGAGCAAAAATATCTATAATGTATGTACTATGATATAGTTTTGCTTATAAAACCTAAAAATCGGTACAATAATCCATAATTTAACCTTAAATGTCAAAATAATTGAAATTTTATTTGACCAAAAAATGAAAATGAAAAAAATACATGTGTTTTAAATTTGGTCTAACTAGTACAAACCTTAAGCACTTCACAAAGAGGGGGAAAGAAGAGGGTTTGAATTGGAGTAACTTCCATATGAGTTTTGAATTGAAGTGCTTTTATGTGACTGTGATGATAATTAAGAAAATAAAATATTATGTGGAGGGTTAATTTTTACCAAATAGAATAAATTTGAATGTTCATGTATTTTAATTTCATGCCTGCATTTCAAGCTAAGTCAAATAAAACAATTATGTGTTCCATTTTACATCGTCATTGTTTACTAATGTATACGTTTGTTATGGATTGGGAGATTTTTTTAAATCATTTTTAGGATTTTTTTTGGCCAATAATCATTTTTAGGATTGAAGAACAAAATTAATTATACCATCAATGTATTTCTTTTTTATATTTATATCTAACCCATTTACATGTAGCAAAGTAGGTGGAACTTACAACTTTCACTAACAGACATTGGGATCCACTACAGATCAGAGATTTTTTGCACCATTTTTTTATTGGGGGGTCTAATAACAATTCAGATATCACACATACAAGTATACTAGAAAATTTCAAATATATATTTCCAGTTAAAAAATCAATCAAACTAGGCCGGGTCCAATATTCCTAGCGTAGTTATACACACACAATAATATATAAATTAGTAGTTTCCCAGTATGAAAAAATAAACAATTATTACCTCCAGTAGTGTCTTTTAAATGCCACTAAATTCTAGCCATAAAATATTCTACAAAAAGTTACTGGGATCTTTAAGTTAAATAGAGTACGATGTTATCAATGAATTCTCTAAAAATAGTGCAAAAAACCTCTGATCCGTAATGGATCCCCAACCTCTGTTAAGTAAAAGTTGTGAGTCTCACCTACTTCGCTACATGTAATTATTGTTTATGTTTTTTATACAGGGAAACTACTAATTTATATGCTGTATTATTGTGTCTATTAAAATTTTAAACGTCACTGAACCTTTTTTTTATTTTTAAGTAGTGTCTTTTTCAAGCTCACAATAATTAACTCATGTGTCTGATTCAACAACAAAAATCACAATAAATCTACGTAATAATTTCATAACTCTATACATCAATACCACAATTCAATATGCTAATTTACTATAGTACTCTAAAAAAAATAAAAACAACAATAAAATTCTCCTAAATTATATAGATGATAATCTAATCTCTCAAAATGTCATAATTTCACTGAAATCTCTAAAGACTCCTATGTCAATAAATTTTAAATTAAAAAGATCATTTTACTCTTATTAACAAGTTGTAATTTCTTATTCAATTTTTATAATTTTTTAAATAAAATTTATTATTTTTTAAATAAAAATTGTGATTGGAGCTTGTTATTTTTCAACAACAAAAATTATAATTAACGTTATAATTTTTTATTTAACTCTTGCGATTCACGGAACAAAAGTTGTGATTAAGGCTTATTATTTTGAGAACTTATTTTTAATAGTAAAAATTACATTTCATAAATTATAATTTCTTATTCAACTCTTGCGATTCAAAAAAAATTATTATTTCTTAAACAAAAATTGTGAGAGGGGGGTTTTATTGTCATTTCAAGCTTGAAAGTCATTGCTGCATTCTAATTCTATACATTTGGCTAATACTCCCTCCAGTTCTTATTATAAGGCATTTTTAACCATTTCACTCATTGTAATAAAAGTTAATTTTTTTCTTAATATTATAAAAAAGTTAGAGGTACTTTTATTTTTACCCTTAATTTTAAATAATAATATAACTATATTAAATATTTTCACGCTAACCAATAAGGGGTAAAATTGAAAAAATGGTTTAATTATTATAAGATATCCTATGTTTTGGATCAAAAATTACTTCTAAAAAGTATCTTATAAATAGGACCGGAGGGAGTATTTTGTATATCACATAATTATGTGAAGCAAGTCATAGCAAGTAAAACACAAAATAGAAGCTTAATTTGACTGACTATTGTGCTTTAATTTGCTTTTGTTCCTTGTTCCATAAAATTTGGTACGAGAGAAGCAGTGAGAAAGAGCTGAACTTTAATGTTACCCTCAGACTCGATCTCAGGATCTTCTTGTAAAGGAGACGTGGTTAAATTAAGCACATATGTGGAGGCTTATTTTGGGATTGATTTGACCACAGGATTAAAAGGTTTTCGTCATCAAGGTTTGATTGGGTTTCTCTAAGCTCTAGATTCAGATCTCATATATCTATGTACTTACGTATTTTTGTATGTTTATAAAATAGCTTTGAATTTTCACTGAAAGAAAGAGTTTCATATAACAACTAGATATAAAGTTTATCCTTCTTTTCTGCATAATCATGGCTGAGAATTTGAGCCATTTCGGTTTTCCTCTGTTTTTTGTGCCATATGAGTTGGTTCTTGGAAAACCTAGAAGCAATGCTGGTTGGAGTGTGGAACATCAAAATCATGCACATGAATTGCTCGACATATTCACTGCCTTGTATAACAAACATTGTCTGCAAACCAGAAGCCACCAATCATCAAGCAAAGTCTAATAATCTAAATTTTCCCTAAGCATGTCTAATTTGATCTTTGTCACTGGTTGAAAAGGCGAGATATACTGTGATGCCAATATGTTTTGCTCTGATTGAGACTCTTACTGAAAATATTTTTAAAAAATGCACTGGTTTTGATGGCCTATTTAAAGGCATCTAGTAGTTGACAAAAGTAGTAGTGCTGTTATGCCTTCCAAATAATGAGGAGGCATTGGTCTTAATGGGCTAATCCCTGAGCTTAATTTGTCTATCTCTTGGTCATTTGCCAAAGGTTCAGATTAGCTGATGATATGTCAACCTTTTACAGTAGTCTTCTATCAATGGGTACTGTTGATAGACTGCATGAGCTTAATTAAAGCAATAACTTGTAGATAGTATGCACGGGACAATATTTCAAGTGAATTCTGTTTCTGCTGGCTGCGGGGAACCTTGATGTACAGTACTCATGATATCAATCACCAGATATTGTTCTTCAACCTCTTGAGACGTGACCATAACATGCTGGGTTCTCCTGTGAAGTTCTCCTGTGATTGAATTGAGATCAACTTAATCATAATTAAAATAATATAATTTAATTAAAATATATAAAATATTTATATATGACTATGATAAGAGCAATATTTAAATAATTAAGACATTAATTTACAAGTAAAGGAAACATTCATGAATAAATTATACATAATATAACAAAATAATAACAGAGCTACTTAAGTATAAAGTTGATAAGTTATTTTTTTATTTTATTTTTTTAAAATTAAAATAATATTTTACGCTTAATAGAATTATTTAAAAAATAAAATTGGTTCAAAAAATAAAGAAAAAATACTTTTAAAAAGTCTTGGGTATCCAGGCCAATCCAAATAAGCCCGAAGCTCGAAGGTGTTAGCACCAGGCTTGGCTATATGGACATTTTAAAAGGAATATGATACTTTAAGTCTGACCCGAATAAGCCGGCCTGCCCGAATTACCGGCTGTGTGTGTGTGTGTGAAATGTGTAGATTATGTGCTTGTGTATGAATTTTTGTCTACTTAAACTTGTGACTAGAAAACTTGATTATGGTGTGTGGTTTTGATGGATTTATTTGACAGACTAAGTTTTCACTACAAGTAAATGTTTATTTTGGTATTTATATAATTTTACAGGCAAATGCAAAGTGGTTGCATTGCAAATGGTGTACTATGGGCAAACATATACTTTGGATAAAGAGAGTGGGTGTGTGGGCCTCACAAAAAGCTCTGAGCCAAGTAAAAATATTTAGTGTCTGTATTCATATGTGTATAAAGTGTTTGGAATGGTTTTTAGCCACTCTTATGTGATTTGTAAATTTTGGGAGCTCATTTTAAAAAATGGCATATGGGCGGACAAATTTTGATATAAGAGATTTTTCGATCATTTAAATGTTCTATCATGTACTCCTAGTCCTATTTTACGTGTTCAAAGTATTTCCACAGGTTTGTAACCATTTGGATGAAATTTGGACAATTTTGAAAATAATTTTTATCAAAAAGTTGCACTTTTGCATCAGGGTGTTCAAATTTCAATCCGACCATTGAATTTTCTTGAAATTTGGGTCACAAGTAAATATTTGTGTGGGCCTTAAAATCACCTCGATCAGACGTCAAATGGAGAAATGACACGCTCCAGAAGTTAGTCTGGAGATGCTATCATAATAGCAATATATAATGCTGTCATGACAGCACCCATTGCTGAGGTTAGGATACACATGAATTTTGATCCGACAGTTAGATATTTTTGAAATTTGGTACACTTGTAGTACTTTTTGAATGTGACATGTGAGCTTTGAAATCACTCCGATCGGAGGTCGGATGACAAAATGATGCACTCTAAAAATTAGTCCGAATGTATTGTTATGACAGCAAAATGCCAAACTTGTAATGTGTTCAAATTTTAATCCGACAATTAGATCTTTTTGAAATTTGGTACACTACTAGTAATCATTAAAATTGATGTGTGAGCTTTAAAATTACTTCAATCGCAAGTCATACAATGGAACGAAGCCTCCTGGAAGTTGGCTTGGGAGGGCTGTCATGATAGCATCTTTTTACCATGCTTTCACCTAGCTTGCTTCCATATGCTATAGGTAGAACCTATAAATTTTTCTAAAAGTTTTAAATATTTATTTTGCGATGATGTATTTGTTTAGTTATTTAAATGATTTATTTTTAAGTTGGTTTTAAAATCAACTCCTTAACTACACTTAGTTTATTTGAATTATGATATTTTTGAATAACACTTAGCGGAAGCATTACAAAAACACAAAAAAGAAACAAGAAAGTGAACAAAACAAAAAATAAAAATACAGTTCAAGAAAAAAACAATATTAGTAAGTGATCAAATCAGAGCACTAAAACCACTCGATTGTATGATCATGAAATCGACATATATATTGTGAAAAGCATGAGGACAATTCTCAACGCCAATATCTTCAGCAACGCAAGGAGGCTGCATTTGCTTCTTATTATCTTGGTACCAAACTGACCGATTCTTCACAAACATTTCCAACGACACATGTTGCAAATGAAGTTGTAAAGGAAATTGAGCTATAGGAAACTTCCTTTATGGATTTGGATCATCAAGAAGAATCTTAACTGATATAAGAATTTTGATGAAGCAAGCGATTGAACTTGAAATTTGATCAAAATGACATTTTCCTGCGATCAAAACTAGAGCCTCAAGTGAAAATTCATCATCATATGATGATAGATCAGCCTCTGAAGAATTCACCTAGGAATACTTTTTAGTCCATATCAGTGAAAAAAAAGGTCAATTTCTATTTAAGTGTCAGCTAAACGGTCAAAATTTAAAAGATTTGATAGATTAATCACTGTTGCACCTACTAAAGTACACTCTTGCACCAACTTAGATAATGTTGTAAGTATTTTTGCCTTTTTTTCTCACTTTATTCTACTGAATACTCCTGGCCAAGGACTTCGTGAGTGTTTTTATCTCTTTGCCCTTTTTTCATTAATTATTTTTCAAGAGATGGAGTATTTTTAATGCTAGCAAAAATATTTGATTTTGACTTAAGAAAACTTGTTCAAGAAAATTATAATTTTAGACTAACACCTATTTTTATTAAAAATCTTGTTGGGAGAAATTTAATCAAGTTTTATGAAATATAAAAAAGGGAGATAACCCTAGTTTCCATTCTCTTAAAGTCAAAGTTTCAACCAATTTTACTAGCTTTATAATACTTTTCATTTTAAATTTTCATTGCTTTTAAACAAATTGCAACCTAATCCAAAGCTTAATGGTAAATTTTAGGGAGAATCACAATCAAGACTTTTGTAGCATCATATTTGAATAAAAGGACCAAAGGATTCTAAATTCTCCTGCAAGACCAAGGGATTAAAATGTAATAAAAATTTATTGTGAAATTTCAAAACAACCCTCATTTATTTTTTTTTCAAAAAATTACCCTATTATCACTGGCAACCAGAACATTCCTAGTTGTGGCCAGAGCTAGCTTAATGGCTAGCATTTCTTTTAGCGACTAATAGGTTGTGGGATCAACCCCCCCTTAATCACCTCAAAAGAAAAAAATGTCACCTTCATTGAAGCTTCAACTACCAATCCGGTGGCTAGTGTCGGAGCTCTAGACACTATCGGCGATGTTTCAGTGAGAGGTGACAATGGGGAAATTAAAAAAAAATAAATGAAGGATAGTTTGATAATTTCACAATGAATTTTAATTACATTTTGTTACAGAATGTCACCTCTCCATTAATTTGATTATTAGTTGATTTAAAAAAAATGCAGAGAAAGATCAAGAAAATTCTAGAAAATGACCCAAAAAATTATTTAAAAAATGACCTTATAAAAAAATGAACACATATCAATCTTAAATTTCATTTAAATCTTCACGGAATAATGTTTTTTGTTACCTATATAAAAAGAAAAATATACCATTTAAACCAACTATTTTAACTAGCTATCGTGTAATTATCAGATCACCAATGTTAAAAATTTCAATAAGTAAATAAGAATTTTATATTTGTTTTAATATATCTTATTAAAATAATAAATATTTTAATATTAAATATTTTAAATATTATTTATAAAACATTCCTTCAAAATTTATAAATTCTCCTTTAAGTATAAGAGAAGTCAACCAGTGCTTATGATATTTATAGACTTAGAAATTTCTAAGACATTTGAAAAAATGTTATAAGATACTTTAAACTACTTGAATTATTATTTTAAGAGATGGTGAAAACTTTTGGATGTTAATGAAGATATTTGAAAAAAAAAATTGAAAACTCTTGAAAATTACTGGACAGTTTTGAACAGAAGTGTCAGTAGGGATGAGCAAGCAGCTCGCTATCCAATAAACCAATTCATGCTCGCTCATGTTGGGTGGGTATGAACCTGCTCATTGGTAGAAGTAAATGGGTGGGCTAGAGAAACGAGTTAGCCCATTTATATAAACAATGGCTGGATGGACAATGGTTAACCCGTCGTAGGCTCTATATAGTGTTTTCTAAACAAAAATATCGTAAGATAATCCAAAACCCTATCTAATCGTTTCTTTTAACACTTATAATATACCATTTTTTTAATAAACACTGGTTATGATTCAAACTCGTTTAAGTTTCTAAAATCATGCCATATGTAATATCATATATCATATGTCATATCACAAATTTTAGTTATAAATAGTTAAACTAGTTAATAGACAATATGAATTATTTAGTTATTTCAACCTTTTTATTTTTAAAAAGGTTACCTGTGATATTCTTTATATTTGTAGCAATCAATTGCTCAAAATACTTGTAAGTCACGCTAATATACATAATTTAGTACTATATGTCAATTACAAATTGATCATAAGTACTTATTAAAATAGTTAAACTAAATTAAGCTCACTTTAACACCTAATCGCTTCCAATTAGCGACCTTAAATCCTATTCACCTTGGCTGCACCCTTTATAACTTCCATAATCCTTCCTATAATCCATGTAAGCACTCTCACCCTTTTTAAACTCTATAATTTAGATTAAATTGAGTCTACAGTTTCAAACCATTAACTACCAAACCAGATTTAAAACCTTAATTTAACTCTAAAGAATTTTTTCACAACTAAGGGTAAGAAACAATCCTTCAAAATTTTCCAATTCAATCTCTCTATATTCCAAACTAAGAGAAATTAAGGTAAAATAAGAGAGTAGGCAGTACGAAACTTTCTTAGTAAGTGACAAGTCAGAACTGTTCCCCAAATATCAATGATGGCTTCTCCTAGTAGAGAATCCTTCCTTCTTCTTCCTTTTCACATTTTTCTCTCTGTTTTTTTTTTTGAATTTTAAGCTAAGCCATGTCCTTCTTACCCAAATTTTGTACCATGTGTTGCGACCCACCAAGCATATATTGCAAAGCATGGCACATTGAAAGAATTCTCACTAAAATTCACATGCTTCACTCGAGATTGCCATTCTTCCTCTCGATTTTGACCATATAACTGTCTAACAACCCAAAATATAAATTTAGCATCCAAAATCATAATTACACCATTAATACACTAAATTACTAATTTATCTGTAATTAGTAATTAGTTTTCAAATTAAAAATTTAGGATGTTACATCAGTTAACTCTTAGTCTTGGGGCATGACACATTTTACGCCATTCTGCCATATTTTCTTTGTTTTCTATTGTTTTGTGTTTCATATTTTGTTCACTTCGTTTCTTTACATAATTATTGTTATATATTTTCCTTGCCTTCCTTCATTCCTTTAATTTTCCTTTGATTTAATGCTTAAAAAAGAGAAAAAAGAAAAAAAAAGAAAAGCAAGAAAAAAAGAGAAAAATGGGGCAAAATGGGAGAATTTGACATTATTTAAAATAAGGCCCAATGAATTCTGAAAATTCACTGTAAAATTAAAGGAGTTAATTGAAAACAAGTTTTCAAGAGAAATGATCCTAATGCCCTTTATTTATTATTATTTTTTAAGAAATTCCACCTTGCCGAAACCTTAAATCCAGATACTAGACGGCCAGACCACGCCCAGCAACTGGAAGATAAACACCCCAAGCCCAAGGTGACTAAGGATGGGTTAGTAGCCAAGACCCCTTAGTACATAAAAAAATAATAACCACTAAGGCAATGATGCTTCTTCATTACATGGTGCCAAAGATAATATAACATAAATCAAACTTCTAAGCCAATACTAAGTAAACTCGTTAATAATATTACTTGTTATTTTATTAATGTTACTTGTTAATTCACTAGGTAAACTTGTTAACAATACCTTATACACATTCAACCCTATTGACTTATTAAAACCCTAACTTGTTAAAATGATACTTGTTAATTTACCAACAAAACTTGTTGACAATACCATTCACATATTCAATCCCTGTGGCTTATTAAAATTCTAACTTAACGTGTTAATTTGCTAATGCCACTTGTTAACTCACTAGCAGAAAAATAGTTATAGAGAGCTTAGTTTAAAATTGGATACGTTTCTAAAATGACTTTCAAAGTTAAAAGCCAACTGATTTGAACTTAATTAACAAGTTTTGGAAAGTAAAAACTGAGTTTTGAGTCTCTAGACCTCTAGTTGTAGCGTTTTCCACTAGATGGCACGCTATCTAGCGTTTTCCAGACTTTGTTTAAAATCTTGTCGTTCTTATTTAAGTGTAATTTAATTTTTTTATTATTTTAAAGTCATTCCCCTGAATAAATACTTTGTGCCAAATGTTTCATCCTACAAAACCTAACATGCTCATTGCATATGTGTTAGCTAGCTCTCAGCTTCTCTTCCTATACATGAGACCATTAGGTAACAATACAAAACCTGACATGATTGAAAGGCGTTAAATGCATATCATGCTTTCAGATTGATAAATAAATTCTTAGATGTTGAAGTAGGAAGTTGGTTGGATATTAATCTTTTAGATGTTTGTTTTTGGAATATATATATTCCTCTCCCCCTCCTTTTTATAACAAAACTCTTTCATCTTATTTATATGTTATTTTTAACGTGTTTATCAAAATAAATTTTTTTTGAAGCTCAATAACTCTGTATAAAATTTTAATTAGTTATTAGGATAACAAGTTGAATTAGGATTTAAAAAAAAATCTTTGACATGCTAAAAAATGTTAACAAATGACTCTTGCGAATTGATAAATGAATCCTTCTAACACAATAAGTCCAATTAAGGTTCTAGCATGTTCATTTAATGTGATCACAAATTCGTTCATGCATATTCGAGCCTCTTATTTTGCATTTAACCTTGCAAATTAACAAGTTGCATTTTATAAAATGACAATTTTAGTTAATATTTTAACAAGTCCATTTCATGTTTATAGATTAGGAGATTTGAAATTCACAATGAATCTATGTAAACATATTTTTTATTAATATTTAATTGCCAATTTATAAAAAAAAAACTTATTGCATCCTACAATTTGAAACCTCCGAATTTGTAATTTATAATTATAAATTAATAAGTAAAGTTAGCAAAATAATAAGTTAAAGTAATATTTTATTAATATTAATTAAATCCCTAAAACAATGGTTGGCCAAAATCATATTTTGTCCTTTAATTTTACATGGATAAGAAGTAACTTTTGTATCCTGTTATTTATATGAAATTTAGAGAACTTAATTGACATTAATTTTCTTATAGGATACTTATGTATAATTTTATATATGGGTCATTTTTTATAATTATTGAGGTGCTTTCCTATAATTTTAAAGTTAACTAATGATTAAATTTAACTTTTTTAACAATAGTATGTTCAATGAACTATTTTTAAAAGTTGAAGAAAAAAATTACATTACACGAAAGTATAAAATACCAGGTGCTTCAAAGCAAATAGTTTAGGGGGAAAAATGCTTTTTAACTCTTTCTTCAAACGCGTTTTACATTTGGGGGAGGGAAAGCTATTAACATGTAATTAAAAAGCCAGACGGACCACATACGCGAGGCACCCAGCAGTTTGTGCAAGCCAATATGCATGAAATAAAAAGGGGAAGAGAATAATGTTGAAAGATCAAAAGATTAATGAATTAAATTTAAATAAGGATTAAAATATTTATAAATCTGAAATAAGGTTAAGAAATTATTTAGATACCATTTGGATTGATATTAGATTTAAATTTTAGATTTGAAATATTACATTTTAATCTCATATTTAAAATCCTTTTTTTGGTGGTTTAAAAGTTTCAAATGAAGATAAATGAGTTGAGACTCAAAAAAAATGACAAATTTGAGAATAACGAGTTTATCTTTATTTTATAATTGACAAGGGACAAAAATGGGGGATGGAAAAAAATACCAAAGTCATAGAGGTATCAATAATAAAAATAAAAAAAGAATGAGATATTTGAAGTGGTTGAAATTACAAATGACCACCAGAGTGTATGTATTAGAATTTAAAATTATAAAGAAATTATAATAATAAGAAATGAAAGTCAAATTCATAAATTTTTATAAATCTCCATTAATATGAACGCACCATTAGTGAATTGGTTTAAAAATTTCTACTCTTATTTCATGATTTACAACCCTCAAAATAAAAATTTGCAAGTGAAATTTGTTAATTTGTAACAATTAAAAAACTTGCCAAACATGTCATTATTGAGAGATGGTTTTTCTTTACAAAATGAATCTTGAAAATTCGTGTTTTGAGAGTTACAAATAAGGGTATAAGAGTAGCAAATCACCAGAAACGGTGACACGTATGACAAGTTTTTCTTTTTTTCGTTTTCAAATTTGTAGAATTTTAATTGCAAATTTTTATTTTAATGGTTTGCACATCATGGAGAGATTTGTAGTAAATTTTTAAACCAATTCACTAAAAAAATATTCGGTCATTATTTAGAACTTACAATCTTGTTCTTGTTTAACTATAATTTAATTTTTTATTATTTTAATGTCAGTCCGCTGAATAAATACTTTGTGCAAAACCTGACATGCTTAAAAGGCATTAAATGCATTTAATGTGTTAGCTTGCTAGCTCCCAGCTTCTCTTCCAATACATGAGACCATTAAGTAACAATACAAAACCTGACATGATTGAAAGGCATTAAGTGCATATACTGCTTGAAAACATTTGGATCCAATGAATAATTTATGTCCACTCAATATGAGTATCTCATAAGACACAATAATAATCATTCGATTTAGTTGAAAAATATAAAAAATTTTGTCATCTGATACTAAAAAAAGTATTGATAAAATTTAATAGTTATAGTTAAAATACTAACAAAATAAATAAATTTAAGCCACTCATCAAATTCAAATTTAGGTGATAAAAACTTCAACTCTTATCCTTTTGCCATATATCACTTAAATACTTTTTTTTGATTCTATTTATAAGTCATTTATACCACTATTATCAATATCAATACAATAAAATTATAAAAAATAAAATTATAGAAGTAAGTAAAATCCAAAAGATAACCCAAAGCAAAAAGTAAATAAACTATAATATTATCTTTCTGTCTTTCTCTTATTTACTTTTTAAGGATAGTTTAAAAATTTTAATTTGAAACAAAACAATCTTATCATCTAATAATTTATAGAGTGGAACAAATTTTATGCTTTTAGAAGATGACTAATATAGTGAACTAAAGGAGTATCATATTACTTTTTATTGTTTTATAGCTTTCTAATTCAATTGTTAATAATTTTTATATGACTATCTCATCAGATTCGAAAATTGTTGGACGCTCTATCAAACATATTTTTTGCATTTATAAGTGTTCAATTTCAAAACCTCATACTTAAGCAGCCATATGTGTCAATTATTGATGTCTTATAATTGAATAATTCAAACATTGATAATATGGATGGCATTACACATTTGATTTGTTATATTTAATATGTTTTAAGACAGTATTCTCCCATGATCATGGCAGAGTTGGTCTCTATTGGAAAGTTTCGTCATGCCTACTAAACAAAAAAAAATTACACTACCAATTATATATAAAATATAAAAAAAATTGAACTACAAATTGTACGTCCAATTTGGTTTCCGTATTTAAAAACTATTTTCTGTTCTAAAAAAAGTAAAAAAAATTATTTGGATAAATATTTTGAATTTATTTTAAAAAAAATATTTTATTTTAAAAATGAAAATATCTTTAAGTTATTTTCATTTTATTTTTCTTACTTTCAAAATATCATTTGATTATTAAAAAATATAGTTAATTCATCCAATTTCTATCATAAACGATCATACTTAATTGCATCAATCATCATTATCAGTCTATTTTTTTAATATTTAAAATTAGTTTTAAATTAACATAGCCAAATATAGTTTCATTTTGTTTTATTTTATCTGATAATTGTATTACAAAACAATTTTTAAAAGTGAGGGGGGGTGGGGATGCCGAACATACCGACAATCATCAGTATGGTTTATTCTCTAACCCCACGTGATATGCGTAACGCCATCTCTAGTTTGTCGACGATCCCCTTTTTTTTATAGATATTATAACTTGTCACTTAATTGTTTCAAATTTTAGCTATCAATTCACATCAAAACAATTGTAAACTACAAAGTGTCACACGCAATAATTCGAAAGGTAAATTAATTAATAACAATACATAAACTAGAGTTAAATCCAACCAGGTAACTTGAGTTTTTTCAGTACAATGCACAAGGGAAATATGCAATCTTAATCAATAGTCAAATCTGAATACAGTTGAACTTTATAGACATTGAAATAATAAAAATAAAACCCTCTATACTAAATCCTTGAAAATCAAATCATTTATTTTTCATCACTTATGTAGTTTATATTTGGTTTTGCTCTTCGGTGTTTTGTTGTGTCGTTCAAATTATTGAACAGTATAAAATTATAATACTTGTTCAGGTTCCAGCTAGAACCAAATTATCGTGGGAATAATACTTTTCTCACTTTGAATTACTTGTTGTGACTTGTACATACACTTGCAGACCAGTTTGTTCATGTATGTTTTTTTTTTATAACTATTTTATGAAATAGGAATACAAAATTCTTTCTTCACCAGTCTCATCCTTTCTTCAAGTTTATTGCAAGCATCATTTGGATACTTTACCACATAAATTCCAAGATACTTTTGTAAAGATTAAATTGAACCAAATATCATTAAAATATCAGCTAAAAATTTCGTAGTCTTATTGAATGGTTGACAAATCATAGAACATATATAGCTCTTACTACCTCCGATGACAATCATCGAAATTAAGCAAACATTATATAGAAACAAAGTGAAATCGCTCACTACCCAAAACACAAACCAGAAACAAGAAAGAGAACGAAATAAAATACAAAACACAGTTCAAATAAAAGCAACATTAATAAGTGATCATATTAGAGCACGAAGCCACACAATTGCATAATCATGAAATCGACATCTTGTGAAAAGCACAAGCGCAATTCTCAATACCAATATCTTCAGCAATGCAAGGAGGCTGCATTTGCCTCTTATAATCTTGATACCATGCAGACCGATTCTTCACAAACTCACTCACAAAGGAATCTAACATTTCCTCCGACACATGTTGCATCACTACCACGTGTGATATATTCCCATTGTTAGCCAAGCTCCACTTACGAGCAAACGCATCATCTCGAGGCCTCTCAAACACCACAGTGTTGCTAGACTTGTTTAACATGGCTCCGATGCCCTGGTCTCTCAAGCAATCTTGAAGGTAGACCGCCTTCTTGATGCACTCTTGAACTTCTTCTCGAAGGCCATTGAAGCCTTTCTTGTTGAGAGCATACCAAATGAAGATCGGAGCATGGCCTCCTCGACTTCCTGAGATGGTGGCATCTCTTGAAGCGATGTATTCTACTTCTCTTGAGAGAAAATCAATGTATTTTAAACGAGTTATCAGAATGCCACAAGGCATTGGACAGCCCAGGAACTTATGGCCAGAAATAGTTACGCTTCCGATAGGTTTTTTAAAAGAAATATCTGGTGCCTGTGAATTCCACAAGTAATGCATCATGATATCAGGATCAATTTCTTTTTTAAAAGAAGTGTATATGTTAATCTCTAATACAAACTAAATAAAGGTCCAATCAAATCATACAGTTCATTATTGATTTATTCTTACTTTCTAATTTACTTTAAATTTTGTTGTATCATATTGTTAATCAGATATTTCCATTTCATTTCATCTATTGTTCTCACCCCATTGTCAAAAGGTACCATCAATCCAAATAATGCGGCATCACAATGAATGTAGAATCGATCTTGAGTGAAACCACAATCTTCAAGTGATTGTAGTACAAGATCAAGGTCATCAATGGCTCCCTTTAAAGTTGTCCCTGCTAGCAAAACAGCAGCACTGTTTCATATATATATATAGAGAGAGAGAGAGAGAGAGTAGAGGAAAAAGACCTATGTTTAGGTTGATGATTGCTGGCTTGTCCTTGTTTGATAAAAGAGACGCCTTTAGTTCCTTATAGTCAATCTCACCTGAGATTAGAGTCCCTACCACCACACACTTGATTCTAAGAAGCCTGGCTACTTTAAACACTGAATAATGCGAGTCCCGTGATGTGTAAAGAATTCCATCAGGATATAGTTCTCTCCTGTTTGTTAGTAAAAAATGAATATATATTTATCTTTGCATATATATATATATATAGAGAGAGAGAGGAAAACTCATTACACTTGGATATATTTTTATGGGAATGATAAAAGATCTAGTACTAACCCTACTAAAATCCCATGAAAATTTCCTTCAGTACCACCATTGGTAACATATCCCCAGTACTCATTCTCCTCTATTTGCCATAGTTTGGCAAACCAATCCAGCACGCATAGCTCAAATGGATTTGAGTTCAGCGAATAACCGTTTCCAATAAATGGATCACCAGCATTGTTCAAGTGGAAACGTAGCAACTGCACCAGTGCATCGTAGTTGAAGTCTAGATTAGTTGGATAACCTGCATATATACATGCATTAAAGACTATATTTTTGAGGCATATATGACAGAAATTGGAAACTCAATGCATGAGAGTATTGTTAAATAACAAAATTAACCTAAGATGTGATCCTTTATGTGAGTTAAACTGTGGAGATAGTGAGCAATGACTTTGGCCATCTCTGCGTCATCCACCCCATGGAACTGGGAGATGGTAGGAGTACTGATCATTGAACGTCCATTCTCTAATGCAGATTCCTCTATTTTCTTTTCTTCTTCTTTGAAAGGGAACACCTCCCCGGCTAAAGCTGAAGTAGCAAAAGGCACCATTAGGTTTTCCATTATGATTAACTGAATATGTGTGTACTCGAGCTCATGCAGGTCGTTTAACGTAATTCTCTCTTTTTATATATGTGGGGAGGGAATGTGGGAGGTGAAAAAGTGAGGAGACAGGAGAGTAATGAAGGTAGGATTTGGATCTGGAAAATAGCTTAAATCTACTCATTCAATAAATATCTCACTTGGCATGATAATAGTTGTTCAATTTAATCCAATGACTGATAGAGATTTTATCATATAATATTATGAAAGTACCAAATCTTGAAATTTATAGGGGATAGCGTATGAAAAGAGTAAGAATTATTTTAAATTTTTGAAAAAAAATGTATCTTACTAATTTTTAAGTATTGATAAAATTCAATAGTTAAAATTAAAACACTCATTGAATGAGTAGACTTATATCACATACCAGATCCAGACTTGATGAGGAAAATGTGAGGATACATAAGAGTGACGAGATTAATTGGGAAAGCTGTCAAGAGAAAAAGAATCCACACGTACGGACCGTATATTTAATTTTACTTTTATTTAAGGGGCCAGTGTAATAAAACATGTCAATTCTCACATTGTTTTTTTTTTTAATTGAATTCTCATGTTACCTTTACTTTTTGTTTTTAACTTTTTTATGCAAAAACAATTTTAATGTCCTATAATTAAGACATTCGAGCATTCCTAGTACGGATGACAGTACGCATTTAATTTATTTTTGAAGAAAGCATTAATTCTCCCATATTTATAGCAGCTTGGCTGGTCTCCCCTGGAGAGTTTTATCATGCCTCCAGGCTGTATTAAACAAAGAAAATTACTGTCAATTATAATAAAATCTACAACAAATTCAACTATACCAATTAGAATCAGTATGGTTTAATCTTTGATCCCGTCTAATATATGAGAAGGCATCTCTAGCTTGTTGTTCCCTATCGTTATTAAAGATATTGTACCTTCTCGTTTATTTCAAATTTTAGCTTCCATTCACATAAACACAATTACAAAGCCTCACACTTGATAATTAGAAGGTAAACAATTAATAAGAATATATAAAACTTGAGCTAAATCCAACTAAGTAAATTATTCCTTTTTAGTATAATGCACTGTGCACATTTTCAAGAAACAAAACATTAATGTGCTATCAAACCTGCAAGATTTTGAACTATGAAATAAAAATCTTTAAAAACGTTGAAAAGAAAAAGAAAAGAATAAAGAATAAAAAAAATGTTGAAAATGACAGCCTTTTAAATATTTCTTTGCCCTCTAGCAAAAGAAAGAAATAACTTTGCACAAAAGAAAAAGAGGACATATCACTGCAGAACCTCTGAGGCAATTTTATAGCAAAAGAGGATTAAAAGAATATGAATTATCACCGCAGGATTGGGAGACTCATGCGTGAAATGACCATAATGCCCTTACTTTTAGAAAAAATTAAAGTAAACTCTATTGTTGTCGGCACCAGCCATCAAAGCCCCGACCAGTTATCAGAGCTTTGGTGACAATTTTATTGAATAATTGATGAAGGAGGTCAAAGGGAGTTTGATCCTATGACCCATTGGCTATTTAAAAAGTTTGGTGGCTTGGTAACCACCATAGCCTTATAATCTTATAAGGCAAAAAATATATATATAGTCACCCAAATTTTTAAACTACTTTCAAATTATAACATAATGGAGACTTGTTAATTCCTGAACAATTCTTATTATTTTATTTAAGTTATTTGTTAGTCTGATATAATCAATTACAAATTGGGGAGTTTGAAAATTCATGTATTTAGTTTAATAAGTAACATTAGAAAAATAATAAGTGAAGTTTAGAAATTAACAAGTCACCCTTATGTTATAACAAACAAGTGGTTTGGAAACTAAATTTTTTACCTATATGCACATGTTATTTTAATGACACTCAAATGTCAATTTACAATTAAGAACATGTAAAATGCATGAATTTTTAAATCCTCATTTTAAAAGACTATGTCTAATTAACTAGTAATATTAATAAAATAATACTCCCTTCATTCAAAAATGTAAGACATTTTTAACTGAATCTCACCTCAATAAAGTAGTTACCTTCTTTTAAACTAACCTTATCTTTCTATATTTACATCTATTAAACACCTAAATATAAAGTCACTACCAATAGGGGCAATTTTGGAAAAAAAGAAAATGATTATACTTTAAAAGACTAAAAATGCCTTACATTTTTAAATGGAGGGAGTAAGTGTTATTTAGGAATTAACAAGTTATTGTTATGTTATAACAAACAAGTGGTTTGAAAAATAGATTTATTACCTATATGAACATTATTTTAATGACACTCATGTTAATTTACAATTGAGAACTTATAAAATACATGAATTTTTAAACCCCTAATTTTAATAGAATATGTCCAATTAACAAGTAGAATCAGTAAAATAACAAGTGCCATTTAGGAATTAACAATTCACAATTATCTTATAACAAACAAGTGATTTGGAAACTAAATTTAATACTTATATGAACATGTTAATTTACAAGTTACCATTATGTTATAACATGGAAGTAATTTATGAATTTGGGTGATTACATATATATTTTGTTTTGCCTAATAAGATTAAAAGAGCTTGGTAGCCACCAAGCTTTTTAAGTGGTCAATGCATCATTGGATCAAACCTCCCTTAACTACCTTTACTAATTATTCAATAAAATTGTCACTATCATTGGAGCTACGGTCACCGGTGGTCCGATAGCCAACGCTGATGACTATTGGCTTGACTTTTTTTTTATAAAAGAAGCAAGGGTATTATGGTTATTTCACACTCAAATTTATTTATATTTTAGTTCCCTAGTCCTATTATGATAATTCAAATTCTTTTGGTATTTTTTGCTATAAAATTGCTTCAAAGGTCCTGCAGTGACATTTTCCCAGAGGGAATAAAAAAAACACAAATGGCATTGCTCAAGAAGTTGTAATCTCAAAAGGACCCCATTCTTCAATCATGCTATCAAATTTTAGTTCAGTCATTTTTCCCAAAGAGAACGTCTTAACTAAAGCAACAAGCCTTAGCCAATTGCATTCAACCACATAAACTTCATCATGATTGAGGATTAGTAGTAACAAGTACAAAAATCAAATTAGAGTAGGAAAATTAGGCTAATCAACTCATTTGAAAAACTCAATGCACCTCCAACTAACTAAGGTTACAGCCAACTCAATAAGGATCCTCAAGTATAAAATTGATTCACACAATCAATTATTTATTAATTATTTTTTTCTTTTTTTTAATCTCTTTTTCGCTTCCTTTGATCCTTTTGACGCAAATGACAAAAGAATTAATTTCCATTTGATGATACTTAATTGGATTTCTATGATTTTTGCCCTTTGTTAGCCTTTCCAGTCACAGGAAAATAATAGAACCAGCATAAAGTCAAACTAAGTATCCGTCATTAGACAAGACCAGTTGCGATACTTTAAACAAGAAAAATGGCTAAGTTGAGAAGCATGGAATATGCCAACATGTATAGTTAAACAAAACTTAGAATACTCCCAAAATGAAAGTAATTCCAGAATCAGAACTATGAGTAGTAGAACTGAAACGACTGTTAGGTTTCAATCATAAACTCGTCAAAATTGATTGAATATGTACTTTAGAACATGCAGGTCGTTTAACGTAATTCTCCCTTTTTACATTAACTTTCAGGGTGATGGTGCATATCTTACCTCATGATTCAAGTATAAACAGTGCAAAAATCCCTAATTAATTCATAACGGAGGCCAAATGCCATAAACAATATTTTATTTGACTCAGTAGTGATGATATGAAGATACATGTATTCAAATTTGTTCTAATGGGCAAAAATTAACCCTAGACTCAATATTTTATTTTGTCATACATCATAGTTATGTAAACACACATTCAAAACCTATTGGAAACTACACCGACTCCTCGCTATCTTCTCTTCACTATCCAAGTTAGTGCAAACCCTCTTCTCCTCCTCTCTTGGCTGAGAAATGTGACAAAATAAAATATTGTACTTAAAGTTTATGCTAGTTAGAATAAATTTGAACATATATATTTCCTCATTTACACTTTCAAATAAAATTTTATATAGTACAAATTAAAAAAGGATTTAAAATTATATTTAACACTAATTATGAATTTTCTAGAAGGAGAAGAAAAGTTTTAGCCACAAAGTCAAAGATTATCAAGACAAGTAACTATCCTTAAAAAGTGAAAATTGCAGAAGTGGAGAGATTCTTTCCTAAAATTTAGGGAAATGGAGATCGTTAAATAACTTGGGGACAGAGTCAAGAATAGAGGAGAGCTCTCGCAGCTCCGGACGCCAACTCATCATCATTCAATATACAATCAATGTCTCCTTAGGTCCGCAGCTGTGACAAGGAAATATCGTGAAGTTAATGGGTGAATGCCAAAGGAACAGAAAAAGAACAAAAAAACAGGTTTGAGAAATGCATAATGGGTGAATGATTCTCTTTCAGTCTTGAATATACTTATCATGTTCGGGGTCCACCTCACTAAATATGAGCGCAGGCACGTCGTTTATGGTTTTATATCTGGGGGAGGTAATGTCTAACGTGGGAGCTAAAAAAACGTGGAGACAGGACAGTGATGAGGTGGAGAAAGCTAATAAGATCAAATAAGTCGCGTGCAGACCACATACACCAGGCACCTCACAATTTGTACGTGCAAGCAAACACGCATGAAATAAAGTGTAATGTGCAAATTTATCCATAGAGTATTCTGTGAGGAATTACCGGTATCTTTACTTTAAGTATGGTGTATAATTTTACACATGAAATTTAAAAAATCATGCAAAAATTTCCAATCTATAACAGAGGCCCAACATCCACTAAGTAAGAATTGTACGGTTCTTACTTCGTTACTTGTGAATGGGTTAGAAGCAAAAGTAAACATAATGCATTTTACTATGATGCAATTTTTTCAATAAAAATCTTTAAAAGGGTGCAAAAATATCTCGCTTAAAACAAAGACATATGTTTGGCAAACATTAACTGGGAATGTCCAAATAATTGATTTTTTTTTTACTCAATATACATGAAAAAAAAAAATACATGCATTCAAATTTGTGCTAACTAGTACAAAGCTTAAGCACAATATTTTATTTCATGAGTTTTTGGTATCCTCAAGTTAACAATAATGTATGAATACATGTTAACTTTATAAAAGAGGTCAATCTTCTCGAATCCGTTAAAATATCTTGATGTTGACCATTAAGTTTTTAAGGATAAAACTTAACAAATTGGGAAAAGTTAGCCTCTTTAATTTATAAAGTTAATGGGTATACATATATTATTGTTGATTAAAGGATATCAAAAACTTAAAAAAAAATCCGTTTTCGAGTATTTTTATACTTTAACACTATTTTGTTTTATTACCCTTCGAAGTCACGAGGTTAGGGGAAGAGAGTTTGAACTATAACTTGAGTAGTGGAGAGAAAAGAGAGGTAAGAGTTGAGGTAGCTTCCAGATGTGTTTCGAAAATGAGTGTTTTTATGTGGCAGTGATGCGTAATAAAATAAAATATTGTGCTAAGAGTTCATTTCTGTCAATTAGAACAAATTTGGCTATATGTTTTTTCATTCCTGCACTTAGTTTAATTAAATATCAATGTTTCTGACATTCACTGTTAACGTTTGCCAACGTGTAAATTTGTCATGGATTTAGAGGTAGGATTAACTGGCAAAATTACACTATAGTATATTACTTTATAAATATTTTTGTCCTTACCCCATTTACATATGATATATATATATATATATATAGAGTAGTAGGTGGGATTCACAAGCTTTATTTAACGACCGTTTGGCTTCCATTACAAATTAAGATTTTTCACATTTTTTTTAAGGATTCATAGATAAAAATTGAACTATATTTTTTATCCGAAAAATTGAACTATATTTGAATCAAAGATGTATCGGTTGCCCATTTTATTAATACCATTACATCGTAATCCCGGAATGCATACTTTGTGCAAAATTTTAATTGTACCTAAACCTGGGATGCTTGAAGCGCTTTAGTGTAATGCCACAAGGCACTGAACAACCTAGGAACCTCTAGTTTCCGATAGGTTTCTTAAAAAAAAGTATGGAAAATGACAATTAGATATCCATAAGAACATTAATTATAATTACAAACCTTAAATTATTAAAATTTTAATAACATATCATGTTTCTTGCTTGCAATATTGATTGGCTTGAAATTTACAGTTGACTTTTCTAAATTCTCAACTAATACTGCAAAGATTTTTAAGTATTTTTTGTTGATTTCATAAGCAATTTATCTATATATTGATAATAAAAAATCATAAATGATTGGCTTATAATTTACAATTGACTTTCATAAACAAACTGTAATTTACAGATTGTAACACTGCCCCTATTTATAATTTACAAATTATGATTTACAATTTTTTTGTAAATCAAATTATAATTTACAACTATCTTATCATTAATTTACAACTATTACTTTAATTTTTTACAACTTTAATTTCATATATCTAATAATTAAACTAATCATGTATTACTAATAAGTTTAACACTAAACATTTACAACTATCTTATCAATAACTTATAACTATCACTTTAATTTTTTACAACTATAATTTCATATGCACAATAGTTAAACTAATTATGCAATACTAACAAGTTTAACCATAATTGTTTACAATTATTTGATCAATAATTTACAACTATCACTTCAATTTTTAGCAACTGTAATTTTACATATCTAATTGTAAGACTAATTATGTACCATCATTTTAATTTTTTACAACTATAACTTCATAGATCCAATAGTTAAACCTATCATTCATTGAGTAATTATAAGATTGATCACTCAAACCAATTTTGTTCTTAGTAACCTTTTCCCCATAATTGAACTTGGTTTCTCTATTTTTTTTTTAAATAAATTGTATCTAGCAAAGCCAATGTTCAAACTTTTTTGCAAACTGTCAAATCTCTTTTCCATTACCCTATACTTAGCTTACAATAATGAAAACTTAAATTGAATAAATGAAATCTTACCATTTGATTCAAATAGGGCTTTTGGCATGCAAAGCTATTATATGAACAAGGAGAAGCAGTGTCAATCATGGTCGTTTGTGATGATGACGAAGGAGTAGCTCATATTAAAATCATCATGTGGATTTTTCCTTGACAATTTTGTATGCTTAGACCACTCACTACAAAAACAAAAATGACTTTTGACAGCAACTTTAAAATTCAAGAGTCGCCATTACAAGTTTTTAACGACGACTTTCCATCATCAAAAAATCGTTACCAAAAGTCTTGTCACTAATAGTTTTTGACAATGACAAATATAGTTGCCACCAAAAGTATACAATTGTCGCTGCCAAAAAAATTTTGCCACTAAAAGTTTACCTTTGGCAACAACAAACGTCACTACTAAAGATATACTTTTAGCAAAGACTATGTTTGTCACCATCAAAAACTATTAGTGATAAGATTTTTAGTGGCGACCATTTGACGGTGAAAAGTTGCCACTAAAAATCTTTAGCAATAACTTTTTGTCACCACCAAAAGTTAACATTTTAAAAAAATAAAAAAATTCATCTCATGCCACGTTAGCACCTCCTTATGCCACATCACCTATCACGTGTGCACCTCCTTGTACCACGTCACCTAACAACTTATGCCACATCACGCCACGTCGTCACTACATGTCACATCACATATTCATTATGAAATATGCATATTTATTGTGAAATATGTCCAAACCAGGATTTAAGCCCTTGACCTCCACCTCTTAAGCATTAAGTCCTCCTTTGTTGCTAGTTGAGCTAAAATATACCTATAGTTATTATATGCAAAATTAAATTTATATTATTTAACTACATATGCTTATATCAAACAATATATTATTAAAAATATATAAATATATATTTTATTTTATTTTCATTTATTAATATGTTAAAATAATTTCTGAGTGTATATATATGTTATATTTTTTAATAAAATATTATTTTTATTGGGAAAATAAACTTAAAATGAAATAATTTTCAAATATTAAATAATTTTATGATAAACATTTTTACCAATTTTTAAATGTTATTTTTATTTTTTAAATAAAAATAAGTAAGTATATAATTTATTTATCAGTATGTATTATATTAGTTTACATTAAATATCTTTTACCTTTTTTCCATATTTTTCTCAAAAATTAATAAATAAATTATTAAACTTTTATCTTCTCCTAAGTTAGATGAATCCCCTTCTTTTATTTAAAATAAATTTTATCTATATTTTTTCAATTATCTTAAAATTATTTTAATAAAAAAAGTTATTTTAATTATATAAATTTTGTTAATGGTTATTTTAAACAATTATTCTTTATTATCTTCGAGATAGAAAATGGGGAGACATGTGATAAACTCAAAGTAGATACTAAACACAAAAAATCCATGTTAAAAAATATAAGTGATATTTCATAATTAAAATAGAAAGAATCTTGTCTTGACTCGATCTAAATTAGTTTAAACTTTTATTAAAGTCTCTTTAACAAAATCAATCTAAAGTTAATAGAGAATACTTCCCAATAACTTTACAATTTAAAATAAACAAACTTTAATAAGTTTATACATAATTTTATCCATAATTTAAAAAACCATCAAGTATTCTCTACCTATTTTGTTACTTATTTTAAATAACTATTAACTATGGAGCATCTTATTCAAATAATCTTGTGGTAGTGAAAAGTAAAGCTCAGCAAATGAAGTAGACACTATTTGTATATTAAACCAAATATCAATTGCGTAATGTGATAAATAGTATGCAATATCATTTGCATCTTACAACATCTGTATAACTTTAACATTCTAATGCTTATGTATAATTTTAACATTTCAATGTTATTTATTTCTCATTCTATATATAAATACTTTTAGTGGTAACAAATTTTCTCACTAAAAGAATTTATAAATTTTTTTAGTTTTTTAATTATTTTTTATGAAAAAACTTTTTTGTAGTAACTGTTTGTCGCCACTAAAAATAATCATATAAATTATTTTTTATTTTTAATTATATTTGATGAAAATACTTAATTACAAAAATTATTTTTTATTTTTAAATTATTTTTTATGAAAATACTTTTGGCAGCGACAGCTTGTCGTCACTAAAATTAATTATGTAAATTTTTTTATTTTTTAATTATTTTTTGTGAAAAATACTAAATGTAATTACATAAGTTATTTTTTATTTTTAATTATTTTTTATGAAAATACTTTTGGCAGCAATGATTTGTTGCTGCAAAAAGTAATTACATAAATTATTTTTGATTTTTTACTTATTTTTTTATAAAAATACTTTTGGTTGCAATGATTTGTTATTGCTAAAAGTAATTTTTAACAACCACAATTAAATATCGCTGCTAAAAAGGGGCCTTAGTTGGCAATAATTAAATGTCACTATTAAAAATTGACTTTTGTTGACTACTTTTAGTAGTATCACAATGTCACCGTCAAAGGTCTACTTTTAGCAGTGACTTCTAATTATCGCCACTAAAAATATACTTTTGACGATGACTTTTTTTGTTGTCATTAAAAGTCACCACCAAAAGTCATTTTTTTGCAGCGACTAAAGAAAAACAAGGTAGAGAGATTGTCGATTACAATGCCACCGCAAACATGAATGGAGCGTGCATAATCTTTAATTGAGGGAGAGGGACATATTTGTCACAGTAACCTAATAAGAAAGGGCAACATTGTATTTGCAAGCAAATCATAAATAACACTCAAGTCTCAAGAGACTTAACTATAGTTTTTGAATTTTGCCGGACATATTTGTAAATAAGTTACTCTTGTAGAACCTATATGTAGTTTTTCTATAAAAAAAAATTCATCCATGTAAAGAATTCCATCAAGATATAGTTCTCTCTTGCTTGTATATAGTAATGACTTAATTAATTGATCTTTACATGTAGAAAAAAATTTACAAGCTTGGGATAAAATTTGTTACTATGCTCGAAAATCTAGTATCTATCTAGTAATAATACTAACCTAAAATCCCGTGAAAATTTCCTTTCCCCTACTCTAACATACCCCAGTACTCATTCTTCTTTATTAGTCACGGTTTGGCAAGCCAATCAAGCATGCTAGCTACAGGAGCATGGAATAAAACTGAATAATTATTTTATTATGCTTTCTGGGCTATTGACAAAATACTGAATACAATTCCCCACTAACACATTTTCGGCTTCTCCTTGTATAGCCCACTAAACGTCAAGAACATAAAATAAAGAATCAAAGATCCTACGGCCCAATGTATGTACAACAGGCCCAATTACAAATTTCAACGTATTAATATCAGAAAATATTAGGCCAACTAACTGAATTAAAGGACAATTAGGTTTGAATCATAAACTCGTCAAGATTAATTGAATATGTACTTTAGTACATGCAGGTCATTCAACGTAATTCTCCCTTTTTATATCTGTAGATAGGGAATGTGGGAGCTGAGCAACACAAGACAGGAGAATAAATAAATAAATAAAGACCTTTGGTTATGACTTTTAATGATGACAAAAAAGAAAAGATATTCAAGAAAAAAACACCTGCTAAGTAATTTTTTTTAGCGAGTTTTACCCATGCACGCTTATAAATGATGCAAAAATCTTCAATCTGTAATGGAGGACAAACATATGTTAAGTAAGGATTTTGGGTCTTACCTATTATGCCACATGTAAATATGTTAGGAGCAAAAATATCTATAATGTATGTACTATGATATAGTTTTGCTTATAAAACCTAAAAATCGGTGGAATAATCCATAATTTAACCTTGAATGTCAAAATGATTGAAATTATATTTGACCAAAAAATGCAAATGAAAAAAACTAGCACAAACCTTAAGCACTTCACAGATATATAAGGGGAAAGAAGAGGGTTTGAACTAATTTGGATAGCATAGAAAAGAGAGGCAAGAATTGGAGTAACTTCCATATGAGTTTTGAATTGAAGTGCTTTTATGTGACTGTAATGATAATTAAGAAAATAAAATATTATGTGGAGGGTTAATTTTTACCAAATAGAATAAATTTGAATGTACATGTATTTTGGCTTCATGTCTGCATTTCAAGCTAAGTCAAATAAAATAATTATGTGTTTTACTTTACAGTCATTGTTTTCTAAGGTATACGTTTGTTATGGATTGGGATATTTTTTTAATCATTTTTAGGATTTTTTTTTCTTGGCCAATAATCATTTTTAGGATTGAAGGGCAAAATTAGTTACACCATCAATGTATTTTTTTTATATATATTTATACCTAACCCATTTACATGTAGCAAAGTTGGTGGAACATACAACTTTTACCAACAGACATTGGGATCCATTATAGATCAAAGATTTTTTGCACCATTTTTTTAGAGAAAATAATAATAAAATTTCTTTAAATTATATAAATAATAATTTAATCTTTTAAAATATCATAATTTTATTAAAGTTATTAATAATTTTTCTATCATTAATAAATCTATTTAAATGACAAAATTGTCCTTATTAAAAATAAAATGATTCATAAATTTTATTTAAATAATCACAACTTTTCTTTTTATATTCACGACAATGTAACAATAAACTATAACTTCACATGTTAAATTTTTTATTTGCTATTGCATTGTTGTGAATATAAGAAAAAAATTTGTGACTATTTAAATAAAACTTATGAATCGTTTTATTTTTAACAAAAATAATTTAATTATTTATATCAATTCATTAATGATATAAAAAGTTTTAGGGATTTCACTGCAATAATGACATTTTGAGTTATTAAATTATTATTTATATATTTTAAAAATATTTTATTATTAATTTTTTTTCTTTATGATTTAAAAGTAAAATTGTACTATATTTAAATTAACGATGCCAGTAACTGTTGGTAGAATATTTTACGGCAAGATTTAAACCTTGACCCTGAAATAGATACTTTGCGCAAACTTTTTCATTGTACAAAACCTTAACCTGGCATGCTTGAAACGCTTTAGGCCTTCTTGGATTTTAATTGAAAAAAATTAATCACAAAAAAATGATTATCAAAATACGATGATGTTTGGATAAATTTTTAAAAATTAATTTTAAAAAATTGGAGTTTAGATTTTTAAATGGAACAAAATTCAGCTTCTCCCAAATGAAGTTTGGAAAGCCAAATAAAGTTTTAAAAAATTGGGGTGTTTGAATAAATATTTTCAAAATCATGATTTTGAAGTCACAATCGACTCTCAGACTGCATCCAAACAGGCCCTTAGTTACATGAGCGTGATGATAACTTCGAGTCTTCAACTCCTGTCCTTTCGCAGGAACGCGTCGCACATGTATACTAGAAAATTTAAAATATATATTTCCAGCTCAAAAATCAATCAAACTAGGCGGGGTCCAGTATTCCTAGCGTAGTGTCTTTTAATTGCCCCTAAAATCTAGCCATAAAATATTCTACAAAAAGTTACTGGGATCTTTTATTTAAATAGAGTACAATGTTATCTATGAATTCTCTAAAAATGGTGCAAAAAATCTCTTATACGCAATGGATCCCCAACCTCTGTTAAGTAAAAGTTGTAAGTCTCGCCTATGTTGCTAAATGTAATTATTGTCTATGTTTTTTATACTGGGAAACTACTAATTTATATGCTCTACTATTATGTCTATTAAAATTTCAAACGTCACTAAAACTTTTTTTTTTAAAGTAGTGTTTTTTTCAAGCTCACAATAATTAACTCATGTGTCTGATTCAACAACAAAAAAAGAAAAAAATAATAAAAAAATCTTGCTAAATTATATAGATGACAATCTAATTCTTCAAAATGTCATAATTTTACTTAAGTCCCTGGAGACTCTTATGTCAATAAATTTTAAATTAAAAAAATTATTTTATTTTTATTGACAAGTTGTAATTTTTTATTTAGTTTTTGAGATTTTTTGGAATAAAAATTATTATTTTTTAAACAAAAGTTGTGATTGGGGCTTGTTATTTTGAGAACTTATTTTTCAACAACAAAAATTATAATTAATAAGTTGTAATTTCTTATTCAATCTTTATAATTCACAGAACAAAGGTTGTAATTAGGGCTCATTATTTTGAGAATTTATTTTTCAATAATAAAAATTATATTTGATAAATTATAATTTCTTATTTAACTCTTACAATTAACAGAATAAAAATTATTATTTTTTAAGCAAAAGTTGTGAGAGGGGGATTTTATTGTCATTTCAAGCTTGAAAGTCATTGCTGCTTTCTAATTCTACACATTTTTGCTAATACTTTCTCTAATCCTTATTATAAGACATTTTCAACTATTTCACTTATCTTAATAAAAGTTAGTTTTTTTTTTATATCATAAAAAAGTTAGAGATACTTTCATTTTTATTATTGACTTTAAATAATAATAGAACTACATTAAATACCTTCACGCTAATCAAGGAGGAATAAGTTGAAAAGAATGGTTTAATTATTACAAGATATTCTATATTTTGAATTAAAAATTACTTTTGGTGTCTTATAAATAAAACTGAAGAAAGTATTTCGCATATAGCTTAATTATGTGAAGCAAGTCATAGCAAGTGAAATACAAAATAGGAGCTTTATTCGACTGACTATTGTGCTCTAATTTGCTTTTGTTCCTTGTTCCATAAAATTTGGTACGAGGGAAGCAGTGAGAAAGGGCTGAACTTTAATGTCACCCTCAGATTCGATCTCCGGATCTTCTTGCAAAGAGGACGTGGTTAAATTAAGCACATGTGGAGACTTATTTTGGGATTGATTTGACCACAGGATTAAAAAGTTTTCGTCATCAAGGTTTGATTGGGTTTCTCTAAGCTATAGATTTAGATCTCATATATCTATATATTTACGTATTTTTATATGTTTATAAAATAGCTTTGAATTTTCACTGAAAGAAAGAGTTTCTTATAACAATAACAACTAGATATAAAGTTTATCCTTCTTTTCTGCATAAGCGTGGTTGAGAATTTGAGTTATTTCTGTTTTCCTCTGTTTTTTGTGCCATATGAGTTGGTTCTTGGAAAACCTAGAAGCAATGCTGGTTGGAGTGTGGAACATTAAAATCATACACATGAATTGCTCGACATATTCACTGCCTCGTATAACAAACATTGTCTGCAAACCAGAAGCCACCAATCATCGAGCAAAGTCTAATAATCTAAATTTTCCCTAAGCATGTCTAATTTGATCTTTGTCACTGGTTGAAAAGGCGAGATATAATGTGATGCCAATATGTTTTGCTCTGATTGAGACTCTTACTGAAAATATTTTTTAAAAATGTACTGGTTTTGATGGCCTATTTAAGGGCATCTAGTAGTTGACAAAAGTAGTAGTGCTGTTATGCCTTCCAAATAATGAGGAGGCATTGGTCTTAATGGGCTAATCCCTAAGCTTAATTTGTCTATCTCTTAGTCATTTGCCAAAGGTTCAGATTAGCTGATGATATATCAACCTTTTACAGTAGTCTTCTATCAATGGGTATTGTTGATAGACTGCACGAGCTTAATTAAAGCAATAACTTGTAGATAGTACGCACGGGACAATATTTCAAGTGAATTCTGTTTCTGCTGGCTGGGCTGAACTTTGATGTACAGTACTCATGATATCAATCACCAGATATTGTTCTTCAACCTCTTGAGGCGTGACCATAACATGCTGGGTTCTCCTGTGAAGTTTCCCTGTTCCATTTTGCCTAAAAAGTATTTCAAAACTGTCTTCAATTTTTTGTCTTTCGATCCACAATAGAAATGATGTCTTCTTCAGTATTCCTTCCATTCTATAACTTTCCAGCTGAAAGAAAGATTTCTGAAGTTATTTGATGTAGTGAAACAAAACCTTCTGTTGTTGATATCAAGGAATCGCTTATTTTTTCAGACAAAATGATTGAGACACTTGCTTTTTGGGGAAAAATGTATGAGAAAAAGTAAGTGCAGCATCTATTGAGAAGAAAATAGTAGAAAATCATTTGAGATGGTTTGAACATCACAAAGAAGATCACAGGAAGCACACGAGAAAAGGGAAATAGATAACTTTAAACCCTATTAAGAGGGATAAAAGAAGACTAAAGAGAACACATTTAGAAATTGTTAACAACGTTTTTAAAAACTTAGTAAATAATAAAACATAATGACATCATACAATTCATATAGCTAACCCCACTTAATGGGATAAAACTGGTTGTTGTTGTTTGAAAAGAAAAAATTTGTATTCTAGACAAGTAGTCAATCAAGATTATGGTATAACTATTTGGTTACAGTTTCTCCACATTGTCATTGTTTGTGTTGCTTTTAGTGGTTTCAGTTGTATTACACACTAATTGCAAGGGTGTCTTCATAAGATTTGACTAGATTCCATAGAAGCACAGACATTAATAGCATAAAGTTTCTTACTTTAGGAAGATGACATATTCCTGTGAAAGATTTCTGCTACCTATCCAAGTAAGACAGAGTTACTTAAATAAACTGATTCACTTATAGACTTGTTTCTCTACAGGAAGATTTATTTCACTGAAGGAAGATTTATTTTGTTCAATGCTTCTTTCAAAAGTGAATCTTCCTTACTTCTTCACTTCAGCTTCAATATCATAAACCATGATAACGATAACCCACAAATTACTATACTTAATCCAATGATTAACTTTGTCTTGCTTGCACTCTAGTTTCCTCCCAGCAGACTCGAATCAAAGGACCATGAGCATAGTGTATGTATCTCCCAAAGAAGTCCCGTGGCTGAAGAGAAGCCAAACTGAACCTGATCTGGAAGAATCTCTCTCAAATTAATTCCATGGGAATAATCTTGCTGGATTGCCATGCCATCCTTATATCCAGTGAAGAAAACATTTAACTGGTATGAGCTAGAATTGTAGGTAATCTCAGCATCATACTTTCTGCCATCTTTAATACTTAACCATTCTGTTGTGTAAGGTGTCCACATTTTGTTTATGTCGACACCGACATGATCATAAGGCGGATCGTCGTCATTGGGCAAGGTATCAAACTCAACTGCTACAAATGGATGCTCTTGTGTATAATTTGGATCATCCATTACCTGTTTTCGACCCACAAGACCAATCCCAGAGCCATCTGGAGGTACAGGAAGTGAAAAGTTTGGATGTGCCAGGAAGAATGTGATGCCATCTCCACGATGATTTTCATCTGGTGAATCAATGATGAAAGTGAAATGGGTTGTGAAGTCTGCAATTTTTCCTGTTTCCTTGTCCCAAAGTTGTAACAATTTGTTATATGTCACTCTCCCAGCACTGTCTTTTCTATATCTGAGCCAGAGTCAAAATGTTAGAGATTTGATAAATTTATGACTAAGGCCATGTTTGATTTTATTTTAAATTTTTTTCTGTTTTTAAGAATAAAATAAAATATTCATTTTAGTGAGTGTTTTGGATTTAAATATATCCAAAACTATTATAATTTTTTAGGAAAATCACATCCAAGAGCCTAGTAAGAAATTTATTCTCTGACAAGAAATAATACGAAATAAATCATTGTTAAAATACAAACATGAACTTGTTTTTTTTTTTAATGAAATTTGTTATTAATCCTTGTTTATGAAAAAGGTCTTTAGATATGATTCTCCCAAATTATTTTAAAGAAAATCAAAATATCTTAGAGCCATTTTTGCAGTTTTGTTTTTGTTTTCAAAGCATAATATATTTGATTATTCAAAACTAACTCAATTATGGTTAATCATTATCATAAGTCATTACCATTAACCATTAACAACCACCATTATTGGACTCAAAAACTTTACAAATTAACATAATTAAACATTTTTTTTGTTTTATTCCGAAAAACAATTCTAGAAACTTGATTACAAAATAACATTTTTTTAAATAAAAAAGTAACACAATCAAAAAGGAACTTTTTTGAGTTTTCTTTTTGTTTTGTTCAGAAAAACAACTCTAAAAAATTAATTACAAAAGAATGTTTAAAAATAAAATGGGAACACAATCAAACACTCCCTAAAAGAAAAGGATTTTTTTTTTTTAGTTTTAGTAAAATTAGGCAGGCATTCCTTCTGTTTTCAAAATCCATTCAAATCTGTTTTGGATAAACTTCCACTGAATTTCATTGAAATTACACCAATGTCAAATCTGCTCTGCTTTTTAGGTTTGAAAATATGGCAAAATTTTGTGTCATTTCGTCTAAATAAGGGGTTACATGCATAATTTATTATAAAATTATTCTCATGTCTCCCTTTGTTTTTCTTAAACTTGAGTCCAAGTGGTTCTTGACATACTGATTTTCAGAGTTACAATCCCCTGTTTTTCCTCTGTTTTTTATTAGAATAAAATGAAATTTAATAACAAAGTGGATGACGGATCAGGGCCTCATATCTACATGTTGTGTCTGGAAGTCTATTAGATAAGATCAAAATCTTAAATAAGATCATTCAAAAGACTCTATAATTTTAAACCTTTCTCTCATAAGAGAAAGAGAGAGAACTTTCAAGTCATATTTCACCAGAATCTTCAAGATTAATAATCTACTCTTCTTTCTAACAATTTATTGATCTTTCACTATCCATCATTATCATCTTTCCTAACTAATAAGTAATCACTGATCTTTAAACGAATGTCCAAATCAGACTCACTGCCTTCTGAATCAATCAGAAGAAACCAGGTAACCTCAATACCAATACAAATCATATTATCCTAAACCAAACAAAAATTATGTATAAATTAGAAGATTAAATGATATTACCTGGTGAGTTGGAGGAACCCATTTTGTTGATAAACATCTCCATCAAACTTCAAGTCCTCATAACTCATCTCAAGAAACTGCTGATAGTTAAAATGGATTGAGGCTGCACCAGGGATTATCAGAAACAGGAATAATATTTTGGTTATGACTAAACCAGGAAGGCTATGAGTTCTTCTCCTGTATTGAGACGTCTCCATGGTTAATTATATGAAGCTTTTGAGGTTGAGGAGGAACAACTTGCTTTATATGAATGAAGGGCTAATGAAGTTGTCTGAATGATTGAAACGCCTCCATATCATACTTCTTTTTTTGATGAAGTTGAAAAGTATTGATGTGAATTAACTGAGCTCAATCATCAATCCCTTTTTCCAATTTTGGTCCAAGGTTGCGGCAAAAAGAGAGAAGAAAATTTCAATATTAATACTACCTCCTGTCTAAAATATAAGTCTTTTCTTCTAATTTTTTGTCCAAAATATAGGTTCTTACTGGATAACATTTGTATCATCAACTACTTTCTTTTCTTAATTTGTTTAGTTCTACAACTAAGTATTATGAGTAATTATCCTTGATTTAACTAGAGTAATTTAAAAAAAAAAATTGTAACCTACAAGTTATAGGGCCGTGTAAGCCATGAGGCAAGAGAGACAATTGCCTTAGGCCTCCAAAAAAAAAAAATTCATAATGCTCCTATTATATATGTGTAATTGATATTTATATTATTATTTATTTAATTGCAAATGAATAAAAAATATTGATTATTCTTCCTATTCAAAAGCTTCAATCATTCCTAGCATAACATTAATTATTGAGCTGATCTTATTATCCACATAAAAAAAAATAGCAAGATCCATAATATACTAATTTGCACTATATTAGCTTGCTCTAACTTCCTCTCATAGTTTTATTTTTTTCATTTTTTTCTCCTTTTCTTACTCTAAAGCTTAAAATATTGACAAATATTAGTATAAAAACTATGTGCAGTTCAGACCTTTAAGTTGATACCTTCAAGCCTTATTAAAATTTTATTTTAGATTTATATAATTATTATTAATTTTTACATTAATCATTGACAGGGTCGTGGAAGCCACAAGGCAAGTGAGGCAATTGCCTTAGGCCTCCAAAAAAAATATTAATACCCCTATTATATATATGTGTAATTGATATTTACATTATTATATATTTAATTGTAGATGAAAAAGAATAAAAAGTATTAATTATTCTTGTTAAAAAGTTCCAACCATTCTCTGTATAACGTTAATTATTGAGTTGAGTTCATTATCTACGTAACAAAAGAATAGTGAGATTTATAATACACTAATTTATACTACATTAGCTTGTTTTAAAGTCCTCTCATGGTCACACTTTTCGTTTTCTCCTTTTTTTATTCTGAAGTCTAAAACATTGACAGATATTAGCATCAAGACCTTGTATAGTTTTAGCCCATCAACATGGCACCTTTAAGCCTTATTAAAATCTTGTTCATAATTTATATAATTATTATTAGTTTTTTACACTAATCATTGATATTATTAGTCTTAATTATGTCTTTTTTGTTAAAAATATATTGCCATAGCATATTAATGTTAATATTCTATTTCAATAAATAAGATAGGGTAGAAGCACTTTGTCAATACTAATTTTCATTTAACTATTAAATTAATTTAGTAATTTATTAAAATCGCTATATTACATAATTTTAGTATATAATTTTGTAAAAAATGATGAGTGGATTTTTTTTTTGAAGGGACAATTACACATGTTAGGTTTTACACAAATAATTTTGCCTTAGACCTAAAATATCTTCACACGCCCTGTCATTCATATCATCAGTTCTATCTACATCTTTTTGTTAAAAATATATTGCCGCCCCATACCAATGTTAATATTCACATTATATCCCAATACATAAGATGGAGTAGAAGCACTAATTTTATCTCTCTATCAAATTAATTTAGTATTTTATTAGAATTATTATATTACAAAATTTTAATATATGATTATGAAAAATGATTAGTGGATTTTTTTTTGAAGGGGCAATTATACATGCTATGTTTTACTAATGATTTTGTCTTAGGCTCCAGACTTCTTCGATAACTTCCATTTAAGAGAGTTATATTTAGTCTACATGCAATTAGGAAAAATAGGGCTATATTTTACTACTCTAGCCCTTTTTATAACAAACGTTCAACAATTTTAATGCCTAAAATTAAAATTAATAATCACAATAAAGTGTACCTAAGGGCTAGGAATAACAGCTTATGCAATTAATTAAAAAGGGGAAATATTGAGAAAAAAATTAACTAATATATTTTTTCCTTTATATTTAGATCACATAGAGTTTTAAAATGTTGCCCTGAGAAAGTATATGTACACAAGAGCAGAGGTACTATATTATTTACATTCATTGTATATGAATGGAAAACATTCTTTGAAATTTAATTGGATGTGATTAATTTGAAACGAATAACAAATATCTGGGTTTCATCAATGACCACACAAAAAAAAAAAAACCCAGAAAATGATATATATGGATAATAAGTGTGAGGCAGTAGTTGAGTTGACTGAGTCAATATGGAAAAATCAACTTCCATGTGCGTTAAGTGTTGACTTTGCTCTATGTAGACAAAGTCTAGCATTATTGTATTTTGGAATCACCGTCTGCATTGTCATGTCTCTGATCATATAATTAAATTTTAAGTAGGTGGGGTTATAGTGTACCACCTCTAAACGTACAATTTCAACGAGGCATAATGCTATTATTGACTCCATTTTGTGGATTTGAAGGCATCACAGAGCAGATGACTTGGCATCCTTTCTTTGCTTTAAAAATAGATACATATTATTTTTCCATTTCTATATACGACATATTAAATCACATTATCGAAATTAGGAAGACATGGTTAAGTCATTTAATTTGGTCTAAAAATAAAATAATTTTTTGATTTTATCCATATTAAAATAAAAAATTTTCAAATTCGTGTTACATTTTCTCTCATATTTAAATATTTCAAATAGGGATAATATTAGAAAAACCTAATAAATACCTCAACATTTTTTATATAATAAGAATAATCTATTTCTTCTGGAATCTGTTTTTATAATAAAGACTAAAGAAATTACATGCATACATATACATAAATATACATATCTCTTCCTATAATCTTTATAAGGTAGAGAAATATTTTTTTATTATTATTTATAAGACACCACATTGACTCCTTAATTTTTATATTATAAGTTTTCACCATTATCTCGTATTATATTTTAATAACAAAAGAAAAATATGTTTATTTATTAAGTGTAAAATTAAAAAAAATTAAATTTTTAAATAATATTAATGAGTTTTAATTTTTTTTAATAAATATGATTGAAGTAATTTATAAATAAAACTCAATAAACATGTGGCGAGTTAAAACAGCTTAGCGTAGGATCGGTACTCCTCCTCCCTTGTATGTCAAGATGCTTTGGGAAAAGCTTCTCTCATATTGCTGCTCTCTTGTCCTCTCACGTTCTCTAAAATACAATTTCTCACATCAATTCTTTGGCCTTTTGTTTCTGAAGAATTTACCATCCTGCCACACGTGTGTTTAGAGGTTAGGAGACAAAGTTAAGAGGGAATCTATTTCCAGATATTTTGCCTGCCAATATGATTTGATTTTATTACTATCTTTTGTTTGTTCTTTCCATGTTCTTGTATATTTTTAAAGAGAAAAAACACAGAAGAAAGGTTAGCACAGGATTGATAGGCCCAAAAAAAAAAAGTTGTAAGAGTCATGAGACATTAGGAGGAGGAAGAAACGGGTGGGATATATATATAATTATGGCCTTGAAGAAGGATGGGATCAGGAAATAATAATGATAACGAAGTCCTCCTGAAGAAATACAACAAATACCCCCCCAACAAACAAATCCCCCCCAAAAAAGTGTACGGAAGTACCCTTATAGGAGGGCTCATATATGTATGAAAACACTCTTAAATTAAATATAGAGGTAGAATGTGCTGGAACGTAACGTTTATAAAATATGCTTAGAAAGGATGAATATATCGGAGCTCTTATTACCATAAGTGTTTCCATGGGTATTAAAATTTTTTTTTCCGATTTAGAACTTATACGAATGCTTTTTCAAAGAAACACTATATGTTTTCATAAAAAGTTCTCAAAAAATTACTTATAGGAACGCTTCTTTATAAGATCGTATGTTTTTTTTTTATTATTACAAGTAAATTGGTAATAGTTTGGTTGCTGAAAAATTAAAATTATTGTATTACAGGGGAAGAAGCTCACATAACTAAATAACATAAAACAGAACTCTCACTTGAATATAGCTTTCTAGAAGGTTAGGTAGAAACTTCTTACTAAAGAGAAACTTCCTTGGCTTTTCTTCTTCCTTGATGGGTGCCTGATGTGGATGATTGTGAGGATCCAGTGTATGATCTATTACTAGGTGAAGGCCTAGCTTGATTGGTTGCAGCAGAACTAGCATAACCAGATGAAAAATTTGAAGAACCAATATCTGAAAAAGTTGGAGCAACATAGACTGGTTTTGGCATTACTGGTGGGAGAGTGGGCAATGGAGCTTCAAAGTTAAGTACATGAAGAGCTTGTCTAATTGTAGGCCTCATAGTGTAATCTGGATGAGCACACCATAGCCCAAGAATCATTAACCTTTCAAGTTCTTGCTCATCAAAATCTCCATTATCAAGCCTTTTGTCAATTGCTTCAAGAAGCTCACCTCTTCCATAGAGTTCCCATACCCATTCCACCATCATGAACTGTTCATCACTAGCATTTGGGTCAATCGGTTTTCTCCCACAAGCTAATTCCAAAGCAACAACACCAAAACTGTACATGTCAGACTCTTTTGTTGCCTTACCCATGGCCAAACATTCAGGAGCCATGTATCCTTTTGTTCCTGCTGCAATAGTTGTTGTTAACCCTTTCCCATGTTCCACGATCCTCGCTAGCCCAAAATCTCCAAGTTTAGTATTGAAATTTGAATCCAACATGATATTGCTCGATTTTATGTCTCTGTGGACTACACATTGCTGCCACTCTTCATGCAGGTAGAGTATAGCAGCGGCTAGGCCTTGAGCAATATTATATCTAGTTGGCCCTGTCAAGAGGTTTCTGCTTTGAAATAAATGGTAATCTAAGCTTCCATTTGGCATGAACTCATAAATGAGTAGAAAATCATTCTTCTCATGGCACCAACCCATCAGTTGCACCAAATTCCTGTGCCTTAGTTGACTAATGATCTTTACTTCAGAGGCATACTCCTTTACTCCTTGTTTAGATTCTTGGGACACCTTCTTAATTGCTACATAAGTATTTAAGCCTCTCAAAAATCCTTTGTAGACCCCACCAAAGCCTCCTTCTCCAAGTTTGTGTTCCTCTGCAAAGTGGTCTGTTGCTCTTACGAGCTCATTATAAGAAAATTTCTTCGGTCCAACGCTTTCAAAATCTTCGTCCAGGGAAAGATCCAAGCCATCATGATTTTTCTTTGCCCTGCAATTAAACTTCCATATCAGAAACCAAGCTATGCATAACCCTGCAATCACTACAACTGATCCAATGCTCAATCCAATGATCAATCCCTGCTTGTTGCTTTTACCCTTGTTCACTACTCCCAATATTGCAGCATTTGCATTAAAGGACCATGAACTTAGTGTATGCAACTCAAATTGTAATCCTGTGGATGAAGAGAAACCAAACTGAACTTGTTCTGGCAGGTACTCTCTCAAGTCAATCTTATGGGAATAGTCTTGTTGAATTGAGGCATTATCCTTAAATCCAGCAAAATTGACAGTTAATTGGTATGAGCTAGAATTGTAGGAAATCTCAGCATCATACTTTCTACCATCATTCTTGGTGTACCATTGTGTTGTGTAAGGAGTCCACATTTGTTTTACATTGATTCCAACGTGATCATAAGGTGGATCACCCTCATCCACGTTGGGAAAGGTGTCAAACTCTACTGCTACAAATGGATGTTCGTTGGGGTAATTTGGATCTTTCATCTCTCTACGACCCACAAGACCAATACCAGTGCCATCTGGGGCACTGGAAGTGGAAAATCTGGGTGTGCCAAGAAGAATGTGATGCCATCTCCAATCCCATCACGAGTTTTGTTTAGTGCATTGATGATGAAGCTGAAACGAGTAGTGAAGTTTGCAAGTGTTCTTGTTTCATTGTCCCAAAGCTGCAACAACTTGCTATACGTTACTCTCCCTGCACTATCTTTCTTGTATCTGAGTCAAGAATCAGATTGTTAAATTCATAAAAAAATTTTACGTAAGCATTTTCTTTATTATTTATAGGGAAACACAATTGTTAGTCGCTATATTTTAGTGTATTTTGGTATTAATTCTTATATTTTTTTAAATTGCTCCAAGTCCTTTAAGTTTTATCTGTCTCTAGTGTTAGTGCTTTAAAATTTAAGAGTTGTATAAAAAATGAATAGAAGATTAAAAATAAAAAGAAAGAAAGACATTAAATCAAAATTCAGGAACTGGCCATAGATAGATAAAGCTTTCAAAGGAAAGAGACACCATATCTACGATTGGGAGATAGAAAGGCTCTTGGTCATTTTGCTTATATAATATTCAACTCATTATAATTTTACTAATTTAGCAATAGAATTAGTAGAGTTTTGCACACATTAGTAAATTTAATTTCACCAGTGATGAGGAATTAACGTTGCAAACTGATGAAATTTAAAGGACTTGAAGCAAATGGAAAAAGTACAAAAACTAATGTCAAAGCATGCTAAATATACAAGAACTAACAATTAAATTTTTCCTTTATTATATAATACCCATTTAAATTTTAATAGCCTCGTTTTCAATCATCAACAACAATTATATAGCCCAAATTTGAAATAGATGAATTTACAAGTGAGATTAATTAGTGTTCTTGCCTAGAGAATTGCGCAAATACCAGATTGTTGCCTTTTTAAGATTGGGACTAAATTATTTTTAAAGGAAGAAAAGGTTAATAACTTGAAAAGGAAAACAAAAACAAAAATAAAAGAAGTGGCCCAGCCACCAGCACTCAGCTAGTGGACTCTACAGTTACAAGCTCGACATTGCGGTCAGGTCTTAGGTGACTAGATGACCATCATTGATGGCTCTAGCAGCCAGCAGTAATTTTTTAATTTCATTCATTAAGGAAAAAATCGCATCTAAAAACTTCTGGAGATTATTTATTACAAAAATGATCAAATAAATTTGAAATTACTCTGCAAGATAAGAGATTTAAATATAATTGAAACTTGTTTTTTGAATGAGAAAAATTTTCCCTTGCTTCTTTCTGAAAAAACTCCCTCCATGATATGAGGGTTTTGAAGCCGGCAAAGGTTGCAGGACCACCACCGATGATTGCTGGTGTCAGAATTCTAGCCCTGGTAATCATCAAATCTCCAAGGTTGCTGAGGGGTATTTAAATCCTCATTAAAAAATTTATAGCCATCAAGCCACTAAATCTATTTAGTTAAAATGGACAAAAACTAGTTAAAATGGAGAAAACTAAGGCCCGTTTGGTATGATGGAATAGTTTTTGATGGAATTGGAATTGTAATTGGAATCAGAATTGGAATCAAAATTGGAATAGAATTGAATTATAAAAGTATGTTTGGTATGTCAGAAAAATTAGATGGAATCCTTGCATTACTTTTGTTTGGTATGCAAGACATGGAAATGGAATTATACTTAAAAGACAAAAATACCCCTATATAAAAATTAAAATAAAACATAATAAAAAATTAATTGTGTACCAATTTTCTTATGTATTTTTATATTAATAAAATATATATAAATCATAGATTATATTTGTAACTATTATTCACTAGCTTGGGCCAAACAAAGTTTTTATCATCAGAGGAAATATTTTCTTGAAAATAAAATTGGCAATGGTTCCCATCCCTTCTACTTTAAAATAATACACTAACATGTAGATTTAAAAGAAAAATGTCAAACAAATCAATTCTACTTCTTATACCAAAAAATATTATAAATATATAAATTATATACAAATATTATATATAATACCATCTTATATATATATTATAACGCTTTATATATAATGAGAAAAAATATTATTCACCCTTTTATACTCCCTTTTTCTTTTTTTTTTTTTGCTAGCATATGAGGGTTTTATTTTTTTTTGAGGGCAAATTTGTCTTTCTGGAATTTGTATGAGGGCAAAAGTGTCTTAAACATTACAATTCCATAGAATTGCTCCCAATTCCATAGATTTACATAAGGAATCAAAATTAGCTTTTTCCATAGAATTAGGATTCCCAGGAATTGTAATTCTACCAAACATCACTTTATTCAGATTCCTATCCCAATTCCATTTCCATCTTCACAATTCCAACCTACCAAACATGGCCTAACATATATGTAACAATTTTAATTTTAAAAACCACTTCTTTATTATGAAGATAAAGCTGACTCTTTAAATCTTTAACTTCATGTGTTATTTTACTAATTTTATTTATTAACTTGTGATGATCAATTGCAAATTGGAATGTTTGAAAATTTATGTATTTTATGAGTTCTCATCTGTAAATGTCATTTACATACCTCTTGATTTCAGGCCTTCTAAATTGTAGTTGACCATTGCATATTATTGTTAATGAATTTTCAAACCTCTCAATTGCAATTGACTATGACAGACTAATAAATAAAATTAATAAAATAAAAAATGAAGAATTTAACTAGTCAACTTTATGTTCATAACAAAAAAATGGTTAACTATAATTAGTACACATATTAGTTTTTGACCATTATAACTAAATAGATTTGGTGACTTAGTGGCTATTAGGTTTTGGCGAGTCAAGAGATTATGGGTTCAAACCTTTCTTGATCACCGATTTCGAAGCTCCAACAATAATAGGTAGCTGGTGGTGAGGGAGGTAAATTTTTTTTAAAAAATAATTAGGGATAATTTTATCTTTTTCAACAAATTGTCATTATGCTTAGGTCTCTTGACTTATTGAGCAAATTCAAATTTATTTGGTCTTTTTTTGTAATAAATGTCCTCCCAAAGTTCATGGATGCAATTTTCTTTGATCAAAACTTTTGTCATTCAATAAAATTTTATTTTTTTGGAGTTCTGCTAATGCAATTATTGATTTTATAGGCTATGGTCCTTAACTTGAGTTAAAAAAATTTTAATTGAATTTTTTGGCATTCATCTTTCATATGTAGCACTTATCTTTCATATTTTCATTACTTATTTTTTTTAGTAGTCATATTAAATATTTTCAATACTTATCTGCCATAATTTTAATATTAAAAATTAAATATAAGTGTTTTCTTACTGAAAAACATATAAGATATGCATTGAAAATAACTACGGTAATTGCTGAAAAATTAAAAAAAAATGAGTAGTAAAATTGCTAAAAATAATATTGAAAATTTAGAAAATAAATATTGAAAATATAGAAGATGAGTGTTTGAAAAAATTTGTCCAAATTTTTTTTTTTCAAGTTAAAAATTTCCTCATCCTTTTTTAGAATTTATTAATTTAGGATC